>NC_087515.1:36597963-36911228 GCF_963921805.1 Phalacrocorax carbo | reverse complement strand
CTTCTCACGGAGGGTGTGTTGCCCCCTCCATCTCCATCCCTGCACCCACCAGGATGTTCTGTGAGCAGGCAGGAGGCAATGCACACCTAGCATCCCTGAGCATGCCCTGTGGCATGCAGATCCACCGGGCCAGGACCCACGAGCTTCAGAAAGTACCACCTACCCCATCTGGGCTTGCACTGTCTGGCGTTGCTTATAGAAGGGTGAATCTGATATTAAGGGAGCCTCAGGCAGGGCAGATAAACATACAGAAATCAGTATTTGGAAGGAAGTGTTCATTGTAACTCCACTGGAAACACCCTGCCTATGCAGTAATACCTCCATGTCACAACTTTCTTCAAACACCCATATTTAACCCACGCCATTTTCACATCTGCCTGAGCTTTCTGTATGTTTTCTTATCTGTATCCTATGATTATATACTTTCTGCAGAATATTTTACTTTGGACTCACACTTTCCTAAGGCCCTGAGCACCAGCAATGACCCCTTTTTCTTTAACCTTAACATCCATACCGCCTCTTCTCCCGCAATACCTGACCAAAGGCTCATTTCAATTGAAGACAGTTACTACATTCACTTAACTACAGAAGGTCTTCATATAGCCTGGTGTTTTACACTGTAGCTATACTGAGAAGGGCAATATATTCCTGCCAACCTGGGGAAAAAAGGATGCTTATGACAATTTAAATTAGCTTTGATCTCCCTTTTCCTCTGAGATTCAAGTCAGTTTTAGACAAGGGCTCCAGGGGCTCTGTATACCAAGTACTGAGGTCAGTTTACTTCTCAAGTGAGATCTGTTACCACAGGCATTTCCAAGCAAGGCCAAGAAGCAGGGCTGCTCTGCCATTGAAAAGCTGCAGGTGCCTAAAATTTCTGAAATTTAGAAACAGTGTAATATACAGCTGGATCAGTAAGAAAATCCTTGCTATCCAGCTCTTGACAGTCAGCGCCTCTGGGGGAAGGCAGGTAGATTTGGAGCAGCTTAGGAGTGGAGAGCAGACAAACAGGTCCACTGCCATGTAACAGAGGCAAAGCCAGAGAAACTGAAATATGTGGTCACTGTACGGAAACAACCAAAACGCAACAAAAGCAAGGGGATTTCCAAAGCCAAAGCAGCAGAGATACATGATCGTAACTCCACAAGAGGGACAAATCCTGAGGTCCTGCCTCAGGTGAGCTTCCAGTGGGAGTCTGCCTATATCTAGATGGAATAAAACCACCTACAGATCTGGCCCAGTGTAAGATACCAACAAAGATGCTTGAACCAATTTGCCTGGGGAAGGCAACGCTTGCTGATACCTCCACGGTCTTTCCATTCCAGTCATAATTTGACAATGTTTGTGGCTTGATTGCATGTGTTCAGTGAGGCAGCCCTGCACTTCCTACCCCAAGGCTGCAGGACACGCGCGAGAGTCTCTGAGATGAGCCCTGGCATCCACCTTTTTCACACATCACACATTCACCATCTGTGTTCTCATCTTCAGCCATGCTGCCACCCCTTGCCCATGTTGCTGGGAGGTTTAGAAAGGCAGATGTTTTCAGTCTCTGTGGGGTCTTGTTGCAGGGGCTTTGGAAGTTACAGTACCTTAGGCCAGTGTTGTCTGGGATTCAATATTGCATTAAGTGGTGACACATTGTGGGCAGGTGGAATCTATTATTGCATTATGGAGGCTGCTGCTTCCCTGAACAGGCTATGTTTTGTGTGTGAAGCGGGCCCACACCTGCTGGAGCTGGGACCTGGAAATGCGGAGGACGGAAGGCATGAGTCTGTGGTTTCCTGCCGTGAGGGGCATGTGCCTGCGGTGGGGCATGCGCACGGGACTGCTCTCCGCTGAACGGCTGCGCTGTATGAAAGTGCCACCAACGTGAGGGTAGTGTTCTGTCTCCAGGGTTGAGGAGGAGAAAACGGAGGACGCCAGTCTTCTCAGGGGGCTGTACCTCGGGAGGGAGTGCTGAGAAGGCCTGTCCTCCTCCAACTGAAAAAGACCAAGAAGAGTGGAGGAAAAGGTGTCAGGCAAAGACTTGACTCGCCCCTGGTTTGTGATGCGCATGCTGCAGACATCTTCGCCGGCGGATGAAAAATGCTTTTGCTCTACGTGGTGCTTACTTACTGCTCTGCGTCTATAAATTCCCAGGGGTCCTATGGGCACCACGGGAGCCTGCCATTACACAGAGCCTGCCATGCTCTCCCCAGCCACATGCGGACATGAGTGACACCAGCTGTGTCAGGCTCTGCTACGTCAGTCCCCTCCTCTGGCTCTTCAGGCCACACGCCTCACCTCTCTGTTCCTCTGGCATCACTCATCTTGACATGTCATTATGCTATTCATAAATCTTGCATACAGGTAACAGTCAAACTCTGAACACACTTGGAAACCATGTGTACGAGAAAAGGTGAAACGTCTGGTGCTAAAATGATTACATGTATTTAAAAATGAGGGATTCTCAGGGGCTTTTTCAATGAGTCTTATTAAAGCTCACCCCAGGGATTTGCAAAGGCAACTTTGGGGGCTGGTAGAGGACTTTCCTTTTCTCACACACTGCTGGCCTCCCGATACACTTTTATATTGAGTACCTGCAGGGGGAGTGTTAATGCTTCCAGTTTTGGTAAGTGGCGGACAGGCAGCAGCTGGGAAGGCAGGCAGAACATAATTCTCCTTTCAGTGAGAAATTCAAAACACAGAGCCACGGCAGGACATGAGGAGAAGATGTACTCTTAGGTCCCTTTCCTGCTTCTGTGATCCTGGGATGACCAGGAGAGGGAGGAAAGTATACTCACACAGGAGAGCTTGTGCCAGGATGAGATCACAGTCCCTACCTTCCCTTTACGCACTGAATGGAAGAGAGAGGCATTATGGGAATGACTTCAGATTCTTGACCCTGAAAATGCTAAGCCTTTCCTCCCCTTTCTACCTCTGCTGTGAAACTAAAGCTTTCACAGGGGTCAGCAACCTCAATTTCCAAAACCAGACCACTTCTCCTGGAATTACATTTTTCCTTTCAAATCCATTCTTTTCCTTGTGCTGCATTTTTTTCAAGAAAGCTTCTGCAGGTTTCAAAATGTAATTGGGAAATGTGAAAAGGTAATATTGTATTTTCTTAAGCCAACACCACTCTCCTTACCTTACTAGAGACATTGCCCTTGCAGACAATATGAGAAAAAGAGCTGAACTTCATCCAGTCTCATCTCTTTCCTGTCACCTTCAATATCTTTGCAGTGCTTTGAGGCAGCTATCTTATCTTCATAAGCATCTGAGAACTACTTAGCTTGCGGTGGGCATTAAATGTGAAAAGCAATTATTCACAGTCCTAAATGTACTGCATGTCACTGCATAGATCAGACTCTCAGGTAATAACAATGTAATGCTGTCATACAGAGAATTTGAGAGAGACAAAGAAATTCTAGACAGCTGCTCTAATTTCTCATAAAGACAACCATCTCTTCTTTGTATAGATGGTGTAGAAATTCAGTCCTGGGTGTACTCTTTGTAGGCTGCACAACTAAGTATACTGTAATTCTTATTATTACTTTTTGTGCCATGTTTGGACTCAGTATATTGTATGATTTCTGATGTATATATCATCCTAACATGGTAAAGATTCCTCAGATGAAAAAGGATCACTCCAGTTACCCAGATGGACCTCCTTTACAGCACAGGACCAAGGGCCTTGCCCAGGCAATGAAGAGGGAAATTGCAACACCCTGCCAGCAAGCACACTTAGGTATTGCTGCCTCCTGGCTGAAAATGAGGTTACAGACACACCACTTCTCTTCACTGATGCTCTTACACTTAAATTGCCCAGTCAATGTTGGGGGTGCTACCCGCTTCTATCCCTTTGCTCTTGGCAGCAATAAGGCTGGACGACTTTCCATCATGCCTATTCTCGTCTGTTTGGACAGGAGCAGTATGACATCTCTCATGTGAATTCCCAGAAAAATGTGGTGTTGATAGACCTCAATATATTTTAAAGATATAAAATATAATTAGGAATTTCTACTGAGCTTAAGGTTTTGATTGTTACGACCTGTATATATATCATGAGTATATGTGAGCATTATTTATCTTATAGTATCACCCTTTTGCTGGCCCTTTATTCCTAACACATCGATGGACAGGGACCCTGACTCTGAAGAGCGTAAGGGACAGAGGCCAACTCTACATACATCCTTCTCCATCAGCTGGCAAGCTCTTCTCATGTAGAGCGAAGCCAGAGGAGCTGAATGTCAAAGAATTGCATCATCTACAACAGACAGCAAGAGCAGCTCAACAGGAATTACACTGCATGAGGGACAGTGAGAGCCTGCCCCTCTTCTGCAAATGCCCATTTCTCACCACTGAGAAATGGTCCCTCAGGTCCCCTCAGAGCAGCCCACAGACGATGCTGTAGACAGGAGAGGAAACCAAGACACATAACACCTTTTCATATCTCATTTTTCCTGCTGCCTTCTGCCCCCAGCCTACCTCTTCTGCCCAGGGTTATAAACCTGAAAGCCTGCAGTGCTTTGCTTCTACCCATTGCTCGATTATTTCAGCCCAGATTATTTTCTTTCTCCCTCAGAGCCAGTGAAGTCATAGTTTCTGTCCTGTTCTCCTGCTGTCTATAGGCATTCCGGGAGTGACAAGGATTTCCCTCATCACTGCTACATGGTCTGGGGCCACAGAGGCCACCGGGCCCAGAATATAGCCCAGAGAAAGCCCTGCTCAGCTTTCAGTCCTCAGTGCAAATCAACCCAAGTTCCTGCAGGTAACAGACCTGGGGCAACCCAGTGCTTGAGACCACATGAACCAGAAAGGCAGTACAGATCATGCAAAACACTAGAGCCTTGGCCTTGTTGTGAGAAACCTCTCTCCTGTGTCTCTGTGTCCCTTTCTAAGGAATAATCGTCACCAACTCAAATCAATGTAGGAAGATAACAGCATACTGAAGTTGCTGAAGTGGTCGTTGCCTGAACAACTGTGGTGCTCCCAAGGGTATCAGGCAATGACACAACTACAGCATCCCTCAGATGCGGCAGTGATGAAATTCAGGAACATGGGGGCACCCATGGGCTCAGCACCAGAACAGAGAATATCTTCTTGTCTCAGTGAGGGTCTCAGGATGGTTTTTTACAGAAGAAAACCAGTGATTATAGGTAAGGTTGGACTCCCATGTGAAGCTGGCCCAGGCAGCCTCTGCAATGTGCTTCTGACTGCCTCCTGTCTTACCCATGGTATTACCAACACAGGTCATCACACTGAGCATCCTTGTATGATCTCTCAGCAAAGATGCCAGTGGTGGGGTATGGCTGGGAAGGGCTCATAAGCTACACAGCTGCTGCCCTCTCAGGGTCAAGACACGGACAACTTTGAATAAATCCATTTGTGGCATTCTCCTGGCTATGGAGGGCTGGATGTGGGAGAAAAGAGGCCTAATATAGCACCAAGGGAGATGTTTTTTAAGAGTGATTCTAACTACACAGCTAAGTTGGTGAGGAAATACACCAGTGCTTCTTCACACTGGGACCTTTTCTGAAACATGAACTCTTGGCGCTGGGAGATAGGACCGTAAGACAGCATAAGCAAAATGCTCTCTGAACTCTGCAGAATATATCCAAGAATAGGTAAGGAAGAGTTAGTACAATCTCCCACTATTTCTACACTTTTCTTGTGTTTTTCAGATGCAACATCACTTGGACAGGCATGTTTTAGGCAGGCAAGTCTCAAAACATCTTGTACAATGCCAGTTACACTAGCAGCAAGGCAGATGCAGAGACAAGAAATACCAATGCGCACAGACTGACAGTCAGGAGTAATTGCTAAAACTCATAAACAGATGAGCATTTGTATTTCTTTCCAATGCAGAAGGCAGCAGTAAGTTGCCGCCTCTGTCAAGTGTCAGTGAATTTACTCAGCATATTTAAGAACTTGACAGATTTTTAAATGATATTGCTAGGTGTGGATATAAATGATTTCGAACAATAGCAGCAATCCTATGTCAGGATTAATATGTCAACAGAAGTGCAGGTTAAATTTTTTCCCCCACTCATTTTTAGCTATTTCTATAGCTTTATCTGCACAATAGTGCATAAAAATAAGCAGAGATTTATTAGTACATTCCTGAAGTGCGTACATTAAAGTAAACCCTAAGAGCTCTGTTAAACAGCTTGCTGGGTGCTCAGTGCTGCACTGAGTGGTGCACAGACAGAAGGGCTTGAACAGGACATAGTTTCATGAAAGACCTGTTCTCCCTCTATACCAGGACTTCCCATGAGGCCTATTCTCCACTGCAGCTGTCTTCTTGTCAGCTGAACCTGGGAGATATCTAATATGTGAGAATATTTGGGTTAGAAATTCCCCCCGACTATTTACAGCCTCCTTTTTACTTGACTTTCCCCACAGCAGCATCTGTTCATACTGTGCTCCCTCTTACACCTACACAGTTTCATGAATCATAGAGTAATAGAATCATAAAGGTTGGAAAACACCTCTAGGATCAAGTCCAACTGTCAACCCAACACCCCCAGGCCTCCTAAACCATGCCCTGACGTGCCACATCTAAACATTTTTTTAACACCTCCAGGGATGGTGACTCCAACACCTCTCTGGGCAGCCTCTTCCAATGTCTGACCACTCTTTCAGTAAAGACATTTTTCCTAATATCCAATCTAAACCTCCCCTGACACAACTTGAGGCCATTTCCTCTTGTTCTATTGCTACTAATTTGTGAGAAGAGACCAACACCCACCTCACTACAACCTCCTTTCAGGTAGTTGTAGAAAGCGATAAGGTCTCCCCTCAGTCTCCTCTTCTCCAGGCTAAACAACCCCAGTTCCTTCAGCTGCTTCTCATCAGACCTGCTCTGCAGACCCTTCACCAGCTTGGTTGCCCTCCTCTGGACATGCTCCAGCACCTCAGTGTCCTTCTTGTACTGAAGGGCCCAAAACTGAACTCAGTATTTGAGGTGCAGCCTCACCAGTGCCGAGTACAGGGGCATGATCACTTCTCTACTCCTAGTGGCCACAGTATTCCTGATAGTGAATCCCTGAAGATGTCCTGAAGACACCACAATCCCTCACACTTGCACTACAGTATCTTTATTCCAACAGATTCACACATTTGAACAAACATCTCAGCTCTAAATGAGGATCACTCAGCAAAGTACAGGCTGGTCAGCCTGGGAAGGGCATGGAACAAATCCTCCTGGAAACGATTTCCAAACATATGGAGGAGAAAGTGGTGACTGAGAGCAGTCAGCACAAATATATGAAGGGGAAATCATGCCTGATGAACCTGATAAGCATTCTGTGATGAGATGACTGGGTGGGAGGTTGTTCACCTTAACTTTAGTAAGGTTTTTGACACTGTCTCCCATAACATCCTCATAGACAAAATGACAAAATATGGGCTAGATAAGTAGACAGTGAGGTATCTGAGCTGCTGGGTTCAAAGTGTTATGCTTAGGTAAACGAAGTCCAGTAAACTGGAGGCCAGTCATTAGTGGTGTTGCCAGGGGTTGACACCGGGGCCACTACTGTTTAACAACTTCATTAATGACCTGGATGATGGGACAGAGTGTACCCTTACCAGGTTCATGGATGATACAAAACCGGAAGGAGTTGCTGACACACCAGACGGTTGTGCTGATATATTGAGAGGTGCCTGGATAGGCTGGTGAAATGGGCAAAAGGGAATTTAATGAAATTCAACAAAGGAAAGTGCAAACTCCTGTACCTCGGAAGGAACAGAACACGCGGGGGGCCAGCTGTCTAGAAAGCAGTTTGACAGAGAAGTACCTGGGGGTCCTGGTGGACACTAAGCTGAACACGAGTCAGCAAGGTGCCTTTGTGGCAAAAAGGACCAACAGCCTCCTGAGCTACATGATGAGAACTGTTGCCAGCAGGTTGAGGGAGGTGGTCTCTCACCTCTGCTGAACACTGGTAAGGCCACACCTGGAGTGCCAGGTCTAGTTCTGGGCTGCACTGTACAAGAGAGACATGGATATACTGGACATAGTGCAGCGAAGGGTCACAAAGTTCATGAAGGGATTAGAGCACCTCTCATTTGAGGAAAGGTTGAGAGGGCATGGACTGTTTGGTCTGGAGAAGAGAAGGCTCAGGGGGGCTTCTTATCAACATTTATAAATACTTGATGGGAAAAAGAAGATGGATCCAGACTCTTCCTAGTGGTGCCCAGTGACAGGACAAGAAGAAATGGGCAGAAATCGAAATACAGGAAATTCCATTTAGACATAAGAAAAAGTAGTTTTTTTACCAGAGTGACTGAACACCAGAACAGGTTGCCCAGAGAGGTTGTGGAATCTCCACCCTCAGATATATTCTGATTGGACACTGTCCTGCTCTAGTTGATCCGTCTTGGAGCAGAGGGTGGGACTAGATGATCTCCAGAGGTCCCTTCCAACCTCAACCGTGCTGTGATTCTATGATAATCCAGCGGTCACTGTCTTTTTGCCAGTAACAAGTAATGGCTTATACATTGAAGCTAGAGAATGGAGAACAGAAGAAAGCATTAGAGCAGAGATTACCCGTTTCCTTTCATTTAGTCCTCTACTGACACCAGTGGATGATCATCAGCTTTTGGGAGATCAGAATGACATCCCAAATTGGTAGAACAAGGCCTGTGACCTCAGTCATGGTAGTTCTGCATTTAGTGACATTTTAATGTACCTTAAAGGCTCAGTTCACATTGAAAGATAAGGAAGGTTTACTCACACACACACAATGTAATCACAGTTTTCAATCAAATGCAGAGGAAGGTCAAGCCTGAGCTGCAGGAAACATCTATCATTGCTACTGAGGCCTTCAGTATTTTCATTAGTTGAGTCCTTGGTCAACTTCTTATTAGCATCCCAACCAACTGTCCCTCCATGTCTGCTGTACCTAAAGAGAACAGGCTTCTGCCTTCCTTTAGGCACCAAGTCATTTTTCCTTTGAGAGTTAGCAGTTGGTTTTTGACAGAAAATGGAAAAAGATGAATATCACTGCAAAGCTGTGTGTATAGGGGCGACCGAAGGATCCAGACATCAAAGGAAGCACAGCTAAATCCTGGCCAGCCAAAGAAGTCCAGTGTTGGTCTGCATGTACAAAGCTAGGCCCAGGAGTAACTACAGGGTATTTCAGAACATAGGAGTAAAAAAATGTGCAGTTTGCTGGAGAACCAAGGCTGTCTAATATATCAGCAGTGATCATCCACAGTCCCACTAATTTACCTTTTTTGCCTGCTTTTTAGGTATCACTGTGCAATGACAAACAGCCTTCATACTGCATAATACCCAACCCATTTCACATAGCAGTACTACATGCTATGGCCAAGAAGGTACCTCCAGCCTTCTTTAGCTATGCTAAATACGTCAATGAAGCGTGCCTGCCTGTTTTTACGGTTGGTTCTTACCACCTGGCTCTTGCCATATTTATTGAATCTTGCAGATCTTGCAGATCTTGCACTGACCAGCCTAATAAGCACACAGAGCCAAATTCAGACACAGACCCTTCCAACTCTGCCAATCCTGCCTATGCAATCTCTAGATATCTGGGGCATCCAACATATTGGCTTTATTCAACAAACACCTCCACCTAGGAACCTTGCACCTGGACGCAGTCTCCACGAGAAACATGTACTGCTATTATTCCATGCTCAGCAGGACAGTCCCACTAGTGCCTTCTGTCAGTATTTCTGTCTTTCCTGTAAATGCTGAAGCCTCATACACCTTAGCAAGGAACACCTTGCCTGGCAGGCAAGGATTTGGTTTGATTCTTTTCATATAGTACCTTGTAACACTCATGTTTTGTTGCCAAAATTAACAGTCTTTTTTTCATTGTACCTCTCTGGGATCCAGAGAAGAGAAGAATCTGGGCAAAGCCTGAACGGAAGGATATTCTTTTAACATGCTCCAGTCCAGTGAACACTCCTTTAGAGAATAAGCTTAAGAGGGAATGGGAGATGGAGTTACCATCTTCTAGAACAAGCCGGCTGCATGAACGCCTGCCATACAAGGGCGTCATTGTGTGCATGACTTGCCTGATCCCACGTGCATGAGAGATCTTCATTAACATACAAATACAAAAAACCCTCCGGAGAACAATTTTATTGTCTCTTACAGTGAACACTCTGGGACAGCCTTTTTCTGAATGTCTGAGAAATGAAGATTAGACATGACAGAGGAACTCTGAGCCTAACAGCATATCATGTTTTTCCAGGTAATCTAATAAATTAGCTCCCACTAAAAACTGAACTTCTTTATATCTTCAGAGGACCACAGGAAAAAGCAAAAGCAAAAGCAAAAAGCCCTCTAGAACTACCTGGAAAAAACACAGTAGGTAAAGAACATTTCTGTGAGCAAATACCTGGTAACAATGATGCCAGTCACTGAAGTAAGGTTGATGGGATGTGTGTGCTGGTTACTCTGACCTTTTTATTAGGTATTTAGAAGAAAGTTTAATTTCAGGGAGTTATTTTATGATTTGCATTGCTGCAGGCCTGTCCAGTGCTGATGTGTGATTACATTAAAGGGCATTCTCTTGCCATACACTGCTGTTGCTGCTGAGAAGCTATGTGGAGAAGATTTGCTAGTGACACCTCCATACAACTAAGTGGTTATTAACAAAACACCGTGGGAGAGCAATAAGAGAACTGATTAAAGATACCCACAACCACAACTGTGCTCTCCTCTTGTCCCTGTGCCATAATGGCTGAAAGATCTTGATAACAGTGTGTCCTTAGTAGGGGACGTTACTCGCTATAGGGAGCACTTCCAAGGTGTTCACAACATTTGCAAGCACTGTTGGAAAGAGTTTCACAAGAGCATCCATGCTTGGAATCACAGCCTTCTTCAGCACAGCTGAAGTTTCCTAAGATGAAGCTATGCTAGGCAACAAGATACAGACCAAGGGATCTTACCTGTCTCTGAGGACCAGTAGGTTCAGATTCTCGTCTCCTTTGTCGGATAGCTGGTGCTGAATGTAGGGGGGAGTGGGCTGGACTTCCTGTCTGCTGTTCATGTTTACTGTCAGATACTGTTTGAGAAGGTCCTTCATGTCTGTGGGAACTGTCCTCCTCAGTCACAGGCTGCATACCCCGACTTCGCCCATCATGTGTCTTCGGCCTGACTGCAGCATCTGCCCCCAAGCGCCTTCTCTCCTCACCCTCTTCAATAGGTCTTAGTTCCTCAGGCTCCTCATCCGTGGTTCCAGAGGTGCTTGGCTCAGCACCTGGGTGAAAGTCCTTCAGCTCCGTCTCCTTATCAATGATAACCCACTCCTTGCTATCAAAGTCCTCCTCCTCCGCGAGCGGCACTGAGCGGAAAGCATTGCTGAGGGCTTCATGTTCCACTGAAGCAGACACATCCATCCTACCACTTGCCTGCCGGTCAGCCTGGCCAGTATCAATGGACAGCATCTGGGCTGGCTGGGAGGAGCATACAAGCCGTGATGGAGAGCCAGGTAAATCCATTCGAGATCTAAAGACAGAACATGAAGCCATTAAAAATACACCAGGTTTGTGGTTAAAGTTAGGGATCCTAAGTCAGCTGCAGTGTATTTTACAAAAGGATTTCAACACGGACCATACAGGAGCCTTGTAGACTCTTCTGGGAAAAGTCTTCCATATGTGAGAAAGCATGAGGGGAAACAGAGAAGTGACTGACCATTGGGTGAGGGTTGCTAAGCAAAACTGGGTATCTTTAATAACACAATGGCAGGTCAGAGCTGAGATGGAAAGAATTACAAGCTTAATGAAGAAAGGGGAATCAGAGAAGGAGGTGAACCAAATGTTGATGTTGAGGAAGTTGTGAGCAAAAACAAAGATCTCAGCAAAAGCCATCTGATGGATCTAAAAGAAGCAAGGCTGTATTTATTAAAGTCTTAAACATATATTATTGAGAACAGGGAACACAAAGTACGCAAAGTAAGAATAAAAAGTGGCTTAAACTGTATGTGTGAAGAAGAAATAGATTTTAAGAGCTGTCACTAAAAAATTAAAACAAACTTTGGATTTAGCCAATGTCTTCATCCATTCCCCAGCAGAGGAGAGACTCCTGGAGTGGAAGAATTTATTCCAGAAAGCCAGAAGAATTTCCCTGTGCTGGGAGTCAGGTCTGTGTTGTGAATAGATGAAAACAAAATAAAAAGAAGACTTTGTGGCAGAGTGGGATTGTATTTGCACCGTACTTGGTGCAGGCTACTTGGAAGATGAAAAAAAGGTCTTGATTTTAAAAACAGTAGCTGAGGGAAGCAGGCAGGATAAAGGGATGTGTTTTGGATAATACACATTTTCTATATTAAGTTAGCATGATGCTGATTAGACAAGGAATAGTGGGAGAAATAAAGGAAGGAGTTAAAAGCATTCGGTGAATATACAGGACTAGAGTTGCTGACTGTATAAATGGCTTTTTTTCCCTTCGTATTTTAAAGAGCCTTTCTTCTGAGCAAGAAAAAGAGGAAGCAAGACCCAAGAATTCTTATTCAAACCCTAAATTATTAACAGCAACACAAACAATCTTTCCTGAATTACAGAGAAGCATTGCAGCTTCCCCCAGCCACCCAGAATAAACCAGTACCTAACAAACAGGGGGTAGTGCTAAGGGCCCCTCCTGTCTCTAGTTCTTTTTTATTCTCCTTCATTTCCAACTACTGTCTCCTTGTTACTGTTCCTTTTGGCTGAAGTCTGTCAGATTTTCTCCGACAAGCAGGCCCGTCTCTCCCCTACCTCTTTTAGAGGGGCCATTTGACAAGTATGTCCTCCAATCACAGTCCATGCCCTGACTTTCAATGGTAAGAGAAACACAGAATAACAAAGGATGTGAAGGGGGTTATGGGGTTATCAGCACCAAGGGCTTATGTCTTGTAACACATGTTTCCCAGCACACAATAGTTTAAAAAGATTCTTTTAATTATTTTTGTTATTGTTGGGTTTTTGCTTATTGCTTTGCTGTGGATCTGAGAAAACGTATTCCTATTACCCTCAAAATCAGGGTGTAATGTGTACTTCTCACATGCAAACAAGTGCAATGCTATATGCTGAAAAATGAATACTATTACTACTCCTAAGGAAAGATAATGAAATAATGAAACCGACCAGATCAGGAACTGCTGGCTAGCTCCCAGAATACAAGCATCCTAACAAGATCCATTCTTCCCTCACACCTCAGGCCAGCCAAAAGCTTTATGACGTTATCTCTGATCTGATGTTTTGCCTTCCCTCTGACAAATGTCCCTCCTTCCACCTATGGAGCTTTTCCCATCCAGGGACAGGGACGTTAGCGCTAACTCTCCTTATTAACAGACATGAGTGCCCCATCAGAAAGATCATTAAGCCTGTGAACACCTCCACCCAGAAATGAACTTCCAGTGCCTGCTGATCTAATGATTAAGTTGGTCTCAACAGTCAATCCTCAAGAAACTGCTAAAAGGAGTAGGAGGCTACAAAGGGTAAGCAAACCTTCTTTCATGTAGATCTGCTTTGCCATCAGCAGTGGAGAGGCGTTCTGACTCAGGGCTGTTCACACGGCGGTATCTTAGGGAGCGCACTTGTGCAGTAGGGGACTCCGGAGGCACTCGGACAGGGGAACTGGGGCAGACACCATTTCTCTGCTCCTCTTCCACCATGCACTGAGTCTGTAGGGGGTAAACACAAAGAACCTCAAAACTTGACCAAAGACATTGATTTCCCATCCTTCACTGCTGCTCTGTGCTTTCTTCCAGGATACAGTTTCAGCTGCATTTTCACAATCTACACAAGCAATGTATGAAGGAATGCAAGGGCCCATATGCCCTGGCAAGTATCTAGTATTAAAACAAGGTATGGATTTCAAATCAATTCAAATATTTAAACATCTTTACAAGGTGGCCTTTGCATCTCAATTTCCCTGAATAATTGATCCTAGGGAGTTATCAATGGCTAACTTACTGCATACACAAACCCTAACTGCTTATCCAAGATGTCTAAGAGCCTTTGTTTGTCAACATTTGTCTATGCAGGGTCCATACATTATATTGCAATGTAAATACTTTTACTTCTGATGAACTTCATATGACTAAGACATCTCCTAATTCTCAGGGTGGTTTGGGTTTTTTGGGGTGTTTTTTGTTTTTTAAAACTTGGTCCTCTAAACAAAGGCCTTCAGGACATATATTCAACTACAGCATCTGTAAGAGCTTTCCACAGACCCAAGGTCATGCAGGGACCTGAACATGCTCATGGACACTTGTGAGCATTGAGTGTTCATGCTCTACCAGGACATATTTTCTGTTTTTATATAGCCTTAGTGAATTTGATTTTTTTTTATTTAGCAGCAGACAAAGGAGCAAAAGTAGGTGACTGTAACACAGCAGCGTTCCGCCTTCCACTGTGCTGCTTCCCCTTGGAAGAGAAGATCTGCTTAAGCAAAAGCATAGAGGCAGAATGGTTCAAGGGCTACAGCAGCAGTCTAGGATTTGCATTCAACCCTGTTGGGCTGCCAGCCATGCAACATCAGCTGCTACACACTGCCTCTGTGTGGGGACATGCACTGATGTGCCAGTGCAAGTTCCTAGTGTGGAGGATGTTTACCCTTCTCTGCAGCATGTCCTACATTCCCTTGTCCTCTATTAATGCCAGAGGCTCTGAATGTAAGCAGGCTTCTCAGTAAAATGCTGCTGATCAAGACAGTTGCCTTTGTGCCTGTACTGTGTATAGGGCAAGTCAATCTGTCTGTAAATTAGCAGATCTAAACCATCCAGGCTGGGTTTTGAATGCATAACTAAGGAGCCTTTGCAGCTAGGGTGAGTGGAGGAAAAGCAGAATAGATGATAATGATTTAATCTGTAATCCATTCAGGCCAGGAGAAGGTTAGTGACAAAGGAAGGTCAAATGTGTTTGTTGAAGGAGCAAAGTGCTGATGTAACTGTAGAGTAACAGGCAACTTGATAAGATCCAAGAGCAGAGAATTGGGGACGGGTGTGGTACGGAAGGCAGAGGCTTCTGAAAAAAACCACAGAATGAGAACTTAGATCCAGTGGAGGAAAGAGAACCAGAAGGAGGATTTAGAAAGGTCAGTGACAGTAAGCAAGGAAACTGTCCTTAGCACAGAAATGGGAGAAGTGGGACAGAAGGACACCTGAACTATGTGATTAGAGAAATAAGGATGACCTTAGAGAGGTACTGGGGAGAAAAAACGTGGCAAGATCTACTCATCACCTAAATACAAAGAGCAAGACATGGAGAGCCAGAGTTACTTCTAGTGCTACAAGACTGGAAGATGAAGGGTGATGAAGCTGTGAATAGCAGAATGGTGTTTGACACACCAGCTGCCCTTGTAACTCTGAAAGACATAAGGGATGCCTAAGATTACAAGCAGAGGTGAAGCTGTGTCCTTACCTATCAAATCTGCAGCCTCCTTTTTCTTCTGTGGTGATTGTGACAAATAAAAACTGATTCTCTCTCATAGAACAGTTAGACTAAAGATAATAAGCCTAGCAGAGCAAAAGGACAGGCAAGAGTCAGACTAAAGATAATAACCCTCATAGAGAGAAAGGACAGACTTCTTCAGCTTTGGAGAACATGATGCCCCGGGCTCTGTTTCATAGACTGCTGCATAGCTACTGAGCTTGTCAGAACTGAAGTGCTCATCGCTGCACCGACTAATTCCCTAAACTCCTTTGCCAGTAAACTGACAAGAAATAGCATATCCATTGGCAGGAGAGACACCTGGTCATGCTGTGGACCTTGTAGAAACCTCTCTTACCTCTAACTGCTGTTATGACAGGGCTTGTGAATGACAGTGCTGGGTACCTAAGACATGATGTACAACCAGCACGCAGAAATGACATTGAGAACTCTCTTGTGCACATCTGACTGAAGAGCATCAAGGCACCTGGTGATTCAAAGGAACAGAAAAACACATATGCGCTACCAGGACTTTTCTGTAATACTCTTTTTCTTGTTTGTTGTGGAAACAAAACTGTCTCACTCTACCAGGCTTTTCTTCATGTGCCTTCAAATGAGAACTTCCAGGAATGCAAAGTTTACCAGTGAGAGATCAAGAAGTGATCTGAACTTGGTTTATAATTCACAGTATTGGGGAATGCTGCTGGTAATGTTCCATACAGATAACACGGTGATCCAAATTATTTGCACTGGAGAATTTTAAGCAAGTTAGTGAGACAATTTCTTGTCCATGAATAATGTTTTCTAATCAGACTAAGGATAGTGAAGATATCTATAGGGCTGAAAGAAGGACTAATTTCGTGCCAGTAGAGACTAAATTGAATTCTGGTCAGATCCAGAAAACCCATAGATTTTTTGCATGCTAGTCCACAAATGTCAAAGACAGGTTTGTGAAGTGAATCCAATATGCCCTGATATTTGACGTCTGTTAGATGAAGGTTTCTCTGGTAACAGATTCTGTATGTATCTGATGTCATGCTATGTGACATTCTGATGTTTAAATAAGAATTGAGATCAACACAACAAATACTAATTTACTTACAATACATAAGTTGATCTAATAAATAAACTAACAGGTAGATTCTCATACTTAACATTTACTGTGGAATCATCATTCAGTGGGGATGCCTCCAAGAAATGAGATAACATTTACAAGAAAGGACTGAGAAACAGCTTAGGGATTATGGAGAAAACCAGCTGAAATATACCCTTTATGCAAGCTAAAAAGCTAAAACCTGGGACATTTCTGATATTGTATCAGCTACGCAAGGACTAGAATTCCACAGCGTGAAGTATGAAGATCCTAGATAATTATATAATGATTGTACAAAAGATTCACTCTAGCACTATTGGTCCCCAAAATTTCACTTGCATAAAGATCCAAATTAATACCAATGGCTTTTACTCTATGGAAAAATTGTTTGCAATTTCCCATTTCCATAGGGAAATTCCACAGTGCTTTTTGGGCTGCACTATATAGGATGCTACATCAGCGGATCTGGGCAGCTTCTAGCAGTCTATGAATCCACTGCCCTAAATCCAGCTGCCACAGGAGATAAATAAACGTTCTTTACTTTGCTGATGCTGATCCTGAGTTTGTTGCGATTCACATCTGTCTCTTCCCAAACTTCAGCCTCATTGAAAGCAGTGTTTGGAGCCTGACCAAGACCTTCTGCTGGCCGGCCTGAGAGGATGGGAGGAGCATTCTCTTGATCACTCAGATGTTCACCCTGTAGGACATCCTCAGTGTTCTCACGAAGCAAGTCCCCAGGTACCGGAGTGACATTAACCACCCTATGGAGGAGATGCGAAGAAAGGTAAAATTATTAGTACTTAAGGAAGGATGCCTATCACACTGCCCCACAGAAATTCCTTAGCAGCTTTTATGGTATTACCAGGTTGAAAAAACAGGCAGTCCGGCATTATACCATATAGTTAGGTGGAATAGACAGTGGGATAGATCAGTGAAAGCATCTTCTTACTCTCAATACACAGGCTGCAAACTTCTTTCAGAAGTGTCCATTGTACAATATTTAGCTTAGAAGAGACTTCCTCTCTTTGCATGAGCAAATGAGGCTTAATAGGCCTTATAACTTTTAACTTCTATAGTATTAAGCTTTTATCTTCTATAATGTTACTAAGGACTACTGTTATCCCTTAATGTCAGCCCCCTCAAAAGCACCAAGACAGACCAGTGAACTAAGCCTTATCAACTTTTGTTTGGACTCATTTCCACCTCTGAGCACCAAATCCTGTGTACCTTTGCACCAGCACATGAAACACCCTGTAAAGGTCAAGATGCTGTGTGACCAGTACATGGTCTCTGCTGTGTTCAGCTCACTATCAATTACAAACCCACGCACAGCAAGGCAACAACTGCCTCACAGAAGCTCCAGCCATGTGTGCCATATAATATGCAAAATATACAAGCATATGGACTCCAACAATCCCAGCCAAAGGTCTCCAGACATGCCTTAATGTGACTTCAACCCACACACATATCCACAGTAGAAAAGGTGTTTTCAGGAGAACAAGGGTCTGAAACTGGATTCCACCACCTCAGGTGTGTGTTAATATATATAAAGTCAAATCAAGTGATGGCTGCCATGCAGCTCCAACTTCCCAGGACCGTAATGACCTTAAAGTCTTTCAAAAATGAACTTGTTACTGAGGATGTCCATAGTCTGACTGGTGCAACTGCAATACTCACCCAAACATGGCAGCTGTTTGCCTGGTGTTTTGCTGCGGTGGAGTAGAGGTGCTAGTGGACAACAAGATATCTGTACCAGCCTTCTCCCAGTCAAAGGCTTCATTTTCAGTAATGCCTCTTTCTTTCATGCTGTTCTCAAAAACGGACATGATTAGCTGGAAGAAATTTACAAAAACAATTTATGTTAAGTAACTGAGGGTGGCTTTCACAAAAAATCCAAAGTATGAGAATGAAGACCAAGTGCAGCTTATGATCTCCATCTTGCCTATGAAAGGTACCAAGAAATGAAAGCAAATATCACAAAATTGTATCAGTTATTTCTCAGGCTGGTTTTGGCTGAGGAACTAAAATGTATTTAAATCTACCATAGAAGCACATGCAACATTTTGATGCTGATTTGCTGAAATCTTGCAGTTGGCTTGTTACTGTAACTCTAAAGCCTTAACTTCAGCTCAGCTTTCCTGTAGATTAGACATATGCAGAATAGTACATTTGATATGTAAAGTTCAAGGGCTGCCAGAAGATGTAAACACAACAAGAAAACACAGTTCTAGGATGCAGACTCGTTGCAGTGTCTGGCTCAAATACAGCTGGGTCAGGAGTCCTATGATATGCTTAGGCACAATGTGGCCTGCCACATTTGACTGTGAAAGAAAATAGAACTGTAAAAGGGATGATACAATTTTAGTCATAAGATGGCAGGTACAAATGCTCATGCTGACATGGTTTATGCTTGTTGCTTTCTAAGAACAGATATTCTTCAGGAGAGAATGAAACTACTGGCAGCAGTGCTCAGTGCATCAATGCATTACCCACAGAAATCTGAAGTTCTGCTGTCAAAGGGAAACCGGATGCTATAGGCCAACACAGCTATATGTGAGGTCCTGCATTTCTAATAAAATTATTCTGCTAAATAATGGAGAACTGTGGGGATTCAGCCTACAGTCTATATGGAGAGAGAATATGGTGACAAATACATTTGGCTTATGGCATAGAATTAGCACTAAGCTATGAATAAAAATTACCATGAACAAAAAAATTCCAAAATTTGTTTGCATTTATATTCCAGTTGTTTATCAGCATAATCAGAAGGCTAGGAGAGTCTGCCATTTCCTACTACCTTCCACCAAACTGCAGTAAAATGCCAATTGGCAGTTTTCAGTTGAGCTGTCTTTTTCCTCCTTTTTGTGACCTAGAATCCTAGAATTAGGTGCTCCACTCCTGCAGTAGCACTACATTTGATTAAAAGAATTCCTAGAGATGACTGTCAGTCAGATCAAGGAACAGGTGAGACCTCTCCAGAGAGTGGATGTGACCTAGCAGTGGTAACAGCTTCTTTGCTTTGAAAGGGATTTTACTGTTGTGATAGTTTAATATGATAGTATTCTGTTTCTGCTTGTTAGTCTCATGTCAAAATGCCCCCTTTCACCTCTGATGGGAATGGGAGTTGTTCCCTGCTGCTGGCAGGGATTTTCTTGCTCAAAACTGAATGTGAGTAACTAAAAGGTCTTGCTTTTAGAAAATTCATTTCTGGTATTTAGTAACCTTAGATGGATCTTTTCTCATGGATTTGCCTAATTATTGAATACATAAGCTTTTGGACTACACCTGTCTTATGGCAAAGAATGCACCAATTATATGAACTGTCTTCTTTGCTCATTCAGACCTGCTACCTGCTAATTTCATTTGGCAGTTCCTCATTTTCATATTAGAAGAAGCAGAAACAATCATTCTCCACACACTTCTTGCCATTCTGCCTTTGATTTTAAAGATGTCATGTACATATCGGTCCTCTCTTTGTTTTTCAGAGTGTACTGTCCTACTCTAATTCATCTTTCCGTATCTGGAAGTGAAACTCTGTCTAGCCTCCTTGTTACCCTTCCCTACAACTTCTTTGATTTCAGGATATCCTTTCGGAGATGCAGGAATGGAACGACACACAGTATTTAAGAGTATGCTTTGCACAGATTTACATGGTAGTATAAGGGTATTTTCTGTTTACCCTCTAATACTACTCCAATCATCCTTAGGATTATATTTGCTTTCTGACTGCTACTTTGGCAAGAATTACTGTTAAGTGTCTTTTAGACATTAATATCCCCACATCCTCAAAGACTCCTTCCAAGAACGCCATATATTCGTAGACAGATGCCCTTATAAAAGCCATACTGACTTCTGCTCATTAGATCATCCTCACCCATCTGTCCACTAATCCCAGTCTTTATCACAGTTTCTGATTCTTTGTGATGTACTTGTCAGGTTCAGGGTCTGGTATCTTCTGAAGCCATTTAAAAATTGGTACTGCTTCTGCCTCCTTCCATTCCTTTGATACTGAAGCAGTCTGAAGTAAGAAACCACATGCTAAAATTAGAAGTTCAGCTGTCTTATTCTTAGCAATCCTTCATGCTGTCAAGGACCCACTCAGTCAAAACAACTTTTGTAACTTTCTGCTATAACTTCTGTAATGCTTGCATTTGACTGCAGGCCATTTGGGATTTTACAGACCTCTATTGTATTACCTGTATGGCCTTTTTTCACAGGCTGAAGGGTACTAGTGTCCTCAGCTGCCAGTATTCTCAAGCTATTCCATGGTTTTATTGAGTCTTCTCAGCTTTCTCTGAACTGTTCATACTTGTGATGAAAGGTCAAAACTTTACAAGGACAAAAGTCGAGTGGGAAAATGCACAGAACAGTCCCAACAACAAACACTGCTCCCAGAAGTCATGCAAATAGTTACTGGATCCTGTTTAGGGATCCTTTGCCTGCAGACACAATATTATTAGGGACCAGAAGGGTTTCCACAGTCACTGCAAGCCTCGCATACTGAGTTTCCTCTGCTGGTCCCAGGAACAGCTACCTTGGCAGAGCCAGGAGGAAAATGACAAGAGATCCCTCAGTTAGACAGGATGTCAGATATGGAGCACAGCAAGAGCCTTGGCAGGAGGCGTTACAGATGCATCGGGCTGGAACTCAAAAGATCTTTAAGTTGCAAGGGAACTCAAGCAATCACCTAGTCCACCCCTTACTCAAAGCAGGGCTTACTTTCAAGTCAGATCCAGTTTCAAAGTCAGATCAGCTTGCTCAATGCCCTGTCAAGTAATGTTCTGCCTATATCCAAGGATGAATATCCCACTACTGTTTGACATCCTCCTGATGATAACTTTTTCCCATATAGCTAATTGCAATTTCCTTTGTTGTGGATTGCGTCAATTGCATCTCATCCTTTTACTGGGCACCTCAGAAGAGTCAAACTCAGTCTTCCCTATAGGTAGAAGCAGGCAAACCCAGGATCTCCTTTGATCCTTCCCTTTCTAAGGTCAAAGAAACCCACTTCCCTCAGCCTCTCCCCTTATGGCATGTGCTCTAGCTCCCAGTCATCTTGGTGGCCTTCCACTGGGCTCACTCCAGTCTTTCTTGTACTGGACACAGCTTTCCCGATGTGATTTAACTAGTGCCTAACAGAAGGGAATAATAACTTCCCTTACAGTGCTGGCTATGCTCTTCCTAATACAGCCCAACATGTGGTTAGGTTGCTTTGTCACTAGGACACAGTACTGCTTCATGGTCACCACTAGCACATACAGGTCTGCAGAAGCAGAGCTCCTCCCTAGCCAGTTAGTTGATCCCCAGCCTGTACTGTTCCAAAAGTTCATTCCATTTCAAGTGCAGGCCTTTGTACTTGCTTTTGCTGAACCTCATGAGGTTCCTGTAAGCCCATCAAGGTCTCTTCGAGTATCAATACTAACCTTCAGCATATCAGCTGCTTCTCCCAAGTTGGTATCCTCTGTGAACTGCCTGAGAGCGTGCTCTGTCCCCATGTCCCATCATCCAGGTCTTTAATGAAAACACTGAACACTCTTAGCTCCAGGACTCTTCCCTGAGAGTTACCACTAGTGGCTAGCCACCAAGTGAACTTTGCGCTGCTGATCACAACCCGCTGACACCCAGCAATCCAGACAATTTACTACCAACCTTTTGGACCACTTATTCAAACCATCTCTTTCAAATCTGGCTACGAAGACATTAGGAGAGACTGTGTAAAGTCAAGGTAAATAACATTCACTGCTCTCTGCATCCATAGAAGACTGGTCAGGTTGGTCAGGTATGCTGGCTCTTCCCAGTCCCCTTCTAATCTTTCATGTACCTAGACATGCTTTCCAAAAGTAGTTATTTCATAATGAGCTGAGCATCCCTTTTCAGCAAGAATATAACGCCCACCATAGCTATCCCTGTATACACCACTCCATTAAGAATTTTTTAGTTCGTATACCATGGACCTAAGGGGAGATAGAAGCTGACTTGCCAAATTTTTTTGGCAGTAACAGACCTAGCCTTTTGGTGTCTGGACAGAACACAAAAACAACGAAAGTGATTATGAAGTGTGTGCATACAGGCACAATATTATTGTTCTATTCAAAAAACTTTATGAGCAACCATTTGATGGGGTTTGAGGCTAGATGAAGAGACTTCAGGGAAGGCTGAGCTCAGATGATGAGGGAACATAGGAAAAGGTAGTAGATGACTAAGTAACATCTTCTCAGTAAGACTACCTTGATGCAGGAAGATATTCCAATTTCTTTCTACTGATTGAAAATAATGTATATATGTCATCCACGGACAAGGTAAAAAAAAAAGTTATGTACATCTAACTGTAACCTAAAAATTAGGCTTAAATCATGAAGCTACCAGACAGGACTAACCTCTGGTACACCCAACAGGTCTACACCACATGTAGACAGAGACCTATGAAAGCAACCTGTTAACATAGCGCCTGTAGTTGGCCTTACTTGGAAAAGATGTTCCAAGTCATAGGGAAGTTGTGGTGGAATACCAACAGTTTGGATAGGTCTCACTGGGAATTCCTGATATACAAAGGAAATATTGGTAATTCTGGAACCCTAGGAGATAACAGAAAAGGCACAAGGCAGTATATTTCATTCAGACTAGCTGCATTGTACAGCATCACTCCACCTCTCCAGAGTCCAGAAAGAGAAGGGAGGCAATGGATCAGATGCAGATCAGATCCTCTTCCTCACCTACAGGGTAAGCAGAGATCCATAGTACCCCAGTGAGAAGAAATTTAGAATATTCCCTTGGAAGGTTCAGAGGAATCAGAGCAGAGTCACAGGAGAATGTTATTGAGACAGAATATTATTGATCCAGAGCATGGACTGAATCACCTTTGCCCCTTTAGAGCTGTTCAGAATCCTGAGCTTCCTACTGGGCCAGATTTAACAACAGAAAGGGATAAGCAGTAAAGAAAATATATTGGATAAACCAAACTGGCATAGCAATGGGAACTAGGAAACCCCTGTGGTACCTTTCCCCACCTAGCACTGGACAAGAACTCATGACTCAGTAGATGTAGGCTGGTGAGGGCAAAGCTTGTCAGGCCATGTGCCAGGTCTAGACCATGCCACATCAGAGAACTTCAACTTCGACAAGACAATGTGCAATTCCAACTCTTCAAATATCAAAACCACTGGTGGGATAAAGAAGAGGCCCACCATGTTTCTCTATTAAAGATGTTAATGTCCATGAGGACATAAAGCTTAATTGCACATTTTGTAGTACCATACGATGTTTTGGGCTGATGCCTCACAGAATAAGAGAAGCAGCCAATTGTGCAGAAATAACCCATTAAACTGTCATGCTATATCTTGTCAAATGCCTTCTCCTGGCCAAGGTTCAGGAAAAGAATCACAGTCAGTCCTAAAATATCAGGTAAAAAAGATCCCAAAACAGTTATGGATTGTCCATAGGCTCCAACCCTAAATTCTTCGGGGCTCATCTAGGAAGATGGAATCTTTCAGCACAAACTTCAGGCATGGCAAGTTGCTCTTGCTCAGGTTTCTAATCTGCACTGTAATTCCCAACACAGTATCAAAGAATAAATATTAGGCACACCTCATAAGTGGCAGTGGTCTCCTTTTGACAAGGGAGTGCTCCTGATACGTGTTTGTAAGCCACAGAGCAATGCCTGGCGAAAGAACGCTAAGCATATGATAGAAGACTTCCAATAACTTGGCCAGCATGAGAGAGCTCAAACTGGCACTGGTTGTCCACAGGGAGTCTTTCCCAAACGCTCTGACAATATCTGGTATTGACTTGATCTGAAAGGAAGAGGGCCATGCACAAAGCTCTTCCTTCCCACATCTGCTCTGGACGTGTACAAGACAGCCATTCTCTTATACAAGCAGAGGTGATGTGATCACTTTTTGTTGGGTGAAATACAATTCACAGTGCACCAGGTGAAGGAATCTGATGGGCTCCCAGGCAAAGGCACGCCAATTTCTATAATCTTCCAGGGCCAAATGTCTTTCCTTTTCTGACACTCATTGCAAAAAGATGGATCTTCGGGGAGAGAAGCCAGACATCTCCCCAGCCACACCTGAAACTATCCCTCTACCAGTTGGACCAGCATGCAACCGTAGTAAAGATTTTCATGCACCTTTCACACATTTTGTCTTCAGTATGCCAGGGAAAAGGCATGTCTCTCTTGCTGTTGAATGAGTCAGAAAACCCAAAAATGTTGCTCCAATGCCTGCATCTTCCTGCTGCGAAATTGCTAAAAGTTTGATCCTAACCATGAACCAATACTGACAACAATCCAATAAAGGGACAGGCCTGATGTCAGAGGCCATGAGCCCAAGAAGTGCAAAACCACAAGGTGTAAGTAAGATCCATCAGGTGACAGCTCAACTTTATTTTATAGTACCATAATTCTCTTCACCTATGCCTAGGCCAAGCTTGTGCCACCTATCCAACAAAGGTCTCCAGTCACACTTAGCCTTCAGTTACAGCCTGGTATCTCTCTCCTGACGTGTTCTCAGGGGCTCAGAACTGTGATAAAATCGCCACTCAGCATGAAGTATGCTTACGAGGATCTAAAATGGCAAGGGAAGGCAGATGACTACTGACAAACACATTTTGATGGCTTGGACTTGGGGCATAGATGTCAATAGTTAAGAACCAGACACTTCCCTTGGACCTAGAGCCACAGTCTGTGACCAAGTATGATCTCGGCAACCTTCACCGCCATGAGGAATAGGTCCAGGAAGAATAGGTTGACCATCCTATCAGCTTCTGGTCCCAGCTAAGATCACTGGCTAAGTAAGAGTGAACCTGCTGCAGACACATGAAGGAGTAATCCCCTTTTCCCCCCCAAGGCAAGTGACTACTTGGATGCTGCAGAGCGTCAGCTGCAGTCCTGAGTGTTAGCAATATTATTTTCATGTGTCAAGGAGGATTATGATCTTCCCAGTCAGAGCTAGTAGGGGAAATGACAGTAGTGTAATTACTTGAGGCAAACGAGATAATCATGGTAGCTAACAAGTGCAAAAAAGAAAAAACCAATCACATAGGGGCAAGCATGTGAGTAGGAGAATTGCAAAACTAGGAGACAGAGAGGAGAGAATTCACACAGCGGCAGAAAAAAACATAAGCCAGGCTAGGGGGTGGATGGAGAGAGAGATAGATAGATACGGCTCTGAGTGGTGGGAGAGGAATGGGTTTGTTTAATTTGGCTGGGGTTTGTTGTTTTGGTTGTTTTGTGTTGTTTTTCTTTAAACAAGAATAAAGTGAGGGAAGGATGGGGGGGTGGGGAAGTCATGGGGTCACTGAGATGAAGTATCTGCATTGCCTTCCACCCCTAAAACTTTTTTCCTGTGAAAGTGATAAAACAAGTCTGAAGATAGCAGATGCAGTTGCTTTTTCCTTCATGCAGCAGTTAAGGTGTGCTGCACAATGGTGGTGAGGGCTATAGATGCATTTTACCCCTCTTCCTTTCCCATCCTTCACACTAGCATATCTATTTAGACAAACAATCCCAGATGCTGATGATGGCAGAGATGAAGAAAAAGACTGCAAACTTCAGGGCATGGACCACTTGGAGCAACGAGGACAGCAGGAGCAGCCAGTCCCCTATTGTCTCTCCCCATTTACTAAGGAGCAAGAAAGGAGGGGCTGACCCAGTATGGCTCTTCTTACATTAATTTCTTTCTAAAGCCAAAAGCATCCTATGATATCCAGTATCCTGCAAAGCCAGAAGACATACAACAGGAGAAGTTAGAGAGACAATACATTAAAATTCATACAGTAAGGGAGGAGGGAGCAGTCAGAATGATCTTATTATTGGATGCTCACATGCAGTGTTTATGCATCATTCCCCACTTCAAAATGATGGAGGTGGGAGAGGAAGGATTTTACCAAAACTTCATGCTACTGTAGAAGAAGCCAAAGCTTTACTTGGTAGGCAGAGATGGGAGCTATCAAAACTGCATTGCCACTGGATAAAACAGACAGAATATTAGAAAGTCTTAGGAATGGAACAGAACATTGTAACTGCAGTTTGTCACTTCATGGACTACATATATCTTGAACATGCAATGCTGGCAAGTCCTCACCTCACAAAGGTACAGCTGGACAAGGTTCAGAGAAGGACACAAACCAAAGGTGTGGAAAGGTTTCCTTCTGGGCAAAAAGCATGTAAATAGACTAGGATCCTTCAGTCTGGGCAAAAGAGTAACTGAAGAGCAATACCATGGAGGTCTGTAAGATTCTGTGTGGCTGGGAAGCTGGGCTAGGGACCAGCGTTCACAGTTATGTCCAAGATGTAAGGGGCATTAAATAAGGCCGGCAGGTGGCAAGTTTAGAACAAACAGAAGAAAGTTCTTCTCACAGCAAGCACGTAAGCTGTGGTGCCTCCCCTGTCACGTGGTGGATGCTGAAGGTTTACAGGAATTCAGGAGGAGACTGGACAAGTTCGTGGAAGTCAAATACATTGAGGGCTATGATACAGAGACATTTTTTGTTTAGGAGATTCTTAAGCCTCTAGGATCCTTGATCCTGGAGCTTTGAGAGTTTTCTGGGGAAGTGTCACTGAATACTCATTCCTTTATAATCTTTCCACAGCCATCACTGTTGGAGACATGCTACTAGGCCAGACAGACCTTTCTCCAGCCCAGTGAAGCTGCCCTTTCATTGTAATTTCTCACAAAGAGAACTCTGAAATTGACTAGAGCTGGATAGCTATATTAAACACCAAACCAGTAAAGATACAGAAAAGCATTCAGAGTCATAATCCTCACCTGGCGATCAGCATACATGTTAAATTGAAATATATTAAAGAGCTAAGGGAAATGGTGAACTGTAATTTCAAATTATATTAATATATTTTTTATTCTGTTTCCTTATTTCTAATCTTGCCAATTTTTAAATGAAGCATGACTTTATATAAATCAGTAGACATACTTCCCCAGTTTCCTTAACTTCCCTGAGGATCTGGTACTGGTGTCAAATTCAGATGCCTTCTGATATTCTTTTTAATCTTTCACAGTAATAAATCCAGATAAATCAATATAAAGCTGAGATGCTTGGAGGATTTGTTGGCTGGAATAGGCCTCCAAGTCAAGCCAGAAAAATCAGTGTTTGGTGGGAAGTTGCCGCTGACAGAATTTTGTGGGGAGTTCCCTTTTGGAGGCTTCTTCCCAGAGCTGCACCTGCAAGGAACTGAAGGCAAAGAGCCAATTCACAGCTTGAGACAAATCTGCTACTGTGAAAGACCTGTTCATGATTTGTACTGCACTAAAATTGCCTGGAAACACCTTCTTCCATTCCCATCTCAAGGAGGGCTTTTCAGAAGCATTAGGACACAATTATTTTAAACTGGAATAGAATACAGGAGGATGTAGGTTCAAAAGGAGCTTTGGAGACCTCTAATCCAACCATCTGCTCAAAACAGGGCTAATTCCAAAGTCAGGTCAGGTTCCTCATCCTGTTACCTTTTGGAAATCCCCAAGGATGGAAATTCCACAGCTTTTCTAGGAACCTGTTCCAGACTTAAGAACCCTCAGTCTGATTCACCCCCCCACATCCCCCAATTTAGTCACAATACTCCTTTCTGCTTCTGAGAAAGATCTGCCTCTATTCTCCCCACAACCATCTGTGAGGCAGTGGAAGACAGCAATCAGATCCCCTCTTTGACTATTCTTCTGCAGACTAAACAAATCCAGCTCCTTCAGCATGTCCTCAGTCCACCTCCATCCCTCTATAGCCCTCCATCTTAGTGGGAAACGTTAGTTTTCCACTGTACTATTGAGACCGTACTTGCCTTTTTCTCTTTTTTAAGAAGTTGTGGTTACTATGCTGCAACACATACATGGCTAAATACACAAGCACTGTTGGAGAGAATTTGCTAGAACACCCTCCTACCATTTTCCCACTCACTTGATGCACTACCAACAGGAGCAAGCATTCACGTAAGACTGCACAGACCTGCTAATAAAATGTTGTTTTCATCACTCTGGCTTTAATGTACAGAGAAAACCACTGTGATAAAAAAGGAACACAGAATCAAGTTGCCTCAGTTATGTTGTGTTAGTGGAGCTACTGTAACTGATCACATATATGCTGATGGTAAACAGTGAATGGGAGGAAAAAAATTTTAAGATGAATATTAAAGCAAGAGATAATAATAGCTAAAGCCCATGTGAGTCTGGAAAAAAACCGAAGGGATTGGTGTGCCCTGTTGAGCTGCTTGCATAAACTCTTTGCAGACCTTGGCAAGTTGTGTTAAAATTCCATGATATTTGGAGTATCTCAAAATTTTTGTTTTAATGAAAGCCTAAAGTCCTCCGTTGTTTGGGAATTGCTCTCTGGTCTGGAGTACAGGATTATTTTGGACAGGGTGGTAGAGAAGAAAAAACTTTTGAGATGTTGAAGTACTGTACAGTCCAACCTTTTTCTCCTGGTTCAAGGAAAGGTATTCCTCAGCCAGGTATGAACACATGCACGGAAGTGTTAGAAAATCCGAATGCCAATCCAGAACGCCATGCATCAGACTGGTAACAAAGAGAGGCTCCTACCTGATAGTCTGGCTTGGTGAAATAGTCTAGGCTTGCAATATGATCCAGAAAAAGGTGGAACTCTGAAGGCATGTGTTTTAGCAGCATTCGGTGTTCATACTTTTCTTTTATCATGCCAACTTGCTCCTGGAAAAAAGAAAATATCTCAGAGCCCAAGAACCTTTTCTATTGCTTTATATTTGTACAGTATCATAATTCCTGGAATACCATCTAGTCTTATCTTTTCTGGAACACAGACCTCCTTAGACGCAGCACTATGCCTATACACTTCTCCTGTTTGGTGTCCATGGCAAAATGAGGTTGATCACTGCAGGCAAAGGTCAATGGGGAATCCTGTGTCAGAAACTCTCTTCAGAAGCTGCCCCTTTACCAGAGCCTTCTGCACAGGTGACCTATTTCTTTCTAGAGATTTTATTCTCTAGCACAAAGGATTTCCAAGACAACATGAACAGTTAGCTTTATTCTGTTTAACTTTCCAATTGCAATTCCCATTTGGCTTGTTGGGCATGGCAAAGCATTATCCTCCTACCTTTCTAAAGGCTCTGTTTATTTGTCAAAAGGACAGCTCAGCCTTTCCACTTTTGTTGTTTGCTTTGCAAGAACAAAGTCAAAGTTGCTTGATCAAATATGATTAACAATGTGCATAAAAAAACATCTAGCTACTCCAAATAAGATGAGCTTCACCCTGTGCACCAGAACACAAAAGCAGGTTAGCATCTTGCAGCAAGATCTGATGAAAAGCAGGCTCTGGCTTTACTTCAGCAAAAAGATGCACTGAGCTGCAGGAGGAGTAATAAGAGTAATAACAATAGAAATGTAGCACCCTATCTTAAGCACAAGCACAGACACTAGGTTTCCCACCTTATCTTTGATCTTTCGCCACGGAAGCTGACCAACCGCAAACTCCACCAACATGTAAAAGAGAGACCACAGATCATCATGTCTACCCATCTCCTAGAGGAAAGAGAGACAAAGACTGAGGAGCAAAGTTCAGTAACCCAGGTGTGCTCTCCAGATGAGCTACCTCATATTAAGAAGCAGGAAGAGAAGTCATACTTCCCATTCAATTATTAAAGAAGCCAGACTGAAGACTAAAGATGCAAAATCAGGTATTTAAACTTGGCAATGTCAATACAGTCACCTGAATAACCTAATTTGTTTTCCGTTTTGTGAATATATTAGGAGTTTTTTAACTGCACAACAAAGCACAAGTTTTCCATAAGATTCTCCCTCACTGAGTATACAGAAGTGAAATAGTTATTAATGGCATGTGGAATAACCTAGATCAAGAAAAAAAACCCAAACTGTGTGTAGAAAGTCTCTTTTATTATTATTTTTAAGCTAAATATCATACAAACTCTTTTCACAAAACAGCATTTACTCAAGGGCTTTTGCAAAACACTCATCATCAAGCACCACAACAACTTACAGATTTATAACGTTTCCACATATCACTCTCCTCCTGGCCTAGCAAATGGGAAATTGAAACACGGGAATCAAGGCTGAAATTGTCAAGGAACATGACAAAGTCATTTTTGGTGCTCAATGTCCAATGTCTAGAACATGATTCCTCAGAACAGCATGCATTATACAGCAATTTTTGTGGCTAAATATAAAAATTTAGCAGTGTCTTCAGCTGATGCCAGCTACAGCTGGCACTATCCAGCTCTTCCAAAAATTATACCTCAGATTTCTCAGTGTCTCCCAGGAAACAGAATGAATTCATGATGGCATTCAACTGCCCTCTCCACATCACACTTTCTATCTGCAGACAATAACTTCTTTCCCTAATAGAACGTGAAACTTCCTCATATGTCACAGGTCACTCTACAGACTCATCCCACATAAGGCCAGAAACCTGGAGGTAATGCAGGAGGGCTGATAGTTTCCATCTGGCAAGCACTTAACAGCAGAACCAGAGGACTTAGGGTTTACTGTCTACGCAGGAACATTACTGAAATAGGACAAATGAGTGTTTGGGGAAGAATATTGCATGAGACTTCTGGAAGCATTTAGAATGAAACAGGGGAGACACTATGTAAATAATGTCTCTTTTCAGGGAAACACAAACCTAGCTTTCACTAGGTGGCTCTTCACCTGACAGCATGATGTTAATATTAAAAATTCCAGGTGGAGAATGGATTTGAGGACCTGGAACTTGGTAATTCACAGCCAACTTCTGCAAGAAACTTGCAGCAAGCAGCCTGGCACTTAACCTAATTTCTACTTTTGTGTTGGGGGGGGGGGTTTCCCTTAAAAAGTGTCTGATAATGCAGTAAGTACAATTATTAAGGCTGCCAACTACAGAGGATCCAATAACAGAATCATAATTTTGATTTTACAGTCAGCACCCTTGGCCACCTAATGGAATTAATCTGATATTCTAACTTCCACAGGTAACAATCCAGAACTCATGCCTCTTACTCCTCTGCTCCTGAAAACAGGTTTCTGAGGAGAAATAACCTTGCTGTTAACTCCTTGTAACCCAAAAATACTCACTCGGTTTTTGTGTGCATTCACTGATGCGTAGCGGACTGTTCCTCGAAAACCAGCAACATTGCGAGGCTGAAGGGAGATAAGAGAAAATCTCAGAGACAGAGCAGATTACTAAATCCCCTGTGCAGCTAACTCCTGAGAACTCCTCGTCTATATTGTTATTTCATATGTACCCAAGGGACACAAAGCTCTTACGGCTTTCATTGGCTCTAGCAGCCAGCTAAACAGACAGCATTCTCCAATTCTGCGTTTCTAGAAAACCTTATTTTACAGAGAGAGCAAGCTGCTTACAGTGATAAGTTAGAATAGTAATAGTCTAGGCATAGAGCTAAGAACATCATCCAAGGTCATATTTTCCTTTTTAAACTCCAGGTAAAGGGAAAAGCTAGTAAAGAAGCGCAAGTACAAAACTGAGTCATGAATAACATGAGATAAGCAAAGCCTTAGGGCAGCCCAGTCAGGACAAGAATGGGGATCCCCTACTCTGACACAGGTCAGATGACCCTGACACTGCTTGTCAACATCCTCTGTAAGATTTAAACAAATTAAGAATATCTGGCTTGCAGAGTTCTTGCTTTGTTCCAGATTCTTCCTAGGATATTCTAAACTATGTATCTTTATTTTCTCTTTCTCTGGTTCTCTTGTTCTTTGCATCCTTGGGAAGTGAAGGCTTCATATAGTGGCCTCGGGAAGAAGGCCTCCTGTGACTATTCCTCCAAGCTGGAGGCTTTCTTTGTTCTGGGAGCTGAGCAATACTTCCAGCTCTTTCCAATGCTGCCCCCACAAGAACATTGGACCGTGTGAATTCACTTACTGAAGATGTCACTGTCCTGAAAAAAATTGCCTTTAAATAATGACGTCCACCAAATCTTTTCAGCTTAGCTAGAAGCACCAGAGTTAACAGCAGTGCTTCCAAAATTCATGTGGCAAAAACAAGTTCAGGCCCAGACATCTTCCATCAAAAGGCTAAGCTTGGGCAAAGAACTAAACGTACTTGTTAAGATCCTACTCTTGAAGAAATTTGAGCACATTAATAACGACTCTAATTGGGTAACTTATCCCACTTAGGTCAGTTGATTCATGTTTGTTCTTTCAGCTGTGCCTGTGCTTTCAGAACTAAGCCTAAGACTCTGTACTTTTATTTTAGGGCACCCTTCTGCCAGTTTAAATACCTACAATTCAGTTGCTTCCTTTTGGGTACAGGGAAGTTGCTCTGAGTTTTGATACTCTCAGAAAAAAACCCCAAACTTCAAATGGTTTTTAAAGAAGTTCACCAACACCGTGCCACTAGCACACACCTGAATGGCGTATAATGCAGCTCGTAAAGTTATAGTGACTCCGAGCAAAAAAAACCTACAAGTCTATCTTACAACTCCTTTACATTAATCAAATAGCCCACAAGGAGAACCCGTATGCATACACCATGCACTTAATGCAACATCTAATCTTGCAGTACACCACCCTGAGCTATAAGCTACTTATTTAGCAGCAGGTAGTAGTTGAGATATTATATTCATGATCGTGTACCTCATTCCTCCCAGAGCACACATTTAGGATTCCCACTGACAAATGACTGCAAAATACTTTTCAGAATTCCAGTGCATTCACTGATGTGAGTTCCTGAAAAGCAGAATACTGGCCACTGGAACACACCTGTTGGAATCAGCCATCACCATAAATATCCTCTCCATATTCAAAAGCAAGAGGACATTCCTCTTTTCCATTATGAGTGGAAGCCAGTGCGTTTGGATACTTTTCATGAGCCATAAAATAAGAGTGTATTGTGAACAATTCTAGTGTGTAACCCGTAATGTTTTCAGATCAAATATTGTTCCATGTTTGCAGTCCATGGGTGTTTGTCTTTCATGTTCTTTCCCTACTTCAGTGTCTTCACTTATCAACTGTGTATGTACTGAAGCAAGTACCACACATACCGGTTTCAGTATGGTTGGCAATGTCTCTGAAAATCTTTTTAGATCAATACTTACTATTTCTGGCAGACAGGCTATTTTTGCAGTCTTTAATTAGATCTATTCTAAAACCAACCCTAGGCAGTTTGCAAATGTATTCCACTCCACTTTCAGAAACAAACCAAAACCCCAGCCATCTTTTAACTGTGCATCTGTCCCACAGCCAACTTGAAACAGTTCACCAAGCCAGTCCTGCAGCTGAACACAAAGGGTGCTCTCTACAATCCTCTCTCATGTTATGCCTCAGCGAAGGGAGAGCACTGCAACTGAGCAAGACTTAGCAATTGTTTTGACAGGACATCTAGAGCTTTGAACAAAATAGGCAGATGCTAACTGTGTTAACAGCATCTTTTTCTCATAAACGTTTCACCTCTTTTAACTGTATTTAACTGCCCTGTCAGTCATAAGGCAATTAGTCATGCCTTTTGACCGTGTCACTAATCCCTGCAAGCAAATATTTCCATGGCTGTGGAGATACCTTGTTTTTCATCTAAACAAACAGCTTCTGCATGAGCATTTATTGTAGCACATACTGTATGCCCAACTGTTACTGACTTTTCTTCTGAATTCATCAGCATTAGTTTTCCAGATGATTTCTTTACACACTTCATTTCTTCCAGTTAATGAATTTCATCCCACCACTGCATTGCCCAGCCGTGGAAAAGAGCCTGGATAAAGCATCCTTGCTGTCCAGACCAGTCCACATTTGACACAAAACTGAATTTGTAACAGTTAGGAGCTTCAGACTGTGGAATCATACATAACACAACTGATTTGAATCCCCAAAATGATAAGAATGTAATAAGCTAGCAAGCTGAAATACAATTTTAAACCATACATGATCTATTTTTTAATTTTTCCACATCAGTATTACTATCAAAAATGTTACTCAGGGTAAAGTATATATCTTCCTGCATTCAGACTGTGACTAGCACAAAGCTAAAGTAATTTATTACACAGGGAGATGACAGAGATATGAAATATATTGCATTGTGTTAGAAGCTTGGTTTAAAATTAGTTTTAGCTTGGGAGAATGTGTTAGATCACTACCACAGAGCAAAAATTATACTCTGTGTTCCTTTCAATATGCTAGCAATGTACACAACCTTACAGACAAAGAAAGAATTAGGTAACAAAATCCTGTACAAAGTGGATGCATTGATCCAAACTGTGCTCTTTAGCACCCATTAGCTTTTCATCATTCTCCAGTTCAAACACTCATGATCATTTGTTCTTTAAGTGCCAACAATGTCTCCCTTAATATGAAGTTCACACATAGAGATTAAAACTTTTCCTCTTGCCTTACTGGTCCCTAGACTGATATTTTGAATGTCCCCGTTTCCAGCTTCCTTCCTAAAAACTTATATTTGGATGCCAGTACTTTCCTCCTGCTGTTTCTTATGCCTGTGGTACTCTCATGGAACATGACCACTCATTCCTCCCCAACTTTCTGGAAGCCTGTGCAAACACATCATGAGATCCACCACCTTTGCCCCTGGCAGGCCTGCTGTCATCTAGGATCATTAACCCACCTCTCCTGGCAACAGGAAAAGGATTTCCAGCAGTAAGAAAATGAAAAGAAAGTTAGTGCAGATCGAAGAGAAGGTGGTAAGGGGAGAGAGGAAATGCCACAGATCATTGGAAGTACTTGGAGATATATCTTGGATTGAAATGACTTGTTGGAAAAGTTGAGGTAAGAAGGAAAAGCGAAAGGAAGCTTTAACTGGACTAAAAGGAATCTCTCTGTGACTTCTAGGAATCTTCTGCTTCCATCAGTTAGACTCATGGGGGAGATGCAAGGATGTGCATCTCCACCTCTTCTGTGAGACAAATTCTGCACCTCTTATATGTATTTTGACTTGCTAGTTTAACAGCAGCACTTCATAGAATCATTAATGATAGCAGCATATATTATCCCAATGGGGAGTCAGAAATGGACAGAGAGCTGGGGCCAAAAATGTAAGATGAGAGAACTCCCCTTCCCTTGCCTCTGAAACCACAGAAGTGACAAAATCAGTCTCTGGCACCACCCAAATGTCTGCCAGCCCCTCAGGCAGAATCCCAAGTGTTCTAGGCCTCTCCATCACATTTAGGTAGCTGTCACGATCCTGCTGAAAAACAAACATATCATGAGGGAAAAAAGAAAACCAGGTGTAATTCGGACTTCCATATATAACAAAAGCACAAAACAAAATGAAAACCCAGAAGCATGGTGATGGCTCACTCACAACTCATAGCAGAGATGGTTACGAGCAGCGGATGGGAAGCCAACGCATCAAACACAGCCTCAAAAGAAGAGCCCAAAAGAACTGTAAAACAGAGAGAAACCCAAAGAAACACATGATAAAAAACAACAAAATGAGAAAAAAATTAAACAGAAATAAATTAAAAACCAGTTCAATATTGTATCCCTCCAGAAACCTGGGTCTCTTGTTTAGCTGTTGCCATCTCCCAGCATCCTTCCCAGAGCTGTTGGCCCATGCTGTATTTAGTTTCATTTAGACAAAGCATTGAGTGAGCCTGTGTGGTTTGTGAGTGCTCTGTAAAGTGGTGAGAGGGGTCCCTCTAGAGACTAACTTCCCCTTGCTCATATATCACACCTAATAGCATAAAAACTGAAGTTGAGAGCAGAGATGCATACAGCCTAACCACAGGTCAGTTGCATGGTTCTACTGTTATTTTCCTTCCTAATGTTATCTGATACCTACACTTCCCCTCCTCCTCCAGTCAAACTGATCTAATAACCAGCAAGGGGATTGGCTTCTCATCATTTGCCCTTTTCACCCAGAGCAAGTTCTAACATTAGCTCATAAGTTTCTAAAAACAGAGATGTCCCCTTCCCCATTTGAACTGTTACGGTTTCCCACCTAAGATGTTTGGCTTTTTCTGCAACCACCTTGCTTTTTCACCAGCAATCTCCATACAATCACTGCCGTGCCAACTTTACAGGTTTCACAGCTGCCAACTTAAAGCATCTTCCCCTTCCCTGATGGCTGCTGCAGTGCTTTGCCTAGAAACAGCGGGGCCTCTGCTGTCTGTGATGGGATGCAGCATGGAGGTTTGGAAAAGAGTGAAATGAATGAATGTCAGTGCTGCTTTTAGGCTACATGAGCAACCACTGTATCTTAAGATGTGAATGGCACAGTATGGAAACATGAGGCCACCCTGGTCAGAGGCAAGAGCTAATATTATAATATATTATATAACCTTAAAACTTAATTCAGTAAACTGAGGAAAGGTGTCAAGTGAGAGATACTTATTCCAACAGAAATCAACTAAATCAAAAGCAATCAACCCAATGGAGTTTCTTACTTAAGTCTCAGTACGCCTCTTCCCTAAAAATGTGCAAGTTCTAAGAATACCATAGATTTTGCACAAAATTTAGTTTTGAGAAAGCTACTTAATAGTCTCCTACTATTCTTTCCAAAGCAAAAGACCAAATGGAGATGAGTTAAAACACCACCTTTCCTTCTTTACTTCAGGAGAATTCAAAATTTCCAATGAACTTTAACATCAGAAAAGAACCCAAGTAATAATTTTGTCTTTCTGAATAGCATGGGCCAACTGTCTCATGCAATTCCTGCACCAGAACTTGTGCTGGAGATGAGGATGCCTTTCTCTCATTAGAAACAGGGCTAAGAATGAGCATTTTTTTAATCAAAAGCATATTCCAGCTGTAATCCTATTATTCAATTATCATTCAACTTTTAACAAGAGAATTTTGGCCTCAGAGCTGCACTTGTTTCTTACATGCTTGGTCCCATAGGTGAACATGTAGCACAGAATATTCCCATGGAAAGCATGGGGAGTGCTAAGAAAGATGAAGTTTTCATGCGCTGTAACACAGAGCAGGGGAACCACTGAAATGGAAATGTTTTGGAGAGCATTGTGGAGTATTAGTCGTATCTTGTTTGGGATTTACAGCTCATAATGCTTTCCTGGAGTTAGATGGAGAAGATGGTCCCTTTCTAGCAAAAGGAAGAAGACAAAAGATAGTCGTGGCAAGCACTGAGATGCAGCAGAGCTAAGTTCAGATCTCTCCATCCCTTGGACAGACATGAAAGCCACACCTCCTTCCTTCCAGAGTACACCCTCACCCCTAAGCCACAGGGTGCTTTGAGATGCAAGTCTAAGAACACCCATGTTGGAAAGAATCCCTTTTGCACAGAATAGTTGAATATTTATTACCAAGAGAGAGAAAGTGTATGACAGGCACTCTGTAACCTGGCAGCAAATGCACTTACCTGATGGAGAGGAGACACGACCTGCAATCCAACTCAACATTCACTTGCCCAGGGATTGAAACCCCTTCTCCCTCACCACCACACACAGTAACAGTTTTCTGTTCCTCTCTCTGTAGTCCAGTGGGAAGAATAATCAGAGCTTCAAGTGGAACAGCATCGACCAGAAGGAATGACACATTCAGACGTATTGTATCCCCCCTGCAGTTTGGCAGTAAAAGCACTTAGAAATAGAAGAAGGGATCTCAGTTCCCCGAAGGCATATATGGGATTTCAGCCTGAGCTATCCTTCCTTTTCCCTCACCCCTGTAGCACAAGAGCTCTAACCAGAGAACTGCTATGTAAAATAAAACAACCAACAACCTGATGTAGATGATCTGAGGTCACCTGTACTGAACCAGGGCTTCCAGGGGAGGAAGGCAGAGAAACAGCTGGTTATAACAAGATACACGAGTCCCTGATTGCTAATAGATTTTCAAATCCATCAGCTAGTCTGGTTTTCATACATTTAATTTCAACTGCACCAGCCTTCTGTAGTTGTAAACGTTTTAAACCAGAACATGAACTCCCTTCTCAAGTCCAAATTTGCTACTCCAACACAGAAAATAATAACAAGAACCATTATGTAATTTTCATGACAATCTGTTTTATAACTAACCCATTCCCACAGAAACGGCATTTCTAAAATATATCACACGTGCAATATTTTTAAAGATGTAGGTCCATTTTTTTCTTTTCCCCATCTCTCTGTGAACTAATGTGACTATGCTGTGCTTCAGCCTTTTCTCTGATTACCTTTTCACAATACAAAGTTAAAGACAAAAATTATAGCCCCTCCTAAACTAACACAGTACTCTGAGTACTACAGCTCTACAGATCTGTTTATTCGACTGCAAAATGTTCATCTCCTACATAACATTACAGCTTTACATATATTTCAAGTACAAAGTAAGCATAAGAGCTCCTAGGGTTCTATGTTGGAATATTTGGGGTCTTAAGATGTAGGAGTTAATATCCTTTATGTTCTTTTACAGCTCATTTTCCAGTGGGGGAAAAACTCCTTAGCAGAAAAACATACCATACTCTCCTCTTTCTAATACCTTGTTCACTGCAGTGAAGTTTATTTTTAACACTATGCACAGGCATTTGGAAAATAAATACCTTTTCTCAATTAGCTGACACATTTCTGCAGCCTTCATCATGCTCATCTAAACAGGCTATGCACTGTCCTGCCTACAGCATCTTCTTTCTGCCCACTGACTCACAGAGCCGCCCTTGCACATGTACAGTATCTTCAGCAAGGCACTGCAAACTACTGCAGTGCAGTCTGAACCACGAGGAGATGGAGATCTAATCAATGGGCTGCAGCTGACTAAGCTAAAAAAAAATGCTTGCTTAGCATAAGAGCCCAGCATCAGATCCTGCAACGGGAGAGAGACTCCAGGAAAAACATAGTCTCTCCTCTATTTTCAAATAAATAATTAAGACCAGGCTGCTAAACCCTTGACTACTTTCAGTTAATATTTCTGAAGCCACAGGGAATATGTTCCTGAAGGCAGGGTGTCACATACAGAGGAAAAAGTATAATGCTTTCTGTACTGCATGTTAGTGACAAAACTAGCATACCTGAACAGAGTCCAGTAATGATCCAGGAGTTCTTGTCCAAAACCTGACTTACATTAGCCTGATCAGGAAGAAAAAGTAGATGAAGCCTTCTTTAGGCAACTGGAGGAAGCCTTGCAATTGCAAGCCCTGGTACCCCTAGGCTGCTTCAATAACTCTTGTACCTGCCTGGAGAGGCAATACGGTAGGGTGAAGCAATCCAGGGGTCTTCTGGTGAGCACTGAGCAGAACCAGAAAAACAAGAAATGAAGGTTCAGAGTCACAAAAAAAGGACAACACTGAACAGGAGCACAGTTTCTTCTCTCCAGCATTAGATCATTCACTGAAAGTTTGGAAGTCTCAGGTTGAATAACCACATCTCCTACAGGAGTTCCTACATTCTCACCTGTCAGCAGAGTACCACAAATGTCATGTATTTAAGCCACAGGCAGAATGGGAGCAGGTGTATTGCAATCTCTCATTGAAGCTTTACAGCTTTGCACAAAATTAAGACATATTCCCTAGAAAAGGGACCTCAGGAGTCTCACAGCCCTGGAAATAGCCCTGTTTACTGTGACTAAGTAATTTTTCCACTCTCTGTTTCAGTAAATATGTAAGTATTGAGCATCAAAAGATGTTACTAAGGGTAATGGACCAGGAATACTTTGTGAATTATCACTGACAGTGCCCCCTTGAGAAGCAGGAAGTCATAGGTCAAACATACCCTACTGAATACAGATCACAGATCTTAACCAGTATTTGCCACCTTTCAAACAGGAAAAAGTAGGGCTTGGGGAGGGGCAGGGAGGATCAGTAAAGAAATCAGCGTCTCCTTTAGCAGTTTTGTCAAGCTGCCCGTCTTCTCCTCCATTTCCCTGTCCTCTCAAGTGTTTGAAAACAAAAACCTCTGAAAATATTTTTTTTTCACTAGCAGTTCATCCTGTTAATCATAATGGCCACAGTCCTTCCCGGTAGCCAGGATGTTGACTCTGACTCAAATGCCAGAAATGCTGATGGTAGCCAAAGTTAACAGCCTTCAGCTAGGCCCTAAGCAGTTCTCAACACACAATGGACACCGTATAGCTACATGACTGATCCACACCTACTCTACCTGTCCAAAGGAGTAACTATCAAAGATTGACTTCTACAACTCTCAGAGAAATAACAAGTAATGAGACTGTTGGGAACAGCTGAGTTCTCCTGACTGCTAACAGAGGGAAAAATTGTTGCTGATGCTTCCTTACACACCTTCTAGCTTCAAACATCTTCTGTCTTTATAGTGCAATGTGAGTTCCTACAGACTGCTACCCAGGAGATTTTGCAACATTTGGCAAGGGACAAGTGGTAGAGGGGTGAGGCTATTCCCATAAAAGCAAATTTGTGACAATGGCTTGTCTCCAAAGAGTAGCATTTGTGCTAATATTAGCATCCCACATAGGTAGATCAGTTTTGTTTTCCTAGAAGCACAGAATAAATTCAGATTCAGAATAAATTTGGATTTAGTTAAGCCACGTGGCACATAGCTTTATAAATGCTAAGCAATCAAGTTGAACTGTCAAGTAGGTATCCTCTGTAAAAACATATGAACGAAATACACAGTACTCAGAAGCTTAGCAGAGTAACAGCTCCCTAGGTAAAAGCTACCATAGTATCCCTTGAAAGAAGGTGTGGAAAGCCAGAGTGGTAACAGCTGAGGATAGAGGAACTAACACTCAGTGAATATCATGGAGAGTAGAAACGATCCCACCTTGAAGCTTTAATCGATCTCTAGAAAATCAGAATGAGACCTTTTTAGTGAGAGCCTATGCTATCTGCCTACTAAAGAGCTCCTTGCCTTTTCATATAAAAAAGAATGATATTGTTTGGCATCAGTGCATTGCACGCAAAAAAACCCCACCATAAAATCAGTGCCAACACAGGTTTCTAGAGGATTTTGCTCCACAGAAACACTGGCTTCTCCCTTTTTCAAAATCAAATGTGTTGTCAAAATAGAAATGGAAACAAAAATAAGAAGGCAAAAGGTAACTTAAACCCAAACCAAACTAAAGAAAAGCCACAGCATCCTAAAGGCCAGGGCCATTATCTGTATTACTAGCAAGTCATTCAAAGTCTTTCTGAAAAGCTTACAAGCAAGATTGAGGTTATGAATTTCAGAGGATGTGAAAACAGCAATGCTTCTGAAACTGTAGGAACATGCACAGAACCTACTTGAGCAGAAAACATTTGTTAATAAATGAATACGACTGAAAGCAAAATTCAGACATGCTTCCAGAAGAACAGAAAGTGAGCTCTGTCCCCTACTTATCTTGTGTATTGTACCTCAGAACCAAATCACAAAAAACTAGGCTCAGGATGATCATGTTATAAATCTGGGAATTGTATTCTTCACAGACACAGGAACTGAAAGAGAATGGAGAAAGTAGAGTCTGCCTTACTGGCTTGAAATAATCTCTTTGGTGAAATAAAATATGAAGTTCTTAAATAAAAAAAAGAAAAATCCTGCAAAAAAATTTAATTTCACTTGTCTTCATATTGCCCTTCATCCCAGTCTCCTTCCTAATCCTCACTGCATTATTTGGGCAGCAATCACACTATGCTTGTCCAGGCAAGTGTCTCAGTCCGGTAGGTGGGACTCAACAGTAGCATCAGGCAGCAGAGACACAAAAGGATCGAACAGCCCGGTGACTACAATATAATGTTAAAAGAGATTGAAGTAAACATTTATGTTTATTTTATTGTATAATTTTTGTTAAAAAGACTCACCACCTGAAGTGTGGCATGGGAGAATAGGTACATTAGGTGCAGAGAGGTTATCTCGTATGATCCTCCCACATCCCAGACAAACTGAGACATTTTACCACTTTCAGCAGAGCATAATCCCACCCCTTTGGGGTCCCCCATGTCTTTTTCAGGAAAAGATTATGTGTCATTAGTCCTTCTATGAGACCCGTCTGTGGCAAGCAAGCAACCAACCACCAGAATGACCAGAATTAAGGCCAACCTTCTCAAAGTCTTGCGTCCTATCACAGCCCGACCTCACCCACACCAACCCATGCAGGACACAGCTTGCAACACACAGCTGAAGAATTTTTTGCTCTGAAAAATGCCAAGGCCAGATGTAGTGCCGTTTCAAAAAACAGGGCCTGTGAGTATTCTCTAAGGATGTAGCAAAATAAAATCAACATAATTTTAAAGTTGTAGGATAAAGGAAGAAAAGAGAGGATCCAAAAGAAGACACATCAGAAAAAATCAATTTCTTTAATTGTAGAGAAAGAACAATGGGACTTGCAATACAGACTTTAAACATAGTTGCTTCACTGAAATAATGAGGAAATTTTGCAGAAAACCAAATGCCAGTTTCAGTCCATAATGGGCTTGAATTCTGACTGCAGAAAGAGAAAAGGGATGGGGCCGCATTTTGAAAAGGGCAATATGGAGAAGGGTTATCCCAAACTAAACAGCATTGACAAGGAAGACCAGTAGTACATAGTGTGTGTCTTTTTAAGAATAAGATGCACGCACAACCTTTGGAACTTCTCCCATCTACAGCTACAAAGAAAAGCTTGCCATGTCCCACTGAAAAGACTTATGAGAAAAGAAGAAAAAATAGAAGAGAAATCCCCCAGCTGTGTTCATCTGCTAAAGACACAAAATCTGCTCACCGATCTTTACTTTCTGCCCACTCCCCAACCATATCCTGCACTACATAGTCTCTGAATTTAGCTCTCACATTGTCAATGTTTTCCAGAACAACAATTATCTTGCAGATAGAAAAGATGTGCAGACCAGAAGGTATAAGCCTAGGATGATAAACAGAGAGATTAAGCCCTCGCTGCTTGTGTTGTGTTCTGAAATAAACCTAGGAATGCTCTGACTGATACCTAGAACATCTGAAGCTTCATGCATCCTTATGCGTGACCACAGATAACACAGTGCTGGTAAAAGGACTGAAGATAACACATGTCACGTGGCACAAGTTACGCCTCCTGCCCTTACTTCCCCTCCATGCAGGCACGCTGAAATACTCCTGCTAAGAAATCTGGGTGGGGGCAATATACACAAAACAAAGCCAGGCAAGGGTGCAACCAGCATTAGAGGTTGCAGTTCACGGTAAGCTCAGTCTCAGAGATCAGGTCAACCTCTAACTTCTAGCATTTTTCTAATAAAAAGCTTTAAGAACACACTGACCTAGTTTCCGAGATTGCAGAGAACTGAACTAGACCAGTCCTCTGGGACTACAGAAATTAGGTGGCCAGCATTGGGCTCACCCTCTTTGCTTGGCCATAACGTACTCAGTAAGTATTCCAAGCCTGTGGAAAACTTGACTATCCTAAAGGGAAAAAAAAAAAAAAAAAAAAGACACACACCCTGTAAGACAAAAGCGAGCATCCCTTCTTAGATTCAGTTGAAGTCATCTGCTGCTTCTCACCTTGCAGGAAATGCAGTCCAATATAATGACCAAGCATAACAACCACAAACAAACAAAATTACAAAACCTTTCCATGCCTAAGCAGTTGGAGAAGTGGGAAAAAAACTACTTAAAGTTTACTTACTGGCCGGACTTCACCAGTAGTGTTGGTATACTGACGGGCCAGACCAAAGTCTAACATGTAGCACTTCCTGTATGTTGAAGGTAAGCGGCCCATGGCAAAATTGGACTAGACAAAGAAAGAAATAAAGAAAAAAACCAAATTGATACCAGCAACTTGGGTAGGAGTGGCCATTTTTTTAACAAAACTTTGTCATATAGCCCCACATGCCTCTGCTGGAAACATACATCAAAGAAAAGAATTTTAAAATGCATCTTAATCACCATGATTAGAGAACCACTGCCATGTTAAGAGGTTCATTTTGCAGAAAAGTGACTGTGGTGTCTCAAAATAAGTAAAATTCACATTAGCTTCGCTAAATTTCAGCTGCTATGAGAAAGAGCTACATTTAACACCACTAGCTCTGCAGTGAGAGCTCCATAACTTGCATAACAAGCTGGAGTTACTGTGGACAAATGCTTCTGTTCGTGGTTGAGCTGCTAGCATGCATTATTCTGCCCTAACTCCCAGAATCTCCATCCACTGTACTGCATTACCTAAATTTATCTGAACATTCAGACATCTAAAAAACACTGGGTTTGGTTCTCAGTAAATTAACTGACAACAAGCAAATGGAGCAGCTCTTGATCAACCCCTGTCTTAAAGTTACATCCTTTATCACAACGGATGGCTGCTAAGAGATTTGTGGCCAGTCACATTAGTGGCTGATTTTCAGCTGAATGTGACCAGTCCAACCCAGCTGATTTTAAGAGCAGCAAATTATTTTGCTGGAAGGAAGATGGTCTCAAGGACTATGTAGCAACAAGTGTTCAGGTCAAGTAGTGAAAAGCTGCAGGAAGAAAAACTAGCTCCCACAGTGAGAACTGGAATTATTGTGCCTCACCTATAGCCACCTATTGTGACTGTGTTTCCAACACTGGAAACTGTGATCCAATTTTTTTGTCAATTGCTCAGAAAAGATTAAGAGGGTTATTTAACTAAGTTAAATATATGAAATAGCATTTATTCAAGTGATGGGTCATAGAGCAAGACATCCTTTCTGGACATTTTTTATAGTAATAATTGGTTGGACTACAATTGATTTTTCAAAATTAGATTGCTTCGTCATGTGTTCTTGACTGGTACAAGTGTGACTGACAGTTACTAACCCACCATGGAGCAGTCTCTGCTGATAAAAACTAGTTTGCTATGCACTTAAAGGAATGACAATACTATATTACTATTCTGTACTTACAGAAAATAGTCAATGTGTCAGACAATAGGAGTGTACAAGGAGGACTAAATGCCTCCACTGAGACCCATATTCAGACTGTCTGTATTGACTCAAGGAGAACAGACAGACATACAACCAAAAGAAGAATTTCCAAAACAACATACAGGCTTGATGTCACGATGTAGGAATCCCACAGAGTGAATGGCTTCTATTGATTCCAGAATCTGTTTGCCTAATCGCAGTGTTGTGCTCAGCGTGAAAGTCCCTCGCGGCTGACTCCTCCTGAGATCTGCAAGATTTCGGCCCTGAAACAATCGATATAACACTTAAATTATCACACTAAAGCATAACATTTCATAGCTGCAAGTTCTAACATGCACCCCAAAAGAGCAGAAATGCTAATCAGACAGATGCTCACCTTATGTCTGCTTTATTTCTTGTATATGACCTTCCAGTATTTCATTTTAACTTTTAAGTGATGTATTTGCTGGTAAGAAGATACCATACCATTATCTTGGGAAGTCAGCTGATGTACTGTTTGGGAAATATGCATGGCATGGACAGCAGTGCCTCAGACTGTATGAGCGCAGGATCTCCTTACTCTTAAACCCAGACAATACAGAGGCTGATTTAAGAACAACCTTTGGCTGGTCTCTGAGCCATCTAAAGATTAAGGCAGTACAAATACGAAAAGCAGGCCATAAAGCCACTATCTATTACAGTTCATAGAAGTGGTTTCATCAGAAACTCCCTAGTGTACAACTCTGGCTCAAGCTCCAGTCAGCATTGTTGTGGCAACGCCACAATGGGTAAAGTTATTTATCAAGAGAATCATACCCAAAATCAGGAGAGGAGGACTCTTCCACTGACTTAAAAAATACTTATTAAAAAAAAAAATATCTGTAATTTACCTCCAGTTCATCAACTTTCTGGGAAAAATAACCTACCAGCTGTGCATTAAAATAAAGCCAATCTGGAGGAGGGGTGGGGAAGGACAGACTAAACACCAGAAGAATCACAGTGTTCTTTGATCTTTGTCATCTCAGATTTACCTATACTTCTTTAGATTTGCAAAAAGAAGGTGTTAAAATGAGTATATTCCATGGTAGAGTAGCCCTCTAGTCTACAGAACTAATGCATTTATCAACTGATCAAAAACATCAGGAATAAGAGTCCACTGTTTCAGAGAACATGCATCAAGAACAAAACTTGGAGGGACATGCTGATTATCACTATACTACAGAATCTCTTTATTTGCTTCCGCAAAGACATACATGCTTATGATATAAGTCCAGACATATTCAAACAAAATTCACAACAGAAGATATATAAAAGATTCCAAACATTTGATGAGAAAACACAGATTGTTCTCCAAACCAGTGGAATGCCTTCTATTCATCTACCCGCTTCCAGTTCTCAAGTTATTTACAGACATTAAGGGGCCAACTGCAACTGGTTCTTTTAGTGTATGAATAGTCTCTCAAATTGGTTTGACCCACGTTTCACTTCAGGGCTTTGGTCACTTGAACAACCACACTTGATAAAGGTCAGCTAATATAGATAGAGCCAAGCCACAGCAACTGTCCCAGGCTTGCTCCTTAGCACGAACAAAGTGAGACTGAACAACCTCTCTAGTGCTTATCTTTTTTAATTTCTGTGACAGTTCACTAGAGTGAACACAGATTTGTCATCACTATTCTGAAAGATCTGAGTTACTGAATGACAGCAGATCTTTCTTTCCACTCTAAAGTAGTTTCTTGGACACCAACTCTCTCATCCAATGGTGAAAGGCAAATTTTTTTCAGAGCTGCACACTGAAATATGCCATAATTTTCCCCAGCTGGTTTGAAAGACAGTTTCAGACAGCTGCTCTCCAGAAATAACCCAAGGCATGTGAACGTCCAATACTGCCCCCAGGAAAAGAGAGAAATTGAACATTATTTTCCAAATAAATACCATCAGGCTGGCTAAGAAACAGAGCAATGAGTTGCAAAGCTTAGAGTGGAAGCCCAAGTCCCAGTGACTGAAGAAAAAGGGAGAATTGCAGTACACAACAGTCAGAGGGACACATGAAAAACCATGTCTCAGCAGACCTTTAAGTTGAAGGAGAATTTTAGTCTGAAGATGATGGTGCAAAGCTAGCTAACGCATTAAGTATCATTTGCAAATAATGAAATTATTTTTAGCTCTGCCTACTTTACAAGCTCAGCTACATAGTCAAGAACAGGCTAGAAAGTAAGAGATTTTACACAGAAGTCATCTTCGTCAGGCTTGTTAAGGACAGGACTGGGGAGTTAGAAGCCTTGTTATTCCATGAACTCCAGATTAGCCCTTTCAAGAATCTTATTCACACGCACACTGCAGCAGCAGCAGCAATAGCCAGGGCTGGTTAGAGAGCAAAAGGTTTTTTTCTATCCGTAACAGTGATTGGGATGCGAATGGTGCATAAAAGGCAAGCCCAAGCACCAAGAGTTTACTGGTTTTATACATCCACCTTGCAAAGTAGAACTACATTTCAAAAGAATCAGAAGTTTATTTTAAAGACGTACTGAGGTCTGCTGGTGTCTATTTTACTTCATTCACCATTCACTCATTAAAAAATAACCTCCCAGTTTATGCAGCAGCTTACTTCTCAATACTTAGTGCTTCAACCTTCTCACTTTCCTTGTTTTATCACCCAAATTATACATAAAGAAACATGACATGGGCTGTAAACTCTTCAGGGGAAGGGTAGGCTTGCATTGTATAATCATGCAGTGCTTTGTACAGCAAAGCCCTGATCATACAAGCTGCAAGAGAGATAGGACAAGCTCCCTGTCAACTCTTTTATGTCAGATGCTGAAACAGGCCAGCTTCCAAGGCAACTGTGTCAGAAAGAAGCACCTTCAGTTTGAAAGTATTCCCCTCAAACCAGGTACAATCTCCCTCTCCTTAAAGGCCTTTCTTCCATGTGTTTTTGACTCAGCCACCTCTTCCCACTTGTTCCCCTCCAACTCTTTCTCCTGTGACTGCATGCTGCAAAAGAAAGCTGCTTTTGTGAAAAAGAAAGCTGTTTTCATGACAGTACCATCATATTTGGGCTTTGAAGATCTAACTATATATTTTTTCTTGGTGAACTCTCATGCTGAACCATGCAGAGGTCCCTGCAACTCCTGCTGTTATTTTGTGGCTTGTGTAGAGACCCATGTAAGACTTCAGCTGGCTAACTCTGATAGGAGTAGCTGGCTGTCCAGCAGTACAGTTACCATGTGCTAGCTACCCAAGTATTTACGCATACTGACTTAATATCAGCAGTGTTCAAACAGGAGAAAACACTTTCACAGCACAAGCCAAGCTACTGCTGAGCTTGGTAGGGATGGGGGAGCCAGAGGTCACTCCCCTTCATAAAGAAGACTGTGCTGCTAGTGTGACACCGCTGGCTCCCACTGCACTCTGAGCTCTGATACGAGACACATATTTTGAATGCTGCATCACAGAGCTCAGCAGGCAATATTTCAAACAGCTGCCACTGCTGCACGATATTGTGCGTAGCTTCTGTGAGCATTCTAAATTGAGTGCTTTCCCCAGAAAATTGACAGAAAGCCATCTTAAACAGAGAAGCAGAGCTATGAAATATCTTAGCACATCTTGACAACTGGAGCTATCCCAAAGGATATCACAGCAACACCACCCTTCTCACTGTCTCCCATTCCACCCACTTTCCATGTACAACAAAGTCTCTACACCAGTGCTCAGCCTTATTCTCTCACTGTAAATCCTTCCCTGTGATGCCATCTCCATGGGACGGGGCGGGAAGGGGAAGCACAGAACTCACCTGAAGCTGCATGACCACATAATTAAATTTTTCATTCCTTCCACAGCCAATAAATCTGCAAACATGATCCTTCCCTGAAAAGAAACAGAAACATACAGAATGGAACGTAAGATAACAACCCTGTGATCCTGATTTTTAGAAAAATGGTTTCTGATCAAGGGCTTGTATAATAATAATGGCATCAGGCAGGGAGTTTTGCAGAACAGACTGATTTTGTTTCTACTTCCCAGTCTCGTAACTCAGGAGAGTACTGACATTCAACAAGAAAACTGCCTGTGAAATAGCCATGAGTGGAAATCGGTGTCAGGGATCCTCAAATCCTCAAACTGACACAGGGTACAAATGAGATACAAGTGAGAGTGTGACAAAACTGCAGTTTATACCGTCACCATGGGCATGCAACACCACCACAGCCACCACCATCCCTGAACTAAACCATGGGGAGCACACATGAGCATGAGGTTTCACAGGTTTGCTGGCAGCACACTTAAGGTCATTACACTAACTTCTCAGTAAATGCCGACTTCTACAAACCACCACTACAGTTGCCTATTAGCATTACTTACCCTGAAACAGTTAAACTTATGCTACTTCAACATGGACAAACCCATTTTAATAGCCAGAAACATCTGGGAAAAGAAGGGTGCTTATGGAAAAACTCAATTGAAACATTAAAGCAATTTCATAATAAAAGAAGGAAATAAACCTGGGCAATTTCATGTCGAGTTCTGGCACAGTGTTAGAAGTACAAATTACATCTATTCAGGCAAAATCAAAACCAACCATCCACTCTGCAATGCTTAGCTAGTCCTCTAGGTTCTTCTCTGTGGTACAAAAGTGATGCTGCAACATCTACATTTCATCACGTGGTACCAGGCAGGACTTATCTTCAAAGAAAACCAAACCAAAACCCAAAACCAAACAGAGGAACAAAACAAACCCCAAAACCACCAGAACAACAACAAAAAAATCCCGATCTGTAATGGACTTGTGATGGTGTATTAGCAAAAAGGAAGTATGACGCATGCATCGCTCTAATAGCAGGATACTGATAACAGCGTAAAGGTTAATGCACACCACAGTGGTGAACATTTGGTTCCTGGTGGGGTTTCTAAGCAGGGAAGAGGGCAAGTATCATTGCATAGCTTTGCCCTTTATTTCTTTGTAGCACTTGAGCAATAGTGATTTTAATTAGTTTTTAGACCAAAGCTTATTGTTTGATACTTCCCAGTTTTAAAATAAAAAAAGGAAGAACATGAACATATACAGCAATCAGTAATTGCACTGCCTGTAACACCCCTGGGACCCTGCTATTGCTCTCATTGTGTGCACCATAGGCCTGTGGCATCAAAAAATGTTGGGGACAGCAAGACATGACAGAATAGGGACCTGGAGGGCAGCAGGAGATAAAGAAGCAGCTTTCTCACTGCAGAACCAGAGCTTTGACTAGAGCAATGCATACAGCTGTGGAATATGGAGCTCCATTCCCCCTCCAGGGCCCAGCAGCATCCCAGAGCAGAACATTCACACTCCCTCTCCTACCACAAGCAGATAGCAGAGCTGCTGGCAACCAGAACTGGAGGGACAGAGGCCTTGGCTGCCCCTTCCTCCCTTTGGAGAAACAGGCTTAAAAACAATCAATCAATCAATCCTAGTATCCACCTATATCTGGTTAGATAAGCAGGAAGGTTATGTGGCTTCCTGTCTCTGGCACAGACTTAAGGGCATTGTCCAGAGTGTGCACGACCATGCTGAAACCATCAAGGAATGTCACAAGCCACCATATTTCAGGAAAAGATATTCAGAGATCAGGAAAGCACCCTCCTTGGTATACATCAGGGCAGCCTGCACGCTCTCCCTTGGTCCTTTTTCCTCACACACACAGCCCATGTCCTGTGCGTGCCCATGAGTACTGGGTGCCACTGATTTCCTGCTGTCTGCAAATTCAGCATTGATTTTGACATACAGGTTTTTGGTTTTCTGAGGGAACTCCTTGAGACACTATCTGGATGTAGCACGTGTCCTGGCTCGGGCATTACCAAGCAGGGACTGCCAGCATGCCTCAACTGCCCTACACATCTTCCTGGCATGGGTCCCAATACAGATGGCTATGCTGCCTGCCGATGTGAGGCAGCCTCAAAGCCAGACTTGTGGCTACAAAGTCAACATACAGAATCATAGAATGGTTTGGGTTGGCCTTTTGAGGTCAACTAGTCCAACCCCCCCGCAGTGAGCACGGACATCTTCAACTAGATCAGGTTGCTCAGAATCATGTCCAACCTAACCTTGAATGTTTCCAGATGCAGGGTATCTACTGCCTCTCTGGACAACCTGTGTCAATGTTTTACCACCCTCACAGTAAAAAATTTTTTCCTTATAGCCAGTCTAATATCTGGATAACCTCAGAAAGAACCAGTTATGTTTCTTTAGGAGCTTATGATACCTGTGTGCTTCAGCAAACTGGCAATCTACACAGGTCTCAGACAGGATGGAGAGGCCAGCACAGGTCCACGCTCATCCCAGACCAGACTCCTTTAAGCCCCATACAGATTCACACAGACCAGCCTGGCTTACTGACAGACACACTGAGAGTCCCACTTTGCTTTGTTTTGCCTTTCAGAGCACCTGGAGGTGGATATTGAGGCAACAGCCAAAACAGTGACTGTTTTTGTTGGCAATGAGAGCTACTGTGTGGTAAAAAGGGTAACTTCCTTCTCACCCCCCACCAGTTTCCTCCATAGCATTGTTGTTTTCTGAATCACAAAATTTTACAGAGAGAAAATGCATTTAAATTTTTAATTTATTATCTTTGATAATTGTACGCATGTTTAGGTCAACACCGTGTTTCTGCTTACTGTAATTTTTGAAAATGATTACTGACTGACCTACATCTTCAATCTGATTTAATTTCATATTGAATCCTCCTTTCCAGCCTAAAATGGGCTCCTACCTGACCTGTTGGTCTTGGGAATTTAGGCTCTCCCTGGAACAGCTCTCCCATGCACTATTCTGCAACACAAGCAACACCAGGAAAAGAAGAAAGAGGGGGGAGGGAAAACTGTACGAATTCCTGCATGAAACAAAAGGAATATAACAGATTGTAGAGAAAGCAGGCCGCATTTAGAGGTGGTGTATGTACAGCCAGCCGGTCATATAGATGGGATAAATCCTTGCAGCATCAGCCCCTCTGTGTTTCCAAGGCTTTTACTCTTACTTCAGCTGAAGGAGGCACCAGGTTACAACTGTTTGCTCTCTTGGAGGAGTTCATGTCATGCTGAAGTAGCAGATGGAGGCTGGCAGTCAGGTGTGACTTAGGGATTCCTGCAGATCAGTCCTGAGACTGATCAGAATTATGAAGCCCACAAGAACAATCATGTTAATAACCTCCTGTGCAGCCAGGATGACGGGAGTGTCATACTTTCTTAAGGCAGAAGGAAATAGCCCTTTTTCCTCACACACACCCACCTCAAGAATGAAGATCATAGCACAGAGAGCAGCAAAGAATATTTTAACCCAGAAAAGTAAGAAAAGAAAAAAAAAGGGATTTTTTTCAACGTATACTTAGTCTGGGAAGCCTCACAACCATTTTACTGCCCCAACAGCCAGATCACACTTCTTTGCTACTGTTCCACTGAACAGCCACTCTGATATTACAGAAGACCACAAGCTTATACTTTAGAAAATAAGTCCTATATCTGTATTTGTTTATTACTAAAACATAGCAGTTATCTTGCAACAAAGTAAAGGAACAGAGCAAGAGATTATAAAGAGTTTTGGCCTGTTAACTAACTAACATAGGTTGGAAGAATAAGTAAGCCTGATGTTCATAAACACTGCCTGAGAAAAGTTTCACAAACGTGTTTTATTTTGCTTCACAGGCATTCATTTTTCCAAGCAATTAATTAAGGCAATGTTTTAATGTTCACCCATACAAAAATATTCTTTCTACTGCTGCCTTTAAACGAAAATGAACATAATAATCTCCCATATAATACTGGGTAAGAAATAAAAAAATTTCAGTTACTGAAATGGTCTTCACCATATTTTTCTGAAGGAACTTAAAAATCACCATGTCCTCATGTATAAAAATAAGTACAAGTATCTGGAAAACCCTTCCACCCTAGAATAGATATCCATCACCTTGTAGAGATATGATTAAAACCCCATGTTAATACTTGAAAACTTTCATTAGATGAAAAACTTTCATTACACAGCACTTAAAAAATTAAATTATGATCCTTTTTGGAGTGTATTTTTCCCACACAGATCAATTTCAAACTGCAGGAAACCAATAATCATTCCAATCTTCTACATGTTTAAGTTCTTAAATATTCCTAATGTATTTTTCAATACAGCAACGAAACTAATCAAATAACTAGTAAGAAATAAATAGGTGACATTATTGTTGCAACCTGAAGTATCTTCCCCCCCCGCCCCATAACTGAGTCCACATTTCCTGTGTTTTCACCTGCAGAAAACAAATGAGTCCTCTCCCCAAAGGAGGAGTTCAAGAATTTAATCTGCTAAAATTATTTTGTGATTCATCTCCATAGCTGATCTGTCTTTTTGCTAACAGTCCACCCAAAACACTGAAGAAACTTCTACTGCATAGATTATCATAAATCTCATGGCAAGTATTGTTATTCTTATAACTGTTGCCTTACGAATTCTTGCATTTCCTCTGCAATACAAGACCAATGCTGACATAACAGCATGAGTCCAGCATGGCCACCAGGATGGTTTCAGGAAAAGGAGAATGTGACATTCAAAGAAAGTGTCAGAGTTCAGCCTTAGGAAGGCAGCAGAGGGGGATCTAACTGCTGGTTGGAGCCACCCAACAGAAGAGAAGTTGGAGCCTGACCTTTCTCAGGGGTGCACAGAGAGGCATTGGACACGAACAGCAACATGGCAAATTCCCATTAGGTGTCATTTCCTTTTCACCATGAGGGTGGCCAAAGCCTGGGACTAGGGCCCAGAGAGGCTTTGGGATCTCCATCTTTGGAGATCATTCAAAACTTCACTGGAAAAAGCCCAGAGCAACATGATCTATTTATTTCTGTTTGGAGCAGGAGGTTGTACTAGAAACCTCCAGAGGTGACCCCCAACAGCCTGAATTATCCTCTGGATCTATCTGTGTCAAACACTCATTTTTCTTTAAAGCCCGCCTCTCGCATCAGCAGCAACCTCTGACCTCTCTAATCACAAAATCAGCTTAATCCCAGAATCATCGGCCAAGTTTCTTTTTATTCAGGTAATACATGAAGTATCAAAACCAATGGTATACTGCTGGCCAAAAATAACCAGCATGACACAGCCATCCAGCAGCTCAACCCTAAAGCCTAAGTGCTTAGTGACATAATTTGCTTGAGCACTTGGCACTGCCAGGGTCTCCTTTATATGCACAGTTGTGGTTGTCTAGCTATACAATTGCTCTCACTGGCATTTGGAAAACTGCAGCTATTTTGCGTGCTCTACATTATAGATATAATATACGTTGTACAGCTATCCTTTTTTATTCACCTGTCAACATCAGTATCAGGTTTATCAGCTTATCACAGATTTTGTGTTGTGGGAATATTGAACTCACTTCTGAACAATATTCTAAAGAAATGGAAGACCCATCAGGACTAGAAAATGAAGTGAGAGTTATTTTCGTCATCTTCTAACTTTACTTGGAAATGTTGTCTGTAGCTTGGCAAAGCTGACTAGCGCAGAGTTTTTTTTCCTTTGCAGTTAGCGAGTTTCACCACTGGCCAGACAAACTAGCTGACTTCAGGGACTTGTCAACTCAGCTGGAGACAAGGAGTTTTTAACATGAAAGGAAACAAATTCTGTGCTTGAAGTAAGGCTTAAATAGCCACATTATCCAATAGTAATCAAGTAGGATTTAATCAGCTGGGTTAATCTTGCTAGTGCTTCTGTAATAAATGAATGAATTAATGGACATAAAACCAAAAGGCTGGTCATGATCTTCTAATCAAAAAGCAAAAGATAAATGCCAGTTCATTCAAACACCATAGGACTCTTCCACATGGAAAAATGCAGTGCTGGGCAGAGAGGCTAGAACTATATCAAGTGTCTGAATCTGCTGCTTTGTGATAGCCTAAAAACCTGCCAAGGGTAATTTACCCTGCTTTCCAGCCTTTACAGATAGCTTGGTTACATCAGCCTATAAAAATACTGTAGAAACATACAAAATGTGTCCACAAAAGTTAGAGAAATTGAATCATAGAGAATTAAGGCACCACTTTAACATGAAAAACTCACATATGCAAAAAGACAAGACTAGGGCTGGCAAAAGAGCAGAAACAAGACAGATCCCTTTCCTTATTTTGTTAGGAAGCCCTTACCTGTCCAACCCCTGGCAGTAAACAGGGAACAAGCAACACAGACCTGCTTCACTATCTACTGTGATAAAATCAGGTGCTTAAAAACTAGAATGCCTGTGACCAGGCTGCATCTTGCACAACTACTCAATATGCAGAAGATCTCTGCACTGCAGAATAAAATTAATCAGAGTCCTACACAATGAGATTGGTTACACTGAAAAGAAGGCATTTACAAAGAAAACGGCACACTGAAGAGAGCTTAGGAATATTTGGCTGCTGAGTGAGGTCAAAGGCAAGTACCTGGGGCCTTCTAGCCTCACACCAGGGCGAAATTGCCACTGCAGATGAACAGAACACAGTGCTCAATACCAGAATAATCTGGCCATTTTAACTGACAATCTGACTGCTAGGAGAATCCCAGCAAAGGAAACTGAATGCTGCAGCCGCATCCATATCTTGGGGAGCCTGTGGACCAGAAGGCATCCGAAGCGCATGCCTCATGAGCCACCCTTCTGCACCATCCTAGTCTCACAAGCCCTCAGAGTGCTCCCAGAGAGACCTATCAAGAAGTGGGTAAGGACAGGGAGAACACTTTTGAATTCAAAGCATCTGCCGCTGGGCCTTGCACAGCTCCAGTTGAGCATCTAGAGCAGACACAGTGCCTGGTTTGGCATGTAAAGATGGTTTCCACACTCCTCTCTGCACCAGCTCAAAAGCTAGAAAAAAATCCACTGGATTTAATCAGGGATACTGGTTTACTATTTCTGCAGTTAAGGCTGCTGTTGGAAAGGCAGACTGACACTAAGATAGTCCAAGACAAGCACCTCAAAAGCTGTGCAAGAGCTGTTCTAATAGAGCCGTTGTGTTTTGATTAACCTCAAAGACCTCAGAGGTGGGAGACAGAGTCTGGATAGTATTTCACAGATGCTCCTTTGCCACCTGAATGCTACTCCAAAGCAAGTCCAGGGTGGGCAAAAAGTAACAGAATGAGCAGGCAGGTTTCTGTCTATCTCTACACCAAAGGGTTAGAAAAGCATTGAAGATATGGAAAAACATCTGCTTTTCTAGAAGTCACAGGACTTTTCCTTCCGTGTGTTCAATGAGAGGAAACCATCCCATTCTTTCTCCCCATGATTCCAAAGAACAAGAGTCCTCTAAATCCTACATAAATAATAGGGCTTAACTGCTATAAACAGAGGTTTTAAAGCAAGCCCCCATACTGCCTTAAATCATTGCAATTACCATGTGTCAGTGTTGTTCACAGAGTGGCTTTGGGTCATGTAAACTTTTCTGAGCAAACAGACCCAGAAGCTCCATCCCAGGTGCACAGCAAGTAGTACCCAAATCCTAAAGGAGACAGACCAAACCAACAACTGGTCCCTCAGACAGGGGCAACAGATTAAAACTAATGTAAAGCAGAGTACCCCAAACACATGCTGTTTATAGTGTAAAATCCCCAAGTCATATATGCTGCAGATGCATAGGCCTGAGCAACTGCTTCTATCCACTGATCTGCTGGTACTGTACTGCTCACTGATGTAGACATAGCTTAAGATGGTAAAACATGGAAAATCCAAAGGCCCTTCTTGCTCTCTGGATAAGCAAGTTGCTAATTCACTTAGCCATACAGACCTTAGTTCAATTCGCTTTTTAACGTACGTGACCAAAAGGCTTATCTACACAGCAAAACACCTGCAGATACAACTAAACCAGCCACCTTCTCTGCTGCAGACCAGTTGTATCTGCTGGTATTTTACCAATGCAGCTTAGGCTTAGTTTCAAAATGCTTGACTGCAAAGTATAAAAGCCCAATAGGTTAAAATTATGTGCAAATGGCACTATCACATACAATTATCTCCTTAAAGATAATTATACAGTAGTGATTCAGGTAATAAAATGAGGGCTTGGCACTAAAATAGTATTCTTCTAGCTGTATTTGTGCAGAAGTTCCCTGTGCAGATGTGCCAAACTATCCCTGAATCAGTTTCTGAATTCGTTACAGGTAAGATTTTTGTCCCTAGTAGGGTAATTCTCTATTAGCTGTCTATAAAATAATTTTTATTATCTTTTTTCATACTATTACTTTATTATCCCTATCCTTACCAACTACATACATACATTTCTTATTGCTGTCCACCATTAATTTGTCATCATTTCCATATTGCTTGTTACTTATTGCATATTTTAGATATAAATACATACATAAGAATCTATTACTGCAAAAGTCTACTCTCTGATGTGGTTCCTTGGGGAACTGCAGTAGCTGGGAACTGCACAGCAGCCTTCTTCAAGGAAGGATAATTTTCAGATCCTCCAGGTAAACTTAGTCCTGCATATTCCCTCATCCATGGAAAAGACAGATAAGCCAGAGATAATCAAGCTCGACAGGAGTGGTGAGCAACTCCTGTAGTCAGGCCAGAAGGGTTGCTCAGGTTGGTGCTGATAAACTGCAGAGGACTTTACCTACAGCAGACAGTGGGTAAACACATGGTGTGATCTCAAGTAAAAGAGAGGTCCAAGGTCATAATCTGCAGTGGCCACTGGTTCTACAACAAATAATGGTTGCCTGAATGCCACCACGTAGTGAGGATTTGTAAAGAAAGACTTGTTTTCAAATGGTGACTCCTCATGGAAGAGGCCTGGCATCATGGAGGATGCCAGCTGCTCATGCTGCAATGATACGGGTACAATCAGGCACTATGGAGGGTGCAGGCCTACTTGAGCAGCAAGGACAGTAATACACTTTGTGATACTGAGGTCAACATTCCTAATGGTACCAAAAAGAGAATGCAACTTCCCTATTCCCCAGGTAAGCTTACCAACACACACTGAGAAAATGGCTTTGGTCCAACAGTGCCAAGGCCCTGCCCGAAGAGGGGAGCAACAGGACAATGTAAGCCAAACAGTGCTTGACAAAGATGAGAAAAAGGTTATCTTGTGGTACTCTGATTAAAATTGGCCAGACAGAGTAGCACCCAGACAGAATGTACTGATCCTAAGCCCAGCCTGCACAAGGAAATACTCTACAGCAACTCTGTGGGACCAAGAGGTTTTTATTTTCACTAAAATAGTCCATGGAAGGCAAGAAAAAGACAGAAATTCTGCTGGCAATTTTTTGGGTAAATGTGCAACAACAGGACAAACCCAAAGCCTAAGAGGGCACGACTGCTAGTGCTTCCCAGCCCCAGGACAGTATAATGATTTGGAAAGTTGGTCAGAAGATGATCTACAATCCTTGCAAGTGACAATAGAAGTCAGAAAGAACTTTGCCTTTGACAAAGACATTAATATCTAAACAGATAAAGAAAAAGACCTATACATCTAGAAAAATCAAATCAAGTAAGAGCAGAACAGATTGACTCCACAAGGCAGTTGAGATACTGAAGTGGCAGTGATCTCACATAGCCAAGCACAAGTATCACAGAATCATTTATGTTGGAAGGGACCTCTTGAGATCATCTAGTCCACCCACCCTGCTCAAGCAGAGACAGCTAAAGCAGGTTGTCCAGGGCCACATCCAGTTGGTTTTTGAATGTCTCCAAGGATGAAGACTCCACAACCTCTCTGGGCAACCTGTGCCAGTGTCTGACCACCCTCACAGTAAAAACAAACAAACAAAAAACCAGAAGGTAACCACCCTCCCAGTAGAAAACTACACAATGTTTATTAGAAGGTATAGACACTCTCTAGAGAGTCATAAACTGATTAGTTCCCCAGTGTGTTCTGTGGACTGCCAGTGCAGAAAGGACATTGTGTGGGACCTGCAGCTGTGTTCCTTATGTGGCTGTTCCAGAAAGTGTCCCAGAAAGTCTGACTGTTGGCAACAGCCAGCAGTCCAAACTGATCAGGAGCTACTGCAATGAGAGGTCAGGCTGCACCCAAATCAGGTCCTGAAGTAGATCTGCAGTATGGGCTAATGGCCAGCCTTCTCTATCCCAAATTCTGTGAAGCTCTTAGCAACTTGCAAGACCCTGATCACAAGCTCTGAAAAGAGCAGCAGCTCATTACTCTTTTAATGTTAGTGTAATACCTAAATAGAAAACAATAAAGCTGTACTATTTCAGAGCGACTGTAATGTTCAGTTCTACCAGAAAAGTACAGAGGAATTTTAGACAACACTGGTGCCTTGCTTTTTTACCTGGAAAACCATGAACCGACTATATCACCTATGGTAATACCACCAACTTTCTCCATCCACCACCTGTTTGGATAAAGTCAGCATCTCCCTTTCTGAAATGTTTCTCACCTCTTCACAACAGCTCACAGTGAAAACATACACAATGCATTATTCCCAAATCTCTCAACCTTATTTCTTATTTTAACCTTATCATAACCTTGAACCAAAAAAAGTTAAATTCTTCACAGAACAGCTGGATTTGTAAAAATACAACTGAAATAATTTGTCATTCTCAAAGGCAGGCTAGCTGATGCAGAGCCAGTTCTGCTTCTTCTGTCTTTTCTGTCCCTTAATATTTGCTAACTGCTTTGCCAAGGGACTTTCCTAATTCCACACACCAACACTCTCTCTCCCAATTACCAGGATCATGCTGTGTCCAACTGTGGGTGTGTTTTCAAGCATTTGGTATTCTCAATTATTTTCCAGAAATAAACACTGATGACAAAGCACAAGTGTTAGTCAACTCCTTGCACATTTTCTGATGCTAGTTCTGATTTGGTGACTTCAAGTCATGCTTTTCAAGCATTCCCTACCCTGGATGTAACATATATTGACACTAGCCAGCACGACAGCATCGGCTCTTGGTATTCTAATAATCCACCATTCTACAGAGTCACATCCTCACTCAATTTGTAGCAGTTCCAAGTGTACAACCAAATGCAAAGATCTAAACTTCTGCCTTGCTTGCTTAAGACCTTAGCCACCTGCTCTGCTCTTCTCTGGGAGCTCTGTGCATCCAGGCCTTTCACAGATCAACAGCAAACTTCCTCCTAATGACCTGTGCTGATTTCTCCTTTGATTTGATTCTCTTCACTCAGCTCAGCTGAATCTATTACAATACAGTGTATTCAAAAAAGGCCTTGTAAGTCCTCCTCTTAGAAGAGCTGAACTGTGGAAAGCTATTTGACCTTCAAAAATTATTCACTGATTTCTACCTAGAGGCGATCTGCCACAAACATTGGGTCTCTTTCACAAGACCTGCAACAGTCTCACCGTCTAATACAATCATCTCTCTGGAGATTTGGCAAGGGCAGAGGTAAAGACACAGACACAAGGCCACAACACTGCCTCTGAAGCATGAGCACTGGTGATAAGGATACTACTCACTGCTTCACGGGAAGGTGTTTTCTCAGCCCAAGTGGGAATCCTACGAAAAGGAACATCACTTCAAAGGTATATTATACTAGAACAAGTAAACTGTACCTGTCAGTAGCTGGTCTTGCCTTCACAAGGAAATCCATGCGCTTCAGAAAGCAGCAGTTCTAGGTTTCTCAAAGGCAGATTTGGAAATTCCTTGTTTACATCCTCCTCTAGGAATCAGTTTTTAGTAGAAGCCCCCTCACTGTTCCTTCAGCAAGGAACAACTGCAGAAAGACTGCTACCTTGCACCCTTTGGTGTTAAACTGTATCTGATCAGTTTGGGATATTTGTTGGCTTCTTTCACCCTATTCTACTAGTTCGCTCCTGAGAATGACTGTGACTTCAAAGATCAGCACAGGAAGTGTTAACTTTTAGCCTTATTTATAGTTTCATCTGAACAAACAGCATCCTGGCTTAAGGCAAATCCCCCTTCAGTGTAATTTCTTAAGTGGAAGCAGGGTTGGACATGCATCAAGGAAGGCTCCCATTTTGCTGCTTCCCAGTCAGTTTGAAACCTGCTTATAAGTTTTGCCACATTCCACCATAGGAATTGATGGTCCCAGGGCTGACCTTCCACACCCAAACCAATAAAAAGCTGTGTTAGGGAAAATCAAGAATAGGCATATCATTCAAATTAACATAATTCAAAACCACCACTCCCAAAACTAGAAGACCTAAAAATCACTTCATGCTTTCCCTTCAGGACAGTCAGGTACATGAAAAATTAACTAACTGCCAGTTTGCCTATACTTCACATTATACACTTTTTGCACTCATCTACTAGTCAACGATCTTACTTGGACACTCAGTCACGGTCACGGTGCTATAGTCACAAACATTTTTCTGGTCCTCTGGGAGGCAACCAGCTAACTTCATTTCTTAGTCAGACATTGCTTGCTCTATTCCTTATTATCTAATGAGTATCACTAGACCACACAGACCAGTGTACCAATAGTTCAGTTTAAGTATCCTTATTGTTCTTACAGCCTGCTGGACACAAACAGGCCCTGTAGTTGGAACTCACTGGAGTAGGACGCTTTGCAGAATGTAATAACTTTCTGAGCTGAATGACTTAATGTAACATCACATACAGATGGAAGCTGAAGAGAAAATCATACAAAACATTTGCAACTTTGGATTCTAATTGTTAACAGAGCGACCTTTAGCACTTTCAAAGAGCTTTCTGCCTTACCTTGTAGCTTTTTCAGGACAGCCACTTCCATCTTGAGAACTTGCTTGGGCTGCTGGGCTGATTCCACCTTCAAGGCCACATTCTCACGGGTCAGCAGATCCATTGCCTCATAGATCTCCCCAAAGCCACCACCACCAATCTTCTTCAACTAGAAAAGTACAAAGAGTTTTGGTACAATGTACAAGAGAGACAACATCAGATTAGCTTTCACAGAGCCAGGCATTAGCTTCTTTACTGCATAGGGAGAACAAACTCAGCTCCCAATTTGTGCTATGCCTGAATCCCTTCACTGCACAGCTAGGCAAATGTCCAGCTACCCACTTGACTGTGCTATGTATAAAATTCTTTGCTGCAACAACAAAGAACAAGCCTAGCAAGTGATGACATGTGATACATTTAAAATCAAATGATAATGCTTATTACCTCAATAACATTCTTGCCAAAATTCAAGGAAAGACCCTTCAAGGAGGTAGTAGAACCAGTACCACAGCTGTGGTAGTTGGAACTAATGCTTTCAGGAAATAAGTTAAATGAAGTTTACATCTCATTCACAGGATTTTAAAGATAGAACAAAACATCCACTGGAATATTTTACAAGATGCTTGAGCTGCTCTGCTAGTGAGGTTAAGTGTTATATTTCAGAGAACTGCCAACTGCATTACGTCAAAACAGTTATGTACAAGCCACCAGTACAGCTCCTTTGTTTCTCATTCTCTTTTTTTTTCTTTTTAATTTTAAACCACACAAAATGATGCTTTTTGTGTCTCTGAGCAAAATTAAAGACTGCTTCATAACTGAAGGATAACACTACTTAAAAATCAAAACCATTTCAATCGACATAAACTCAAACCTAAAGATGACTAAATTTCAGCATATTTGATATGTACCTACTAGAGATAGATTGTCTACGTGTTCTAGAGTAGCCACCCACTCAGAGAGCAAGCTGGGATCCTCTGCCTTTCCTGGAATGTGATTCCTTGATTCTCCTTCTGCTGAGACCTGACAGCATATGCACATATAGTTATACATATGCATGTATAAGACAGACTCCTAATGTGTTGCAAGTGTCAATGTCTATGCCAGGAAAATGATTTTATATTTGTTTCTCTTAGATATATTTAAAGCGTACTATGCTGCCCAGGAACAAGTTCAGGTTTACAGGAGAGCTAGATCAGAGCTCCTTTGATCTGCTTAGCACTTGGTCATTGAACCTAGCTGCAGCCCTTCCCTTCAGCATTTTGTGTTCGCAACTGCTCAGGAAGCCCTCAGTACTGCTTCTTTCCAACAGCAGCAATAACACTTGAAGAGAAAAAGAAATTTGAACCAGGCAGATAGCCAAATATGTATCTTGCACAATGTTTAATGACTTTTGATGGTAATTGAGTGTCTTCTGCACCACAGAAGGCCTGTCCTGTGCATCTGTCCAATTTACTGAACAAAGGGCCCTACCTCTCAAGGGCAGTTTTTTCTTCTTCTTAAAGCAACCTAACCCATTTGCTTTTCTGGCTCCCAGGTCAAGAAAAACAGCTCTGCATGAAGAATGTAGTACGTTCTGTATTAACAGCCCAACTATTGCCTCTGAAGCTTGATAACCCTTTCAGAGTTGCTGTCCAGAACCATTATTCTTCTCCTTTTACTTGTTATTTTTCCTTACAACCTTCCACTGGGCTAAGAGGCATATTCGTACAGTAAACAGCCCAAGAACTAGGTCACCACATATTATTCATAAATTATTTCAGTGCAGCCCTACTTCTACTTGGAAATTCACAATAAGTGGGCTGGCTATTAAACATCTTTCTATCAAAACAATGCTACATTCAGCATAGTAACAACATGCCAGCTAACACCTCAGGATTCAGTACACAAGATCTTCTGTTGCCTGATGTATTAACAACACAGACAGGAAAGAGACAGTAAAAGCTGCAGAAGGCAAAAAGTTTATTTGGGGTCTGGAAGGACTTTGAGGAAGATTTTAAAAGTCTCTGTGGGAAAATGGGTAACATAACAAGGAAAACTCAACACTAATAAATATAGCACAACATAGCTGGGATGGAGAAGAAACACAGGCTACCCAAAATCTCACTGGGTTGCAAATTCAAGAAATGGATCTGGGGAGAGATATTGCTGAGCCAGCACAGACGCATACAATTATACTTTTCCATTCACTGGCGTTAACAGGGACAGCTCCCATGTCCAACACAGTTGTAAAAATGCAAAGCTACTACAATATAAATGGAACAACACTGCAATATGATAAGGATAGCAGCACTATAAGGATCTGTAGGGAGGTCTAGTCATGCACAATATCAATCACCCTCCTGCTAGGGGCTCTCACTGAGTTAGGAGTGGTTCATTTCAGGATGACGAGAATGATCAGGAGCCTGGAAAAACCAAGGACTGACTAAGACTGTTACCTCAGAACAAGCAAACATGTGCACCAGAGAAGCAGGTTCAGGAAGAAAAGTACAGTTATTGAGACTGCTCACTGGGAAAACAGCCAAACTGGAGGACCCCTGTAAGTCTAAAGAGCAACAAATGTGAGATGACACGAGATCAAGATCAGAGCTTCTTGCTGAATCAGAAAACTGATTTTATACACACATTCCAGCCAATGATGCACCTCACTGTCCAAGACCCCTCAAACTGCCTCTGCTTCCTCACATCCTTTCTCACCCTCTTATGGAAATTATCCTCTGGCATACTTTTCCCAGCACACCAGATGGTCCTATTCATTATTACCAGCACTGCCATCCTCCTTGATTTTTCAGCAACATCCAGAGGCCATCAGCAGCCATTTCCTTGTCTTTGTTCTAGAGCAAGTTGTTATCTTGCAACTCAAGGTCTTGGTTGAGGTCAGGTCCTTAACACAGGCATTTCCTCATTGCTTGGGTACTTTGTGGGAGTTCAGTGTCTAAGGTGAACTCAGCATAGCCTTCTGCTGGACACAAAGGAGAGATGGGCATATACTAGTCCAGAAAATAAACTAATAATTAAACCATTAAACACAAAGTTAAGAAAGAAGGGGACACCTAATGAGAATCACCTAAGTGGTAATCGTGAGTCACCAGCCCATGCTAAGACTCACTGCTCTGGAAATATTCTCTTCTCATCCTGTTTCCTACCTTCCACCAGTCCATTTACTCTTAAGACTGGGATACAGGCTGACAACACCAACAGGACTCATTCTATCAAAATGCACGAGTGTGTATGTGAGCTGAATGTCCCGGTTTCCATCACAGCCTGTGGAGTCAAGTGAACAACTCATCTGATCAAACACAGGTATCTATTTGGACTTGCACACAGACAACTAAAATTAAGTAAGCTGCATCTCAGGCATGATTTCAGTCCTTTTAGCATCCCATTAATGGCCACACGACCATACAGAACCACAGAATCACAGAATGGTAGGGGCTGGAAGGGACCTCTGGAGATCATCTTGTCCAACCCCCCTGACTGAGCAGGTGCAACTACAGCAGGGTGCACAGGACCACATCCAGGTGGGTTTTGAATGTCTCCAGGGAAGGAGACTCCACAGCCTCCCTGGGCAGCCTGTTCCACTGCTCTGTCACCCTCACAGGAAAGAAGTTTTTTCTCATGCTTAGCTGGAACTTCCTGTGTTCCAACTTGTTCCCATTGCCCCTTGTCCTGTCGTTGGGCACCACTGAAAAGAGGCCAGTCCCATCCTCTTGACACCTACCCTTTAGATATTTACAGTCTTCTCTTCTCCAGGCTAAACAAACCCAAGTCTCTCAGCTTCTCCTCATAAGGGAGATGCTCCAGTCCCCTGATCATCTTGGTAACTCTCTGCTGGACTTGCTCAAGCAGTTCCCTGTCCTTCTTAAACTGGGGGGCCCAAAACTGCACGCCGTACTCCAAATATGGTCTCACTAGGGCAGAGTAGAGGGGGAGGATAACCTCCGACAACCTGCTGGCCACACTCCTTTTAATGCACCCCAGGATACCATTGGCCTTCTTTGCCACAAGGGCATGGTGTTGGCTCAGGGTCAGCTTGCTGTCCACCAGCACTCCCAGGTCCTTCTCAACAGAGGTGCTTTCCAGTAGTTCAGCCCCCAGCCTGTACTGGTGCAGGTTGTTCCTCCCCAGGTGCAGGTCCTTGCACTTCCTCTTGCTGAATTTCATCAGGTTCCCCTTGGCCCAGCTCTCCAGCCTGTCCAGGTCTCATTGGATAGCAGCACAGCTTCCCAGCGTATCAGTCACTCCTCCCAGCTTGGTATCATACAGCTCATTGCAGTGCTTCTTCCATGTTCTAAGAGGTTTCACACCACATTAGGCCCTTGGAGTTAACTGTTACCGAAAAGTCACTCTACTCGACCTCTCTCTGTGTCAGTCTCCAGCTAGGGGGTTCCAGGAATTCCCCAAACTGGACTGTCCCTCAGGACTACCGACACAAAATATCCATGTCCTGATGTGGGAAGCCACTCCCAAAAGCCCCTCTGGATATATCAGTAGTTACACAGGACACAGATGTTTTCCTGAAAAGCGGGTTCATTCACCCTCTGTGCAAAATGCCAAACTACACAAAGAGAGGAGGTATTTTATTAAATTCATGTTTGCGCAAAGATGGGTGCTAGGTAGTAGCTCCACAAAGCTAGCACACCACACCAAGAAACTACAAGGTATTCACACAGTTAAATGTGTCACTAACAGCTCATATTCATGTCCCTCAGCTAATCATTGGTTAGTTTCTTTTGCATTTCACCTTAAAGATACAGCTGCCTTTAAATTTGCCACGCATGCTCAGAGAGTAAGGGGCTTATTTGAGAGGGGTTTTTCTGGCGTATGAGCATGATCTTTAGTATTATAATGAGGATAGTTCACCTAAAGGACACTTAGTTTTAGTTCTTATCAACATCCCAATTAGTTGTTCTCCTTGACCATATACTTTATCACCCAGCTTTCGGTGTCTTCTGAGGTGGAATGTTCCCTTTTATGAGTCTCTCAGTTCTTCTTCAAGGATATAGTTGTAAAACAAATGCTTCTCTATCTCTCAGCTCTCTTCTCTGGCCACCAAATTCTGTTTTGCCAGGCTCATGTGGTTCATTGTTATTACTTAGAAGAAAATTCCTTTTCTTCAGTATATCACAGATGGCTCCCTTTGAAGCCTCCTCTAAATAGCCTGAAATATTTTGGATTTATCCTGAAAAGACTCTTGCAGCACAATCCTCCAGAGCCTATTAAAAAAACCAAACAAAAACAAAACCCACCACACAGCCTTCCCACTAAGCAGAAATCAGTACTCACTGATCACTTCAAAAAACCAAGGCAACACACACACCCCCAAACAAAAATAGCCTTCAATTACAAATTTAATCTTTTATTCAGCAAGCGTATAAGACTCCACTGCTCTAAACAAAGTCTGCCTTCCAAGGATATCATGTAAAAACTAGACCTTCCCAGGAAAATGCTCCACGACTAAAGCACAAGTGGTTCAGTCTCAGGACTGGTGGCAAGGTCAGGAACAAGAACATGTGCTCTGAATCCAGAGCGAAGGACCAAACCGAGTGCCAGCGACCTATGGTGAACTCAGCTAGGCTAAAGGTTATCACCCACAGGCTTTGAACGTTGACAAGGTCAAACAGTGACTACCGTGACTGCTTTTTAGGAGCACTTGTATAGTCAAACCTGCAACTCCTGCAGCCCAACTCAATGGGCTACTTGACCCAGAAATAGCTAGCAGGCCTCATCTGACTTAACAACAGGTGAGGAAGAGTGGAACTACATTCACTAAACTCTCAGAGTCCACTCAACTTGCTTAGGAGGACCGGACTTATACTGATCTCAAGGGAAAACTAACTCATATAGAACAGGCACGAACTGAGAAGCCAATCAAGAAGTCAACAAGCCACATCCTAAATCACCTGAACACCTGCCAAAGCCCACATAAAGCAATTCTGCAGAGTGAGACCAAAACAGGCCCTAAGACTGACAAAGCACCTTCCTCGTCCAAAGTTCCCTCTTGGAACAGTAAAAGGCCTTTGTGATCAAGACAGGGTGAAGAGTCCACAAAAGTCTGTGGGGCTTCAAGAAAGGTTTCCGAAGTAAACAGGAAAAGGACAAGTATACCAAAACGTCAGTTCGAGAACCTCAGAAACCTGGAAGAAACCAAAGGATGGATTGCACCTGACAAAAGAGCATACATCTGTATACGAGTCACCGCTTGTATTCAAAGCTCAGTGCAGGAGCTGCCAAATCTGTCTTGCTAATAAGTCTCAGCTGTGAATCCCCAATACAAAGCATTTAGGTGAAGTAAGGAGATATATCGATTCAGCCTTAACATCTGTACCTAGTTCAAAGCAAGTACAAGTTATGTTTGACTTTGTTCCCTCTCCTGAACAAAGCAGTTCACAACATTCAGAGCACGTGTGGATCAATTCCCCTTCTGGGGTCTCAGTAAAAGCCACATGGTTCCAGTACTGCCCAAACTGCATCCAATCAAAGCATCAAAAATATCTGCAAGTAAAGAATGATGACTCGAATGCTTCTTCAAGTCCAAGTTTTGATAAAAAGCACAACCACTCCCTGTCCACGCCTTTCTCAAAAAATAAGAACAAAAATATCATTGCTGTCAGACAGACAAACTTTACTGACTTGGAGCGACAGGAAAATGAACTACCAATGGGCTAACTGCAGAGAATCAACGTTTTCATTTGTCAGAACTTTGTCAGCCAGCATATAGGAGAGAGGAAGAAAGGAATTCAAGGAATACATTACACCAATCCAAAATTAGAAATTGGCTCAATACTGGAAGCATGCCAGCACTAAGAACTACAAGGTTCAAGCAGATGCCCAGCCAGAGACAGTCACAATGGGAGGACAAATTACACAAAAAACCTTCTGGCAGCTGAACCCCAGCATCACATAAATATGCCACACACCTGCTTGAGCAGGATCCATCACTCACAGTAAAGCTTGGACTGTCTGGCTTGCATGCTATGGGTTAGATTCAGAAAGGTCTATGATAAAGAAAGAAATGCTGCTACTGATGTTACAGCTGTATGCTTACTTTAAGGTACACTGCCTTTTTATCTGTCACTTGATCCTATGCTATCCATTTCCTTGGGCCAACAGAGGTATTTTTATATTTTCCCCAGACTACTCTGAGCCCCATACAGCTCACAGCTCTGACTGATCCCACACCAACATCAAGCACTCCAAGGGGACAGCACAGAAAGCCTGCCTAAAGTGCGTGCACTTTTTTGGGAGGCAGATATGACTGTTCAATGAAGGTTCACAGCACACTTCACAGCTAGCACTAGGTTAAATTAAGATTTTCTCATTGCTGTTTATGCCCTTTGGCAAGTCATGTAATTTCTCAGGGCCTTCAAGTGGGGTAATGACCTCACTGCAGTATTGAAGACTACTGTAAGCCAACACTAGAAAACATAAAAGGCTGTTTCTCTAGTTGGAGGTAGTTGTTGTTGACAATATAGCTGCACACTTCTGTATTTGTAAGGCAGAGTTAGTGGGCAGAGCTTCTAGCAGTCCCCAGTCACAGATTCATGCAACAATGAAGTCACTGAATCCCACATTTAGTGCCTCTACCAGATTTAAAATTAGTTTGAAATGTTCCCCTATGAGCATAACTGAGCATATTTTAGGCTTTATTTGGAGTTTTGGAGTTCTGCTGTTTCCAAGAACAAAGTTACTTTGTTTAGACTGTGTTAAAAAAAATATACTCCCATCATTTACAGAAGTTTTACTACTCCTGTCTGTGAAGGAGAAACTCAAAATTTGATGAATATTAGGAATGCTACAAGCCAAAGCTAGCTAGGGTAAAGGAGAATGGAGAGGAATGACTATTTGCAACCATGCACTTGAAGCAATGGCTTAGCATCAGGAGAGGGTCTAAATTCAGCTTTGCAAAGAGCATGCACCAATCTGACCAAATGTAGGCTCTGAGGAAATTTCCATTAGTGTAGGGAGGGTCAGATAAAAGCTGCAAGTGTTATATCCTGAGAAGTCCATAAGCACAGAGCATGTTTCAAGTCCTATACGTCAGTTAACCTGCACATGCCTCATCCTGCCAAAACAAGGATAGCGCTCCAGCCCAGAGCTGCAAGAGCACAGCAAGACTTTCCTTCAACTGTGCCAGAAAGCTTTGGGAGGGGGATAGGGATTGTCTCCGTTTTGGTATCTAATCACAGAGAAAATTGAGATTCTCCATCTGCTCTCAGGAAGCATGGAGAATGAAGAACAGTTTGAATTGCTTAAATATAAATAGGCTGTTCAGGGATAGGCCAGGCAGAAAAAGGAAGGCTGTGGAGAAAGCAGGAGCAAAGTGCTAGGATGAAGAGAGGCCGGCAATGGGGGAGTAGCAAGAACAGAGCAAGATGGAACTGTCCAGGGTGATAGCAAGTCTAATGAAAGGATAATATGTTGTCTGAAGTGGGCTGTTGAAAAAGGAAAAGAAAACCAAACACCAAAAAAACAACCTATCAGCCTGAAACTGAAGCGAGTTCAGAGTCCTCTGGTCTTCATAGCCCACTGCGAAATGCACAGGGCAGCTGTACCACAGCTAGTTAGCAGAGAAACAACTTAGTGCTACTACTACAAATTAGTTGCAGTTCAAACTAGGGAGGCTTCTGCTGTGAGTTTAATGATTCAGACACTGCTGGTAATCCAAGTTAAAAATGGACACAACAGCACATATGGGATTTAAACATATTTTCAGCTTTTTAAAAGCAAAGCTTTTAAAACCAGAAAACAAAAACCCTCAGAAAAAACATACAGCATTTCAAGAAGTATAAAGGCACTTGATCCTTTCATGTGTTATATTCTAGTGTCTTTAACTGAGGTGATAATGTAATGCTACTTCCCCCACCATCCCAGAGACCTCACTTTATGACTAAAGAGAAAGCCTTACACACAAGAGGAACCGCATCCTCCAAACAAGTCTGGTGGCAATGAAACACATGTCTAGTGGATGAGATTCTCCCCATGTCCCTGCCACAGCATTCTGGCGTGATTCTGCCAAGCTGCTGAAGTCTCTGCTCACAAGCCATCACTAACCACATGCTCATCTGCTGAGTGCGTAAGGCAAGTGGGCCAGGTGCAATCTGCAGAAGTGATGAGCATGCCTAGATGCCCATGATGTCTAGCAGAATTGTACTTTGGTCATAAATATTAAGCAGTCTGTAAAATATAATAAAAATCAAGATCTAACTGAATTTGAAACCCTATCTGTAAAAGCGAGGTAATAGTTCTATCTTCTAGCACCTGGTAAAAGCACGAATTTAAAAAAAAATATTTGACACAGATAATACAGCAATAAGAAACACAAAGAGCTGAGTTGAAATGGCAAACTCATGCCATGAATTTAAATGGACAGTGAGATCTGCAGCCATACAATGAATGCATAGAAGAGGAAATGGTTACTAATTCAGTGTACCCCATCCAGTTTGCACAACAGATGAGATGGTTTTCCCATGATGAGCTAAAACTCCTAACAGGTGATGATAGAATTTTAAAAAGTATCCTAATACATTTACACAAAAGTTGTACCAACAAGCTAATTATGGAATTTCTGACTTCTGAAGTAGCTGACATTCCAACCTTAAACATTTGCTTTTACATTATTTTATTGTAATGCAATTTATTTATAGGCATGTCTGTAGTATTCTTTGCTACAGTAACTTGAAATCTAAGTGTCTAACTAAAAGATTACTAAACCTGCTGCAACAGTTCAATCCTACCTAAAAATCCATGGCAGGTTTAGTCTTCTAAAAATACCAGACAGTCTAAAAACCACTAGAGCAATACTAACCATCTTCTTGCGGTATCTTACTAACATGTCAAACCACACCACTCCACTGTTGCTTGCTGGAGCCTGGGATTAACTAGACGAGTTTCTACACTACTACAAGAGGAAGAAATCTTTCTGGGCCACCAAAGGATGCACAAAGCCAAAGCTACTCACCACTTTCCAGCGATCTTTGACCACGTAATTGGCCGGAAGAATGTCGACCTGCTCCCCTCCTCCACTCATGTTTGGTTCGTCCTTGATGACTGCTGCTAGGCACTGCATTTGCCAGCCAGAGAGTATTTTAGTAGCTCCCAATTTAAATGAGCCATTTATCTGGGGAAAAAAGGGGCAGGGGGAAGGAATGACAAAATTAGTACAGGTCACAGCAGAAGTACACGATACATTTCCACAGGTTTTGCTTAGGACTAAATCAGAACCGGTCTCTTAGGAAAGAAGGCAAACTCACCTTGCAAACACCTGAGCTCACTCCATGCATAAACTTGGCAGACGCAACCATGCTTCAAGTCAGCAGCACAAACTAAAAGGGTGACAATTACTGGCTATACCATGCAGGAGTCCAGTGCTCTTGCGCCTGACAGCCAACAAGTCAAAGAGAATCCAATGCCAAATTCTGCAAGAGCTGTTATTGTTACCAGGCAAAAAGGTCTTGCTTTAACAGAGCAGCTGCTAAATAGGCAGTTTTCATGGTTTTCATTGGACAACATCCAACACGAATCAGAAAGGTTTGCCAGGTATTGCATTCAATAAGCCTAAAAGCATCTGAATAGGGTAGAAGGGCCTTTACAGAGCCAGGATTACAGACACTATCACTGTGATGAACAGCCAAGCAAAGAAGATGGGGATGGTTAGAAAGGGCTTCAGCCATGTAAAAATTAGTCCTCCTCATAGCATACACACAGTGCTAAAAATTATCAAATTAAAATACAGAGAGATATCTTGTTCCTATGGTGTTTACATTCTACCTCACGCCCCTTTTTCCTGCTTTTATAGGGAGCTCCAGATAGCCTTTGCCAAAATTAATTTTGGTTTGAGGTTTTTTGTTTATAATTCTTCTACAATAATGACTTGCAGATACACATTAACTCTACTTTCCTGGAAGAAAATTAATTGAAACAGGACAAATAAAAGATCTTCCTAATGCATTTCGTCTCTTCCTGGAAGATATTTTTCTGGCTTTAGAAGTAGGCTGGATCTTTTATTAAGCTTTCTTGGCAGCTCTATTGTCCTCCTGCAAAACATGAAAAATTTTCCTTCCTAAAAATGGGTGTTACTGTAGCACTGACTGCAGACTTAAGATTAACAACATAAATACCAAATTAGAAAAAAAAGACTAGAGCTGGACATTCAACTATCACACTTCTTCAGGCCCCCAAAAAAGGGAAAAAGTCACCAGTGAATTATGAGCTCAAGTAGAGAAAAGAGCTCATTCCCTAGCAATAAAAGGACTGGGAAGGAAGGATAGGAAGTGACCAGCATGGAGTGTGCACAAGGACACAGCAGACAGGAGTATATCAAAAGTGCAAGACATAGAGGATGATCAAACAAAACATGAGCAAAAGATCTCAAAGAGATATTCTCAAAAGATCTTCACAAAAGATTGCATTCTAGATATAGAAGGTAACTACATAGAAAAAAGGAGCAGCAGACTAACGCAGTAAGGCGGCTGCTGAGAAATGTTCACACTACCCAACATCTGCTAAAGTACAAGCAAAATGATAGAAGAGATATAAGAAGAAACTGAATATTAAAGAAATTCCAAAGAAAGGTGCTGCAAAATGCTCTGAATTCTCATGGAAAGAGCCTTCATCTGTATGGAGTAGCAGCCCTTTCAGTCACCAGGTATTGAAGTAAGAACCTGGAAAGCTCTCCAACGAGAAAGTACCTGCTGTGTTTGGCAGCACATTTGTGCAGCTTCTTCCTAATGAGCAAGTCTAATGCCATTCCCAGGCTCTTCTATGGTCACCAGAACATCTGAAATGACCACCCCTAAGCTACCAGTGAGCTTTGCATATGCTCTGCACCAAGCCTTGCTGCACATCACCGCAGACTGCACAGGAGAGAGAATCCCTGCAAAAATCTCTTCTAAGGCTGGCTTTTCTTATATTATTTAAAGTACAGTCATTTAATTACAGACTGTCTCAAACCCTCAGCATTACAAAAATATAAAACCCACAACATTAACGCACAGGTACGGAGGCAGGTATCCCCTCCCTACTCTTGAAAGTCTCTTGTCATCACTTCATGAAGACAAGTACAGCACAATGCAAGGTCTGGATTGCAGGGGATACAAAGGCAGCTAGAGATCCAGTACGTGTGGTGGCAGTAGCAACAAGATACATAGAAAGAAGTTTAGTTTTCCAGAGAAAGTCAGCCATGCACTATTTTTCACTTTGAGGCAAAACACCTAAAAAGTATGGTACATGATGTATGCGTTAGCAATGCATGTGCATAATAAGATTTCAGTTTAGTGACAAGTCATGGAAAGCAATCCCGAGGAATAATTTTAGAAGAGAAACAGAGCACAAATGAGCACTCAAAGCTAGGTAAAGTAGAACTGCTTTCCCTCGTGCAGTATTCCGCTTTCCTTCATCAATATTATAATACATGTATACAAAGATAACATGTTTGTTATTTAAAGGAGTCACATAATGTGTTAACTTAGATCTCCAGAGGCATCACAAAAAAAGGGCAAAAGAAAGGGTGAAGTTGCCTTTGTGCAGAAAACATAAGCACATTTAAATGATTCTTTTAACTTGTGCATTGTTGTAATTCCTTCTAAACCAACAAAATGTAGTATAAATATTGTTTGACTAGCATCAAGGCCTTCAGCCAGCCCCCTGCTCAAGCTGAATTTGCTAATTTAGCTACAGAAGGGAGGTGGCGACGGATGGTCAGTGGGGGAAAGGTAAGGCACTACCATCTCCTCCCCAACATGCAGCAGAGAACATCATTTCTGCATGTTAAATGTTAAGTGCCATTATGGGAAACAGGAGGAGAAATGGAGGGATTATATCTCTCTTGAACTCCAGTAAAGCTGTTCCTGATTCAGAGGGTGACCAAGCGTATGAACTTTGTCACATCTGCATCGCTTTTAGCTTTAAAATGTACAGATTGTAGAATGTAAAGTTACATAATTTTGAAGATAGTGACTGAGAAGACAAGGACTTTCAGATTGTCTTTTCCTATAGGAAATATACAGGATGCCAAGAAATTATTGTACCCCTCTCCCATGAAGACAGGCAAGAAAGCCAAGCAATCCTAAGATACTGTAAAACTGGCTTCCTAGAAGTAGCGAGTGAAGCAGAAATGAAAGCAACAGTGACAACAAGAGGACCAGGTCCCATCTCTTGGCCAACTCAGCATGAAGAAGTGTGAAACCAGCTCTTGCATACTGCTATCTCTTCCAGCCCATACTGGGGAATCTATATAGTTTTATAAATTTAGTCTTGGCCTTTAAAAAAACCACAAGAAATCCAAACAACCATGCTTTAACAGGCTAATAAGCCCCACTATATATTCTGACACAGCGCTCTGCTAGCTGTTCCTTCTACTTGGAATCAAGACAGTTCCAGTCAATAGCACTCATGGGTAAATAGTCTCCTTATTTTTAAGGCAGCTTACAAAAATCTGATGCACTATAGCAGCAATTATTTAGCCGACATGAAGATCAAGAGTCGGCAGAGAAGCATGACTGGGATAGGCAACAGTAACAAACTTCAGAGGAAAGTCTGCAAGAATTTCAGTGCAAGGCCTGATGTTGCAATTAGCGTGGCAGAGTCTTACATCAAATGCATCTGCCTTGTTCACATGTGTGTTCATCATGAGACAAACTAGACCAAGCAAACGTAACTCCATACAAGTTGTTAAGCTGAAGAAATCTTTGCTGCAAATGCTAAAAGCTTACATAGATTCAAAAAGCGACTTGACAAATTCACTAAAAATAATAATAATAAAAAATCCATTAAGCAGTGACATACAAATATTCCATCTTTAGCTTAGGAAGCCTTCAATTTACAAATCACTGAAGGTGCTAAGAGCATTCTGTGGAGCCATTCTATATACCTTCCCTGCTCTTATTCTCTACCCTAGATATCCACTCTTGGCCAACTTAGGATGGGATACTGGCCTAGATGGGCCTGTGATATGACTCAGTATGACCAGACTTGTGTTTTTATCAGTTACTTTCAAATGAATTAGTGTGTGTATATATATGTGTGTATATATATATATGTATGTATAGGTACATGTCTCCTTTATCCCTTCAAGGAGGTCAGAGACCAAAAAAAAAAGAATCAATCAAAAAGTCTCATATACACAACCCAGTTACCTATCTTACAATGTTCTCTTTCATGCAAGCAACATTTTGAACAGTTTTACTGGGAAAGTTATTTCCTAATTTTACAGGATCATGGCATTCTTAAAATTAAACTTAAAAATATGGAGCATTCCCTGTGGAAATTCCTAATGTATATATGAGGTCTTTTCCATGTTAGCTTACTTCAGTCTCAATATACTGTGGCAGCAGTGTTCAGAATACAGCCAAACTCAAAAAACATCAAGTTGAAAACTCATCAGACACAAGGTGGTTATTAAACAGCAGAACAAAGCTATGGAGGTCTGTCTCTCACCATCTTACTAAAGGTCCTGGATAATCTTAAGTGTCTTAATCTCACTGTGGAGGCATTGCAATATCCCACTTTATTTCAGGCCACATCCTCACCTCTGGAAGCCTACAAATTAGAACAATTGGAAAAAGTAAGGTTTATTTAGACTGCTATAGCCCATGTCCTTCTTTACTTCATCAAATTCCCCACCATGAACAGGGGATCCACCTTAAGAGCAGATCCCAATGGTGCTTTAGAAAGCTGATGCAAACTACAGCTTTTTAGGTGAGACAGCGCTGGACATCTGCAAAAACAAAAGAAGTAAACCCAGTAATCTGCAATCTAGAAATCTGATCAATCTCCCTGTCCAATACTTGCATGGCAGGAACAAACAAAAAATAAGTTTTTAATTTTGGCATAACTTAGCTGTTCCCAGCATGAACTTTACTGGCATTAAGCCAAAATGAAACAGATGGGGTGGGGAATAAGAGGAGAATATAACAAGTAGGATTAACAGTGCTTAGAAGAAAGAAAAACAGTGGAGCTTCCAAGTGCAACTGAGCAGCGGAACTGGGGCACAGTTAATGGCAGCATTAACTGCATGCGCTCAGTGTCCCTCATGGTTTTACAAACGTCACTTGCTTCCACTGCACAATTCCAATTATAAAAATTAAATCCCTCACATTACAACAAACAAACCCCCCCTTAAATCTTTGCATAAATAAGTTGTACCATGCACGAGCCTTTTGTTATTAGGGTAGAAATGCATAAGACAGTACAGGAAACAAGTTGATTTAAAAAAATAGAATGCACTGGACTAACAGGCCCTCAGCCCTGGAATACGTCATACCTCCTGCTGAACTTGAAACAGCAATTAAAAACAAGTCATACACTGTTAGGGTAGGTCTGACAGCAGGAGCTCGAAAGGTTCTGAATTGTTCCTTGAAGACACATATCTTCCTTCATTGCCTGCCTCTGCTGTAGCAAACCCTGCTTAGAGAGCAGGCTCAACTCCTAGCAGTTGCGGCTTAAAGTCTCCTCTGTGACATACTCTTCTTATAGGCATGCAAGGGCATCAGCCTTAGAAATTCTGGATTTGCTATTCACAGCATTTCATTTCTGTAAAAAACAAAACATCTAAAGGTGAGGTTGGAAGACACTGGGACTGTTTTTCATCTTTGAAAGGTTTATGACCATTAAGGAGTCATGTAGCTATGACTGGGAAAAATAAAAAAAAACAAAACAAACAAACCACCCCAAAAAAAGCTGCAATCAAGACAGACAGGTCTGGATTCTCTGCTAACACAAGACTGCATTGAACAGAGCATACATAAATATTTTAAGTATGGTAACAGATGCACCTTGACAGCATTATTGTGGCTACCTGGCTGCACAGCCAACTGAATGTATTATTGCTTGCACAGTGACTTATGAGTAACAGCATACGACCTAAGCAAAACAAACACAACCCCCAAACACATAATTTCATACTGCCAGAGGCTGTATTCACATATATTACAGAGCAGACACACCAGTGATTTCTGTGCCAAAACCACCTATCTACAGGGAGAATCAGCACAGTTAATTATGACAACAAATCATTAGGAAAGCACACCAGATAAGCATGCCTGCAATTTATGTGATCCTAATCCTCTTCAACTACATCTCAGCAGCAAAGCTAAAAAAAAAAAAAAAATAGGGATCAGGAGAGTTTGAGAGAAAAATCCATTACCTTCCACCAATCTCCTTGACAGAGTCCCTCCAATTATTGATCCAAGCAGAAAATTAAATCCAACACCAGGAAATCCCTCTAATATCATAACCAGCTTAACCTCTACTAATTTAACAGGCAAACATTACGGTCTGCTTACAATAAACAGTTAACTGCATCTTAAGTGTATCTACCTGCAAAGTCAATATAGATCCACTACTTGCAAACCTTGAGTAGTCTGTGGGTAGCCAAAACAAATATACCTGAATAAAAGCAAGAACTAAGCAGAGGTTATAGACTGAGTCTGATAGCATAACTACACCTGACACCACCAGAAACACCATACAGAGGTATGTTTTCATCACCTGATGCTGGACCAGTTTGTTTAATTGATCCTTAAGTAACATGAAGTGTCCCTCTTAAGCAAGTCCTCTCCCTTCTCCCTGCAGATGCTTTTGTGGGGAGCCTGTTACTCATCTTCCTTCAAACATGGCCACTCCAAGTTGCTTTTTGTAGCTGTGGTCAACAGTACTTTCCTTGAGTCCTTATTCTGGGAAAACAGTATTTCACCTTGAATAACCAACTCGGCCATACAGCAAACTAACACCTGTTGCTCAATGGTCTTGTACATAACCTATTACGTTAGGTTATTAAAAGGCCCACAGTCTCAGTTCAATCATTTTAAACCTCCATTCCAGGCGAAATGATGCTCATGTTACCCATTCAAATAATTTTACAATAGACAGAGTCACCATAATTACTAAGGATTAAATAAACTTGTCAAAATACTATTCAGAGGTTAGGAACGTAACAGTAAGTTCCTGATCAGAGATTTGATATTTTTATTCAAATTCTGGAAGACTGAGTATTTTGCAGGGGAAAATCACATATTTATAGATTTGCCAGATAGGCTTCATATTACCAAGCACTTTCTGAATTTTAATAAAAATTAGCATAAGTGGGGCAACTGCCACTTGCTGCACTGATACGTCATGTCAGACTAAATGAGACTAAATGGGACAAAAGTTTTATGTTTTCAAGTCCACTGCTGATAACAGCAGAGATTCTGTTTGTAATTACACAGAAGAGATCTCCTGGGACTGACAAAAACATTTTATCATGCCAACTGTTAGTCACTTAAATAATCTCTGTACAGCCAGCCCTTCTGTAGCCATTTGTCCCGTTTTTGTAAGGAACTCTCGCCCCTAGTTGCAGCATGCTCAGGGAGCATACTCAACCTTCCTCTGCCCCTACAAATCTACAGTTTCATTCTCTGATCTGCAGCCTCACCAATTTTTAGTTTGCAGACAGCTGGTGACTTGCCCGAAGGTGATGTCCTCATGGCTGACCCACTTTTTCTTCTACCCTTGGGAAATCCCAGAGCTTTCTCAACCATATTCAATAGTTCCCTGAGCCTTTTTCTCAAAGACAAAAATCCCCAGAAGTGTAAAACTTGGTTTTAGATTAGAAGCTCAAATTTCACTGTTATCTGAATTATCTACAGTTCTAGAGGAATTTGCTTCCTTGGTAGTTAATAACTAAAGACAATATTAACAAAGGAAACAATAACATCAAGGCAGATTATCTGTTGCCTGCACCTGTTTCTCTCTATACGTTAACATCCTAGAAAGATATATGAAAACTCTTGTATATGCAAGATTGGTCTGTTTAATTTCTTTCTGCACTGCTGTGTGAGTCAGTTTCCAAGGAGAAATTGTGTTACTAAGATCATGAAAGAGTTTTACAAGCTGGTCAGGATTGTGTCTATGTGTGTCCACTTGTGTCAACGATGCTATCTAGTCCACAACTGTCATTATCTGCTTGCATTCTGCCAGCCCACACAAACAGTCGTTTCCTATCCATAAATTTTCCTATCTATCTGTTGAATTAGGCAGATGTATGACTTAGGCATGTGTCTTCTCATTCTGCTATCAGACCTTACACCAGCTTGTTATGCTTGACAGAAAAATCACTTGAATATTATTTTCAGGGGGAAAAAAAAACCTCTTCAAAATGTGTTCTTCAGGGCAGATTCATTGTAATAAACCATATTTCTACTTTGATCCTTAATTTGCCAGTGCTATGCCAGGTAACTGGATCCTGACAATTTCCTATTACAGAACACAGATGGTCAGAATTTGTTTCTATAAAAAAGCATCATAAACCTTATGTCATATGTTGAATGTAAAAATAACCTTAATTCTATTCATAGCTGTAATAAAGTAATGGAAAACTGAATTTTGTACCTGAGCTGGCCAAAGCTCATAACAATTTTTCAAACTGATCTCAACCTGAAATGTGTAATTATGCATTCCGTGCTCAGGTTGCCAGAGTAAGCTGGCTGCCAGCAAATGCTTCTAATAATACTCCACAGACAGAACAACTACTGGTTCAAGTCCAGCCTAGGATGTTTGGAGGGGGAAAAATGTATATAATTTCATCACAATCACAAACACAGGTAGCAAGGTCAAAAAAAATCTGTTTTGCAAAAGAAGCAACAACCACACTAAAAATACCAGCTTCTGAGTTGTCATCAATCTTGAAAATAGGCTGCAGAGACCTACGTGACCTGAGTCCTAGAACCCAAATGCCTCCTGCCATTTCCCGCACATCAACTGTCACAAGACTGAGAAAATACTTGATCACCTGCCCTTTGCATTTGCACCTTTTACGTTTGTGGGTTTTCTTCCCCTCAGCTCAATGGACAAAGCCCCTTAAGCCTCATCTCTGCTTGATAAGCAACTGCCTCTGATCCTCTCTAGACATGGAGAACAGCAGAAAGAAAAAGTACGTCTTCCACAAAATGTTTCTTAATACAACCAAACTCATGCTCAGACACCTATGAATAAGTCATACAGCTCATACATACAGAGCACAGCATTGCCACAGAGAGAAGCAGAAAAAAAGGGAGGCAATTCCGTTCTTGTCTACAACTGTGGAGACAGTGGAGTCTGATAAAGGGCCAGCATCCATACCTCATGGTCACTAAAAAAGCTGGAGCTGAAAAAAGGCTGAAAGATGCCTTCCAGCCACCTGAAAACTAAACTCTTTAAAATGCATGTATCTTATCCAAAAGGCACACTGAAAAGCAAATTAATGTAGCGTAGAAGTATCTCCCTATGATGAGAATTTAAGGAACTGAGGGGCTCTCCCATACCAGCTCATCTTCTGCCAGAAGCTGAAGCCTGACAACTGCAAACTGGTTGTTCATGGGAGTTTTCCTTAAAGACAGGACCTACAACAAGGGAGATGGTGCATTCTAGATCTCTTGCTCTTTTCAGATCAAGGCTGGGCACTGCATGCTCTTTCCTGATCAAGGCTTGGCACCTGTAAAAAGGCATGCTTTAGCTACTGCAAATTTTACTAAAAACAAACAAACAAAAAAACCAAGACCAAAACTCACATTTTTGCGTGCTTAGACACTAATGAATGAAAGCTGAGAATCAGTGGAAGCACTGTTACACCACATTACCTACATTCCGTCCTCCATAAAGCCTACAAACAAATGCTGATCCTGGATCCACAGCTTCAAGTTCCTGGTTAGCCAATCTAAAAACCTACCTGCAATGAAGACAAACAGTTCCACTCTGTCCTGTCAGCTCTGAACTCCTGCACGTAGGATTCCCCATGGGCCAGTTCAGTGACTTGTACCAGCACAAAAACTATCCCTCTTCCTAATAAATAAGGTGATTTGCTTGGTTAAGAGCTCCTTGAACTGGTTCATTGTAGGGTCAGTCAAATGCAAGTGGCTGGCACAGTAGAGGAGTGGTACCTCAGATCCATTTCAGCTTCAGTCGACCTGAGCTCCCTGGTCGTCTCCACAGCAGGAAGCCCTTGGCCTTCCATGAGATCACAGGATTCTGTGATAAGCCACTTCAGCTTAAAAGCAGTGGAGTAACTCTGCCTGAGGCCAAGGTTTTTTTCAAGGAAGGCAAAATTTAAAGAAACCAGTTAGCTTTGATAACTTACTTACACAACCCCTAAACTAGTAAATTTTAGAGTCGAATGCAGCTAGATTCTGTTTAAATAATTCAAGATAAAATTAAACCACAAAGCTCTAGGTCTCCTAACACAATGTCAGCACAAAGGTGACTTCTAGTCTCTGACTTAGGTACTTCAACAAGCATTCAACAAGCAACTTTCTGAGTACTGAGGGAGCTGGTGGAGGAGCTTGCCAAGCCACTCTCCATCATTTATCAACAGCCCTGGTTAACAGGAGAGGTCCCAGGTGACTGGAGGCTTGCCAGTGTGACACCCATCTACAAGAAGGGCCAGGAGGATCTGGGGAACTACAAGCCAGACAGCCTGACCTCAGTACCAGGTAAGATTATGGAGTGATACATCTTGAGTGAGCTCACCAGGCATGTGCAGGTCAACCAGGAGATCAGGCCCAGCCAGCATGGGGTCGTGAAAGGCAGGTCCTGCCTGACCAATCTGATCTCCTTCTATGACCAAGTAACCCACCTAGTGGATGAGGGAAAGGCTATGGATGTTGTTTACCTGGACTTTAGTAAAGCCTTTGATACTGTCTCCCACAGTATCCTCCTAGAGGAGCTGGAGGCTTATGGTTTAGACAGGTGTACTCTTTGCAGGGTAAAAAACTGGCTGGATGGCTGAGCCCAGAGAGTTGTGGTGAATGGAGTCAAATCCAGTTGGCAGCTGGTCACAAGCGGTGCTCCCCAGGGCTCAGTTTTGGGGCCAGTCTTGTTTAATATCCTTATCAATGATCCAGATGAGGGGATCAAGTGCACCCTCAGTAGATTTGCAGATGGCAAAAAATTGGGTGGGAGTGTTGATCTGCTTGAGGGTAGGAGGGCTCTGCAGAGGGATCTGGACAGGCTGGATCGATGGGCCAACGTCAGTTGTATGAGGTTTAACAAGGCCAGGTGCCAGGTCCTGCACTTGGGTCACAACAATCCCATGCAACGCTACAGGCCTGGGGAAGAGTGGCTGGAAAGCTGCGTGGCAGAGAAGGACCTGGGGGTGCTGGTCGACAGCCAGCTGAACATGCGCCAGCAGTGTGCCCAGGTGTCCAAGAAGACCAACAGCATCCTGGCTTTTATCAGCAATAGTGTGGCCAGCAGGAGGAGGGAAGTGATTGTGCCCCTGTACTCAGCACTGGTGCGGCTACACCTCAAATACTGAGTTCAGTTTTGGGCCCCTCAGTACAAGAAGGACATTTTGTTGCTGGAGCATGTCCAGAGAAGGGCAACAAAGTTGGAGAAGGGTCTGGAGAGCAGGTCTTATGAGGAGAGGTTGAGGGAACTGGGGTTGTTTAGCCTGGAGAAGAGGAGGCTGAGGAGAGAACTTACCACTTTCAACAACTACCTGAAAGGAGGTTGCAGTGAGGTGGGTGTTAGTCTCTTCTCCCAAGTTACTCGTGATAGTATGAGAAGAAATCACCTCAAGCTGTGTCAGGGGAGGTTTAGATTGGATATTAGGAAAAATGTCTTTACTGAAAGTGGTCAGGCACTGGAACAGGCTGCCCAGAGCGGTGGTGGAGTCACCATCCCTGGAGACATTCAACAAATGTGTAGATGTGGCACTTCAGGACGTGGTTTAGGAGGCATGATGGTGTTGGGCTGGCGGTTGGACTTGATCTTAGAGGTATTTTCCAACCTTAATAATTCTATTCTATTCTTCATGAAATGAGGGAAACAAAACACAATTTAATGGAGTGTCCAGTCAAAAGGAGCATTGCGCTGATGCCTGTATGAAGGTGAAAGTATCAGACAGCTACACCGTCCCCTTGTTTGAGTGAGCAGAACGTGTATCAAGAACTTAAGCTACATGTCAAGACTACAAAGTTCCTAGTCCCTAAATGTAGAAGTAAAATTTGAAGAAAGTTATGCAAAAAGAAGAGGGAAACAACAGAACTACCTACTGACTGCTGTCCACTACCCCCAAGAAGGCTGGAAGCTGGGAAGAAGGCAGCAGTGCAACAGAAAGGTGAGAGGACTATGGTCTGCTTCAAGCACTGCATTTACAGCTGCCTACCTCTGAATAGATGTATGCATACCTCATGGTCCTCAAAAGCAACGTACTGCTTTTTCAGTTTAGGGATGGATGAATTGCACAAATTGGGGTTGGGGAGGGGGAAGAAAAGAACTTCAGATATGTTCCTGCCTTCAGACTATTCTCCTACTGAGAGGGGAAATAGGTTTTAGGGTGACTAGCAATCACCCTGCTGGTGAAACCTCCTCACCGGATGGCAGTATCCCATCCTCTTGCACCAGAAATACCCACCTGCTGGGCAAAGGAAAAGGAAGGCCACAGAGGCAACTCAGATACTGGTCAAGCAAAGAGCTGAATTTGTGAGGTGAAAGGACAGCGCGGCAGCTGTCTGTCTGGTGCAAAAGTGCCCCACCAGGTGCTGGGAGACAGATTCTTACAAAGAACAACAAGTTGAGGCACAGTATGATTGAGGTCTACACAACCAGGTTCTGCATGGAGAAGTTGAACAAGAAATGACTGTTCACCGCTTTTTCCAGTGTGTTAAGGAAGCAGCAGCAGGCAACTCTAGCATGTGGCAGGTTTGAAACAAATGCAGAGCACAGAGGAGTTGTGCAATGCCCTGCTGCAAGACACAGTGGAGGTTAGCATTTACAGTCAGTCCAAAGAACTGGAAAAATTCACAGAAAAAAAAAAAAAAAACAACTAAGAAAAACAAACAAAACAAAGCAACCCCCGAAATAAGCCAGTGGAGGACAACTGAATGCAATGACCAAATACTCTGACCGAAACCTGGACAACTGAATACTCTGCCAAAAGAATGGCTGAACTGAAAGTGACTAAGTACTGGAAGTGCACTCCAGGAAAATGGTACTGCCCACAAGCTCCAACCTCCAGCTCCTCCCTGGGCATTCAGCGCTGGTCACGGTCACAGGTAACATGCCACCTGGCCTAATCTAAAACAGCCATTTCTATATCACCCCAGGGTGAAGCTGGCAAGCATGATCCATGTGGCTTTCAATGGTATAAAGGCCAAGAACGATAGCCTGGATAAAATCCCAAGTTCTGAAACTTCTGATGCAGGGTACAGAAAAAATGGGCAGAATTTTAGAAGAAACACACTTCCCCGCCCCACCCCCCAGTCGCCAAAGAGCAGTTTCGGGGGTATGTGATATTTAAATGGGACCCAAAAAAACAAAGAGATGAAATAGGTCTCAGAAGGTGGGGAAGTAGGATGCATGGATTCAAGGGCGAACATGGAGGTAACATGTACCCCAGGAACCTGTTAACAGGGCAGCATTCTCTGGCACTCCAGGGAACAAGGTACACAGGAGGAGGCCAGGTCACTCAATGGGAGGAACAGTACTACATGCTGAAAAGAAAAAAATAGACTACAAGGATATAGATAAATGAATTCTATCAAGCCTATATGGAAAAAATGTAGTGGTAAAACTACCCCATCAGACCAGAATAAAGCAGCAACGGTGACTTGCAATGGGAGAAGAGGTGGGCTGTGCCTTTAGAAAATAGGCAGCAACGGGGAACTTCAGTTTCCTCATGGACGTCAGGACATGTCACCAAGATGAAATTTTAAATAGTAATTTTATAACTAAACAGTAACTCAACTCTGTTGGGTAAGCAGAGAAATATATCACCCTTAAAAAAATATTTGGCCAGTGTAACTTCTGCTTGGTCCTTTAAACTGCTTCATTTTAATTATAATGGACTTATTGTACAAACTTTAAAGTCTTTTAAAGACAGTAAAGTCTTTCAAAAATAGAAGATCTGTGCAAAAGGAGAAACCAGCACAAATTCTTCCAGGTTAAATATGATTATTTTTTTTTCCTTGATGATTTTAAAGAGATGAAACAAATTTCTACAGATAAAAACTACATATTTTCCACATATACCTGACCAGAGGCCAGCCAACCAGCCTGCTGGATGACAGACAGAGAAGAAATAGAAAGACTGAATAAAGAAAATATAAGAAAAAAGATGCCAAGAATTTTGGGTTGTTGTTTATTTTAAAGAGCTCTGCAGAGGATCTGGAAAACCAGAGTCTCACTTCTGCACCAGACATGTTTGGAAAACTGAAAATTAAAAAGAAAACTAACTGGCAGGTGGGGGGAGGAGTCATGGTTTATAGACCTATTAGGAAAGGCTAGGTGCCTTTAGGAAGACTCAACAAGCACACAGATAGGGCCATCTCACTAATAACCATGTCTCTGGACAGTCAAAACCTTCTGGTGTGGTATCAGACCAAAGGCCTTAAAAATTAAGATGTCCCAGGATAAAACTAAAGTTTCTGTAAAACTAATAACTGGCTAAGAGAGAGGAAAACACACAGGAATGCATAGCTAGATTTCACAACAGAGTGCTGTTACCAGTGGAATGACACACCTTGTGTACATACAAAATTATTCAGGCTAACAAATAAGGCTGCAACACCAAGAAGGGTTTAACTAGGGTAAGCACGTTATTTGTGTCCTCTTAGCCTTTCCTTAAGCTTCATCTTTTGGTCACTGTTCGAAAAAGGACTGGAGCAATACAGTGTTTTGGCCTGAGCAGTTGGGTTTATAATCCTATAATCAAAACCTTTTCACTAGACATCAACTTCTCCTTATCCCTTTTGCAATCTTCATATCTGATTCGTAGGCCACCAAAGCTTTCTACACAGGCTGACGGTGAGCCTCCTAACATTTACTGTCTCACAGACAGCGAGGAATCCGCTTCCATCTGTCATGGCTGACACAGTCTCTTTCTTAACGCTAGGCTGCCCCATTTCTCCAGAGAAGAGGAAATCTGCGCCCACAAGCATTCTCTTTGCTCTCCGTTGCGCCTTTACAGCTGGAGCCAGCCCATGATCTGCAGTTTGTTCCTTTCATATTGTTCACCAAATTAAAGATGACACAGCTTGACACCAAAAGGAAAGGCTTTCCAAGTGAGTCTTATTTTATTACATCTACAACCCATTACGCTGTCAACATCTTCCTTCTCAACTCAAAAAAAAACCCCTTTACCATGTAAATGGCTCTTGAGTAGTGAAGACGACTTAATGGAAAACAGTGTGGAACTGGGTAAGACCAAAAGGGAGTCCAAGACCAAAGAGTCTGACAAAAAAAGCTAGCGTGGCATATTTTTTTTCCCCACATCAAGCCTAATATATTGATTTATCTACTGGTCTCTAAAAAATGGAAGAGTTAGTCTGAAAAAAGACTTGATACACTGAGCTCCAAGTCACATTGCTACTGCTAGATTATTTCCCATATTTTCTGGGATAACTGTCGTGGGTCTCTACAGTGTGATACACAGGCTGTATGCAGGCACTGTTGTGGAGAAGACCCAGAGTTGGTCTTTTGTGACATAGAGGACTGCCATTGCCTAGTTTGTAGCTGATAAGACTCCTGAAGGCAAGGGACACTCAATTTGGGTTCATATGCATGGTGTAAAAATCACAGCATCTCCCTCACCTCCCACCTCTCCTTCCTAATGCTTCAATAATTCTCTCATTTTCCCTCTGCCCTAGGGAGGGAGGCCTCATAGCTAGCCTTCCTTATTACTCTCTCCCAAAGTAATTTCAACTTTTATTCCATTGGATGGTGCCCCATAATGACATTTAAGGGAATTTCAGGATGTTTCAAAGGAATACCCGCTTTTTGGTTATTTTTGATGGAAGAAGGGGAGGGAGGCACTAGCTGTGCCCATTCTGTATCTTATTCAGTAAACTAGCAGAGCTTAAACACCCTTTTAGTAAATGCTTCCACAATCACTCCAGCAAAAATTGGGCTGTGCCTTGCAACATTCAAAGGAGAAGATACCAACAAAGCCAACAAACCCTTAAAAAGGGGGGAACAGTTTACAAAGCCCTTGAAGACTTTATAGAGACATATTCCTCTAAAAGGCTCTATTTTCAGTCATATCTCTGTTTTCAGCGTGAACCAATGTTACTGGAAGGTCACTATGGAGCTCTGGCAAATGAATCTGACCTAGGACCTTCCCAGGATGGGGAGACATTCCTGCAGAGTTTATCTGGACCCTGCACATTGACAGATACATAAATAAGACCAAGGCAGAAAACTGACAGGACACAATTGAAGAGGTGGGCCCACAAGGCCCACAAGAGAGTAGTGGGCTATATACCTAATAAGCAATAAAGTAATATGGCAATCTTTCTGTAAGAGATGGCAAGAAACAGCATGAAGGGATCCCAGCACTAAAGATATGGAAGAAAGACGGATTCAGATCTGTCTGATCACTCCTGCTTTTGAAAACAAATAAGTACCCACTGCTTCCATTGGAGGACAGCTCCATGCTGCCTGTTGCAGCGTAGAGATACACTTGCCTTCACCACCAAACACTGGGATTGGGATAGAGAGGGAAGGGGAAAGAAATCCACATGTGGGCCATGAGCGCCACTTCATCAGCGTCAACCCTGAGAGCTGGCGAAACAGATTTCCTAACACCAGAGACACTCCTTTCTGAAGGACCAAGAGCACTCATGGGAATCTGACCTTCCTCTTGCTAACTACTCCAACAAAAAATGGTTAGGCAGGTATCCCCAAGACTGATCCTGATAAAACTGTCCCATAAGGCAATGATAATTCCAGTGTCTTTCTTTTGTCAGTCAGAAAAGAGGAACTCTGACCATTCCTGAAGGAATGAGATTATCATAAAGCATGCAAAAGCACACAGAACACAAAAGTTACAGCACTGGACACGCATACACCATTCACGAGCATCCCATGTCGACAGTTTCTGATCCCACGTACATTAGCATGAGAATGCTTGTTAGGAGCTAGATGATCACTGGCACACAAAGGAAAAAAAGACAAAACATTGACACATAATTCCTAACTTGCCCCTCTTTTACCAAGAGATAGTCTCAAGAGAAGCTGATATGCTCAAATGTGGTGAGTAACTACTGGTGAGACAGTACTGCTGCAGACTGCCCTTTAGTCATAGCACCCTGTATAGGCACAGCACCTACAAGCATTAGTGTTGAGGGAGCATTAGCATGCCCTATTTCACATGCAACATGAGGTTAAATTTCACTCATACAAAGAAGTTCTCAGGCTGAAAACCTCTGTTGTGACTCGCTGAGAAGCTTGTTGCTAAAAGGTAGCATTTTCAGCAATAGTACAAGCAATATAAAGAAATTCATGTGCAGTGGTAAAATTAGGAAACCTTTTATCAATCAAATTGTCTATACTTCCTCCTTGAAAGCCTAAGGAAATTCAAAAATATAGAAGGAAGATTTTAATATACAGCTGGTTTGGACTGCTCAGAAACACGACACCAACAGGTACTGAAATCCGCACCCCACAAAAACCACAGCGGGTCTTGAACTTGGCATGCAGGTAGTTCAGCAACACCGATGGAATGGCAGTGTCACTCCAGTGCTTCATATAGCATACTGGTTCCTCGCTAAATACACGATGCACTTCAAGGTCATGGTGTTCATGTTGGAAGTCCTCAGTGGGTCAGACCCCGGTTACTGGATACTGGAAAGCGCAGTGACTACAGTCACCAGTGCATACTTGGGCACCACAAGCAATGAAGACACAATGGCAGGAGACTTCAAGCTAAAAAGCTGCAGAAGACACGGCAATGCACACAGGAGTAAAATCTCCCATTCTGTGAAAGCTCATGAGGAGAAACTCTCAGCCTCCTGCCTCAAACCCAAGGACCGAAGAGTTATCCCAAAATAACACAACAAAAATGCTCCCTCCCCAAAAGCCCCTATGAAACAGGCTGGCTTTCTAACGTTCGGTTGAACAACCACCTAGTGACCCCTGGAAGGGTGCTCGTCCCTGAGCCCCGGGTGGCAGCGGGGCCTCACCGACATACCTGACCCCACCCCCACCCCGGTTCCCCTGACAGGTCCCCCCAGGCCCGGCCCGGCCGCCCGGCACAAGGCCGCCGGCTGCCTTCGCACTTCTGCCCTCACCCCGGCACCGGGCGGGCGGCGGGGGCACCCGGCACGCCCCGGCGGGGCCATTCCCCCCACTGCGGAGCCCTTGGCGGCGCGGGGGGCCGGGGGTACCCCCGCCCAGGCCGCCCGCCGCCCCGCACCGCGCTGCCGGCGCCCGCGCCCCTGCGAGGCCACCGCCCGCCCCTTTCCTCCTCTCCCCTCCCGCGGCGGGCGACCCTCCGGGCCTCGCCCTGAGCCCCGGCACCCGCCCGCCCGGGAAGGGGGCGGCGGCAGGGCGCGGAGAGCCGGGAACGGGAGCCTCCGCCGCCGCGCCGAGCCCCCCCCGCCCTGCCCCTCACCTCGGGCCGCCCCGCCTCCCCCCGCCGAGGAGGTGGCCGCGTCCGCCCCTGCACTGCAGCTGCCGGCACACCGCCCCCCCCGCCCCACCGCCCCTCTCGGCAGATGGTTCGCCCCACCCCGGTCCGCCTTCTCATTGGTGGCACCCGCCCGTCACTCCGCTTGAGGCCCGCCCAGCCCCGTCGGCATGCTGGGAATCTGAGTCCTCCGCGCGGGACCATTCCTCTTCCGCAGCCGGCGCCGGGCGGAGGGCCGGACTACAGTTCCCACAGTACCCCGCGCACAGCCCCGGGGCGGCCCGGCCCGGCCCGGCCCGCGTCCCCACACCTCCCCCGCCGCCAGCGGGACGCCCCATCCCCCGCCAATGACCGCAACGGCCGCTGCGGCCCGGCCCGGCCCGCCTCACCTGGCCTCGCCGCCGCCGGCGCCTCCCGCTGCGGCCGGCGCGGGCAGCGCATGCCCCGCGCCCCTCAGTGCGGCTCGCCGGGCTCGGTGCCGCCTGCCCGGCGCGCTGCGAGTGCGGCTATGGGGCGGGCCGGCCCCGGGCGCATCCTCCCCCTCGGAGCCGCGGCGGGCGGCGGGATTCGCCCACAATGCACCGCGCGCCGCACAGACAGCATCAGCCTGACATCACCCGCGGGCCGCCCCCGCCCGGCCAGGCCCGCCCCGGGCCCGCCCCGCTGCCACCGGCAACCGACCCCGGCGAGGGGCTGGGCGCCGCACCGGCACCGGTTACCGCGACTGCTGGCACACGGGGCTGCGCACTACAGCGCGCCGGGACACGAGCGCTGGGCAGCACAGCGGCGTGGGGGTGGGCACGGCGTAGCCCCGCCCCGGCACCGGCGCCGGCGCCGCCGGCACGAGCACAGGCGTTGCCGGGACGGGGTCTGTTGCGAGGCCGGTGTCTGTGCTGCTGGGATCAGCACTGGCATCTCCAAGCATGCGGCTGGGCGCTGCGCGGCCCGGGGACTGGCACCGGCGCTGGCACCGTCTGCAAAGGGCCAGGTGCTGCGCTTTGACTGGGACCAAACTGGGTCTGGGACTGTCCCACCAGGGCTGTCCCACTGGGCCTGGGACTGTCACCAGCACCTTCAGTGTAGTGCTGTTGGGACCAAGGCCAGAGTCAGCATACGTGTCTCAGGCTGGGCGTTGTGTTGCACTGGGACTGGCGGTGCCATCAGTGTGGGGCTGGCACTGCCCTCAGCTGGCAGTGGAGGCAGCCGCAGCTGTGCTGGCCAGGGGTGTTTTACTCCAGTGCCCTAGGGCCAGGACCAGCTCTAGCACCACCAGCAAGGGACTGGTGCACTACACTACACTGCCAGTGGCTGCACCAGCGCAGTCTGGGCTGGAACCGGGACCAGCACCACCAGCGTTGGGCCAGACACTGCACCGCCAGGACCAGCACCATCCCCATCTGCACAGGGCCGGGTCCTGCCTTGCCAGGCCTGGGAACAGGCTCTGCAGTCCACAGCTAGGCGGAGCACCAGTGCTAACCAGAACTGCACCACATGCAGAAATGGCTCACGCAAGTGAACCTCTCCCTGCATGCACTGAGCACTGCGCCTGTCCCCAGGCAGTTCCCTGTTCCCCCACCCTGAGGTACGCAGCTGTGCCCGTGCTCCAGGGACATGCTGTCCTCCATGCTCCAGCTCACTGCTACTCACATTGTACTCGGAGTGCAGATAAGCATGGATGTGCTGTGCAGTGTGTGCCGTTATGCTTTCTTGTTCCCTTTCATCCCAGATGTGCACTGCAAATAGCCCATATCCCCAGCAGTAACTTGTACCTGTTCCCCAAACTGTGGATGTGCACTGTCCTGTGCTCTATAGACGTTCACGCAACGCACTGCAGAGAGTGCTGCTCCCAGACCCTCTCAGCAGACTTGCAATGCACCCATGTCTTCTCCCTGTCCCCATCAGTGACCCAAACAGTTGTTGGTCCCTAGCTGGAGGTTCACTGCTGATCTCGTGTGTGGGAGGTCACACCAGCTTCCACAGGGCTGTGATGCTCCCCAGTCCCTTGTGGGACATGCCTCCTAGCCAGGACTCTTTCCCTCCCAAAGCAGCCCCTTGGGGCCAGGGTGGTAATGAAGGGTATACGTTATGAAGATTGACATGCAAAGGTAGATCCACCATAGCCATGGCCACCCCCAGCCACTCAGGCCAGAGGAACAGGGCTACCAGGCCCCTGTGATGTTTCTCCGCTGGCTGGAAGTGGCCCTGCTCCCACTGCATTGAGGACTTGCTCAGTGGAAGCATCCTGCAGAGGCTCCAGGGAGTCTCCAGCCCTGCAGCAGCTCATCCACCAGGTCCCAGGGTGTAACACAACCCTTCACAGGCAGTTGGACCTTGTCATTCTAGGTCTATGATTGACAGTTGCTGCATGCGCTTTCTGTGCTGCAAGGCTAGTCCCCATCACTTGTGTCCCTGGGTGCTGGCCCCTGGTGTTGGGTTTGAGAAGGCTCAAGGGAAGCAGGCAAAGCAAAGGGAGAAGTTGGGGGAACTCTCTTCCCCTGCAAAGGCCCCCTCACATGCTTCTCAGTGCCATTCAGGCCTCTTTTTCAGCACTCTACCTGCCCCATAGACGTCTCTGCTGTAGACCGCTCTCCCAGGCTGCTTCTCAGATATGCCCAAGGTCCTGGCAGAGCTTTTCCCCATGGAGGGATGCAACCAGGGGAGGAGCTCCCAGCCAGAGATGCCATGTTCTGCTGCCAACATCTACATTGGCACTTGCTGGGGGGAAGGAGCCCGTGTGGCCGCGGGCAGGGTCCTGCGCCAAGCAGAGACCCAGCAGCAGAGTTGGGTTGGAAGAGACTGTCATAGTCCTGAGAGTACTAATAGGCCTTAATGGCCCTTACCAGCCTCACTGGAGGCTCTACCCACACCCTGCCCATGGGCCCATGATCTCCATTTCAGCTTAGTCTTCAGTCCCTGCCTGAGCAATGCTGTGCTGATCTCCAGCTCAGCCACAGCTGTACCTTTCCATAGACCCTGACTTGTGGATGGACTTCCTTGCTTGAGCTTGAAGCTGTCTTGTCACTGTGGGCCTGCCCAGGAATCACTGGACAGTGTCTGAGCCAGGCTACCATCACTGGACCTGATTCTGGTCTGTAGATTGACTGTCTGGCTTGACCCCCTCCACAAGCCTCATCACCGCAAACTTGCCTGAGGACTTGGGTTCTTGGTTGAACCTGGCTACCACTGCTGCATCCACCTTGCCTGGGTACCGCAATACTGGGCCCTGGCTGGGGAGGGCTTTGCCTTGCTGGCAGGACTGACTTCAGAATTAGAACAGAGACTTGTCCAGCCCAGTTTGGAAGATCTCCAGGGATGGAGAGGCCACAGCCTCTCTAGGTTCCTCAACCCCTCTCCCAGGAAAGCAGTTTTTCATGCAATCACAGTTATGTTGCAACTTGTGTCTCTTTGACCTTAATTGGAAGGAGAAAGCAATACCACTTGATGAGCTGAAGTAGAAGTCAAGTGAGAGCTGGAGGCTTCTTAACTTCCTCATTTTTTTCCCCCCAGGGCAACTGTATGCCCATGAGTGGGCCTTTGCCACATGTGGACACCGAACCTAAAGCATCAGTACCAAGCTGGAGGGGATGGAAGGGTTTGGTCCTGAAGCCGTCAGTCCCCCCTTAGGATAGGGGGGCTTCTTCTAGAAGAAGCCAGCATGATGGGGATGTTCGTCAGGAAGGACTTTCTGGAACAAAGCACATAGCAAAAACACTGCAGACTGGTGGTGCAGGAGAGGAGTCAAATGGCAAGGAAAGTTCAGTGTTAATCAGTATCAACACAGCACTGAATTCCTTTGGTTTGAAATCCAGCCTTGAGCAGGAAACCCTTGTGGATAGGACAACTGGTGGCCTGGGCAGGCGAATGACAAGTGAAAAGGAGAGTATGGGCACTAGCAGGGAAGGATACCCAGAAAGAGCAATGATCTCTTTTGCTGCTGATTGCCCCAGTGTGATACTGTACCAGTGGTGGCAGGGAGTCTCCAGAGAAGAAGGAAGCTGACTCTGCAGTAGATGCCAGGCTCTGAGCAGTACCACTGAGGCATTGGCTCTCTGATGCCAAACACAGCGTGCCCTCCGCGCACTCTGGGCAGACAGCCTGGAGGGGCACCAGGCACCCCCATGCCCACTCCCTGTGGGGTGCTCCTGCACTGTGCACCACCACCGTGCGTGTGGCAGCCATGCCCTGTGCTGCGCTGTGCATTGCAGCCAGACCTTGCACGGCAGATGTCTGCACTCTCCAGCTTCTTCGTGCAGGGCTGGGCTCTGCTTCTTGGTCCTGGTGCTGCACGCTGCACCTGGGTAGGCACCGCACGCTGTATCTGCCTTTGTGTTCAGCTGAGCACTGGGTCTCCAACTGCCTTATAATGAATTTATATCATGCTTCTTGAACCATTCTTGGGGGAGAAAAGGCACTCTTGTTCATGATTTTTTAAACGCATCTAAATGTTGTTTGTACTGTGTACAGCAAATGCAAACCTTGCAGCCAATTTAAGGGAAATAATGTGCAGTCTCTAAATGTTTGTGAGACGGTGCTATAATGTAAGAGGTCCTTTTTTAGTCTCTTTACATCTGTCTAAAAGCATTTTAGTTATCTGGATATTTCTAAGTATTGTTTTTCTCCTTTGTCACTTACTGGGCATTTATTACACATTCATAAATGGAAGAACAATGAATCTATTTTCACCCTTAGACCTTTATTTCAGGTGTGGCTAGATGGGAGCAAATCAGCTAATGATTCACATCTCCGATTAGTACTCTGCTCCTTCAAACCCTCTGTAGTTCCTGTTGCTTTGGATCCAAGGTCCGTGCTGATCTGTGCCACTGAGTTAAAGTGGTACCTGCGTTTTAAACTGCATTTTAGCTTTATTTCATCCCTGCTCTAAACCTCCCCCTGAGCCTTCTCCTCTGCCGATGGAGCTGAAAGGGCCCACAAACCCACTGCAACAGTCACCTGGGAACGTGTCCAATTTCATCTGCAGGCCCAAATGTAGCTGAAAATGAGCAAAAGATGTTATTAAAATCTGGGTTAATTGTGACTTGGGAAGATTTCTAACACAGTCCCCTGTATATGGCTCCGATGTTTTTGCCTGGCCCTGCCTTTCTTTGTGAGGCCAGATAGCAGCTGCGTGCACACCATGTGGGAAGACCACTGGAAAGTATGGTTAGGAGCAGAACAGTGACAACCGAGTGGCAGTCATGGATTTCACCATCATCTTACTGTCCTTTTTAGGGCATTAAGGGAAAAACAGCGAGGTGGGCAATGGGGAAACATAACGCATGTCAGATAACTGCTTTGATATAAAAGATAGGCAAAGCAATGCAGTCAGAGGGCATCGATGTGCATGCTCATAGGGTAGCTGTGCCTGGGAGAGGGGCACGAGCAGAAATCCCCTGCTATTCTCACTCTCCCCAGTAGTGAAGGCCTGGTGCTCACCAGGCACAGCAAGAGGCGGCCTGTGGGGTAAATGCAAAATGAGCCTCTGGAGAGTTACTGTGGAAAAGCCAGCCAGGCTTGCTAGGATGCCAAGTGCTCTTTAACCTGGCAGGTATGAAAATCCTGTGCCCAAGTGTTTCCAGTTGAAGGTCCCAATCCTGCAAACACCTCTGCCTGTGTTCAGCTTTATGCTGACACTTTCAGGGCTTGCACACTGCACTGAGAAGATCGTGTACCTCTTGGCAGGAATCAAAGATGAGGCCAATAAATGACGCTGTTGGTAGGAGAAGGAATATATGTACAAAGTTGTGAGGGAGATTGGGGTGGTTTTTTGTTTGTTTTTGATATTTTTTTTCTACAGCTCTTATCAAACAACTTCCACAACCAAACTCACCCACTACTCAAAGCACTACTGGCTTGCTTCGTCAGTGCCTACCATGGTATCACTACAGAAGACCTGTAATATATGCCAAGGGCTGCAGCTGTCCAGCAGGTGATCCTGTTAGCCGCAAAAATCTCTTGCAGGGCAGTGAGGTTGCCTGGCTGGACCGGGAAGCTGTGTGAGGAGACTTGGCTGCAGCAGGGAATGACTACTTCTACTCTGGTAGCCACAAGCCTTTGGGAGCTGCTTTAGAGAGGTGGCATTTGCAGATCACAGTAACTGGACTTCTCCAGAGCTGAGCATCGCTATTTGAACTCCATAATACCAGCAGTGTCTTATGAAAGGAGACACAATGAATGCAGGAAGCAATTCCATAACCTGTCTTTTATCCAGCATCAGCCTTTCCTGGCATACTCAAGTGCTGCACTTAATAATGGGAATTTCTGTAATCCGCCTTCGGCTTTCAAAAGTCAGCAGCCTGATGCCAGCCTTCACCACCAGAAAGTCATAGCTGGGACAAGTAGGCATTGTAAAATCTCAGGGACTCATCTCCCCTCTCCTCAGCTCTGTTGGAGGCAAGAAAGGAGATGCGGGGTTGTGCTTGCCTTGGCCAGCAGCCCAGCTGAATGGGTTGATCGGGTGGCCTCCAGGCTGGATTACATCTGAGTTGGGTTGATCATGGTCATGGCTTTCTTTGAAGAAAAAGACAGGGTGGGGAGTGGACTGGTGAAGCATGAGAAAAATAAAATTTAGTGCTGGAAAAGGAAAATCAGCCTTATGTGGAAGAAAACCAGAGAAGGGCACCATTCCCAGAAGATGTCACGGTCTGCAAATGAAACAGCTAGGTTTTCAGGCCAAAGAATTTAAATTCATGCTCAGTTTTTTTGACAACTCCTTTGCTTGTTTTGTGAAAAGCATTCCTCTGAAATCCAGGGGCGGGGGGAGGCGGGCAGTGGTTTGCAAATAAGTAATATTTGATAGAAAACTTCTGAGCAATCCTTAAGCAAACCGAGTGAAAGCCGAAGGGCTCTCCGTACTCCCGTCTGGCACCAGGTGGCACACGTACCCCTGTTTGTAACTTAGCACTTGGGCAAACCGAAGGAACGGAATACCCAACTGTATTAGGAGTGCGGTAATGACAACTTTACAAGGAAGTTAAGAGTATATTTTTCCTTGTACACTACCTATAAAACACAGCTGAAAACGTCAGAAGTGCCAGAAACCCAAATCCTGACAAAATCTGTATTAGTTATCTAGATAAAGTGTCTGGTGGTATTTCTAGGATAGGAAAAACTGATAGAAAATACTACTTGTCTCTACTACTGCCAGACAAGCTTCAGCTTAGCATAAAGAGTAGGTTCCGCCCAAAGTCTGTGAGTGAGCTCAGGTAGTTTTCAAACTCTGTGCTGGGAGGCTGGACCAAACTGCCTAAAACAATTAGTTTCTTGGTGCTAGCAAAGATGTCCCTGCTATGCACAGAGAAGAAGCTCTGTGCTACACGCTGTAAGACCTCGCTGCTCATTGTTGAGGGTTTCCACTATAAAGTCAGGGCTAAATCTGGTGCTGAGATTAATTAAGACAGAGGAAGAAGCATTGTGATACGAAAGCCAGGAGCTCCACGTTGTGGTAATGACAATGCTCGCAGGGCTGCCAAGCAAACTGAATGTGTTCCCTCTTAGAGAGACTTAACTCATTTCGAGCAAAAAGAAGATGAGTATGACACGTGGCAGCACGTGAGGGTACATCTTCACCACCTACCCACATGCACAAGCACTGTCTGGGCACAAGGGCTGGGCATGCTGTTTGAGGATCATGCCACTGCTGTGCTGACTTCGTGACTGGTGTCCAGGCATGTGGTGGCATACAGCTGTTGTTCATAGGACAGTGTGTGCATGCGCTGAGTGTTGCTGTGTGTGTTAAGGTGCACGGCTGTACCTGGACGCCTGTGCCTGTGGTGTGTGCAAGGGTGCACCTCCGCCTGCACAGGTGATGTTGCCAGGGTGGTGTTAGTGCAGGGTGCATCTCTGTGGATGTCTTTGGTGGAGCAGGGGCATCGCTACCAGGGCTGTGTGGGCATTTGGGTAGGTGTCTCTCTGGGTAGAGTGTACCTCTACCCAGGATGGTAGAGGGGACAAGGGGCAATGGGCACAAGCTGGAACACAGGGATTTCCAGCTAAACATGAGAAAAAGCTTCTTTACTGTGAGGGTGGCAGAGCAGTGGAACAGGCTGCCCAGGGACATTGTGGAGTCTCCATCCCTGGAGACATTCAAAACCCACCTGGATGCGTTCCTGTGCCCCCTGCTCTGGGTGTGCCTGCTCAAGCAGGGGGGTTGGATGAGATGATCTGCAGAGGTCCCTTCCAACCCCTGCCATTCTGTGATTCTGTACCTCTTGGGGTGCTCCCAGGGCCATACGGGTGCAGGGGTCTCTGGGTGTGCGGTGCTCCCAGGGGTGCAGGGGTGTCCCTGGGTGCAGGGGCCGTGTGGGTGCAGGGGTGCCTCTTGGGGTGCTCTCGGCACCATGCGGGTGCAGTGGGGGTCTCGGGGCGCAGGGCGCTCCGGCTCCGCAGGGGTGCAGGTTCCCCCCGGGGTCGCCCGGTCGGGGGCGGCCCCTCCCCGCGGCCGGCCTCTCCGTGGCGGGCGGGGGCTGTTCCGCCGCCGGGGGCGGTGCCGGGGCTGGCGGGGCCGGGGCTGGCGGGGCCGGGCCGCGCCCCGTGGCGCTGTGCTCCATGGCGCTGGCGGCCGCCCGTGCGCGGGTGCTGCGCGCCCTCAGCCGCCCGCTCCCGCCGGGACGGGTGCCGCTCGCCGCCCGGCGCCGCAGCGGCAGCAGCAGCGATGCGGGGGGCCCCGCGCCGCTGCCGCTCGGCGGGTACGGGGTGTGGCAGGAGTGGGCGACCCGCGACCCCGCCGGTTTCTGGGCGGAGGTGGCGCGGGGGGCGCTGCGGTGGGACAGCCCCTTCCACACGGCCTGCCGGGCCGGCCCGGCCGCCGGCGCCGCCCGCTGGTTCCTCGGCGGCCGCCTCAACGTCTCGGGTAAGGCGTCCCCTGGCCAGCTCCCGCCCTCGGGCCGAGGCTTCCAGCGGGGCAATTTGCGCCAGAGCCCCTCTTTGCGGGGAAAAACCCGGGGATTTCGGCGTTTTCTCGGAGGAAATCTGCCGGGCGTTGCGAAATGTTGGGAAGTGGGAGAAGATCCAAAGCCCGGGATAACTCGGGCTGAGCCTCTTGCCCTGGTGCCGCTTCGCTAGCGGCCGCCCGTCACTTCTGCGGAATCCCTGCCACAGCCCCGACATCTTTGGGTCCGCGTGCATGGGGTGAAGGGCAAGTGAAGGACCTCCGAAGGGCTGGGATGCGGCGTGCTTTGGATACGCTCCAGCAAAATTTGTTAAGAAAAATGCCTTGGCTGAAAGCTATCAAGCATTGGAACAGGCTGCCCAGGGAGGTGGTTGACTCACCATCCCTGGAGGTATTTAAAAGATGTATAAATGCAGGCCTTTGGGACGTGGTTTAGAGTTGGCAGTGTTAGGTTAACAGTTGGGTTTGATGATTTTAAAGGCCTCTTCCAACCTAAATGATTCTATGATTCTGTGAACCCTGGCACCATGCCGGCAGGGATGCCTTGACCTCGGCTGTGCTGCCATCAACCCGGCCGCCAGCTGCAAGGTGCTGCTTGGTCCATGATGGGCTCTGCAGTGCCGAGGCAAAGATGAACCAAAGGTGGGGGCAGTGTGAATCCCAGCCTTTTATGGGGAAGCTGCAGTCTCTTTTAGAGTCATAGAATTCTTAAGGTTGGAAAAGGCCTCTAGGATCATCAAGCCCAGCCACCAACCCAACACCACCATGTCTCCTAAACCATGCCCTGAAGTGCTGTGTCTATACTTTTTTTGAACACCTCCAGGATTTTCTCTCTTAAACAAGGAGCTGGGTCTTTTCCTCCAACTTCACTGCTTACAAGAAGGACGAGAAAAATTTACCATGATAGTCCTACCTACCTCTGAGTTTCTTCCTGCCCATATCTGCCTTGAAAGCTCTTCAGTGCTTTGGCCCTGCTTCATTTAGTGGGAGTAAACCCCAGCCCCATCTAGGGTACAACTTAGTGGTGAAGTCTGTTAACAGGGCCATTTGTTTCATAGCTTCATTTCCCAATCCTGAGAGAGTGCTCGAATCACCATACTGAGGTTCATTAGTGCAGGAACTGTAGCGTTTCTGGCCACCTTTTTTCACAGCAGAAGAGCAAACCCTCCTCCGGTCTTGCAGAGAACACAGGGATGTATCTCCTCACAAGAGATGATTCCCAGCAGTGGATCCCAGGTTGATGGAGGTGTGTGTACAGACCTGCTTCTAGCACCCAGCAGTCAGAGGGATTTTAGCCAGACCTCTGTTTTCATTGACTGCTGTTGAAATGAAGGTCTTGGCTGACCACAGAGACTTTCAGGGATCCGTTTCTTTCCTCCGTAGAGTGGGATCCACACCTTCTGGATCCCACGTGGGTCGGGTGTCTGAAATCCAGGTATTGCTGGGCTTGATTTTAGATCATGTCTTGGGTCTGGTTCTTCTCCAGACACTAAATGCTGCTTAGTTTTCTTTGCATAGATGAAAAAAAAAAAATCATAGACCATTGAAACAGTTGCACAGAATTAAACAGTTATGCTATTGCTGGTTTTCTTCTTTTAAAGCACAGTGAAGATGGTACGTGGCCAGAGCTGAGCAGCTGGTTTTCTGCTAGGAGGCTCTGGTTTTGTCCCTTGATCTCTTGATTTGAACTGGTTGCAGAAATATGGCAACAGTTCAGGTCCCGGATCCAGAGTATTCTGTGTGCTTGTCTCCCAACACAGCTGGATCGTGGGCAACTGAGTCATCTGCTGCTTTTTGTTTGGGGAGACCTTGTGATAGAATTTGGGGGACCTGTGAGCTTCAGTACTTCTGTGTTTATTGCACTATAACTCCTGGCTAGAAAAATACCCCGACAAACTACTGCATTTCCAAGGCACCCGTTCTCAGGAACATGTCTTACCGAAATGAATTGTTTCCAAGCGTTGTTGAGGAGGCAAGGAAACATATGGAGAAACCATTAGGGTATAGCAGTAAGGGGAAGGTCACTAAATTCTATTTTGTAAATGAGCAAAAGGCTCTTGTAGGATTAAGATAAAGGAAGGAAATAATAAGCATTTTGCCTGGGTTCACCTGCCGGTTCTTACTGAGCAAAGAACTAAAGCTCTCACTTGACTCAGCTGGGGCTTGCTGCAACAGAAATTCCCTCTGAAGTCTAGTACAGCTGCTCACGAGTAAGAAATGCTGCTGGGGCAATGAATCGCTGTTAATGTGATTTACTGGTAGTGTGGTGCTATTGTACGTGAGGGTGTTGCTGCGATGGGCTTGGAGGTGCGAGTTGCTAAGGGTCGCGGACTAAGCCACAGCAGATTCAATTACCTGTGGACAGACAGAGGAAACCAGTGTATAACTGCTTAAAGCATTCTCCATTAGCGTTTTTGTCCTCCCCTATTGTATTAGGGTGACCTCAGAAATGGCTTTATCTCTTTTATTTTTATAGTATTGTTTTAGGAATTTGCATTAAAAATTAAAAGCCTTTAAATGGTTGAAGAGTGCATTTTCATATTTTTGAGATTGGCAGTTTTTCTTGTAATGAAATATGCTGAATTTTGAGGGATTTCTCTCTCTGTGCACCTTTAGGGGTACATTCCCACCATCTGTGTGGTGGTGTAAATCTGCTGTGATCATAGAACAGCAGAAGCCAACTCCTGGGCTGCAGGTTACTTAAACTTCACAAATTGTGACAGCAATAGGCAGCTTTCATTGCACTTAATTTATCTGGAAAAATTAAATCCTTCCCCACCAGTATTAATGTTTCCAGGAAATATGATCTGAAACTCAGTATTTTTTTACAGCTTTTCTCTGGGTTATACAGCAGTGTGCCTGACTGGGTTTTAATAATAGTGAAATAAAGTATCTTCCTTTGGAAGATTATAATGAAATAAATAAGCGTAGTTTAGGATTGGAATTCATACCTTGCAAGGTTAATCTCTAACCATCAGGCAAGATGCTGCTGAACATGGAGGCAGGTTTCTGGGGTGGATTCTGTCTAAGCTTCTTTTGGGGAGGTGCTCTCCCTAAGTCCACTTGAGCATCTCATGTAGTTGTTGGGGTTTCCTCTACCTCTAGTTGCTGGGGGGAGAGATGAACCTTCAGAAAGTATTTTTATACCTTCAAGTTTTAGGAGGTATAGCACACAGCTTGTGACTTGTTAATCTTTCCCAGATGTCTGGTAATGTGTAGATGTCTGTACTCTGTGAGTGTACCCTATATACTAAAGTTTCAGATATTTTCAGTTAGCTGAGATTCAGCTTTTCCATTATACCCTGGAATAAAAATGTTTCACATGAGCTTTAATTAGAAAATTCAAACGATGCAGTGCTAAAAATGCAAGCTGGGGAAGACAGTCTGTCAGATCTATGTAGTGAAATCCTGCCCCGGGGAGCAAAAACATCAAAAGAGTGTCTTGTCTTTGTGCTACTGGGAGCATGGGAGAGATTTGGGCTGGTTTAACCTTAGCCGGTGGAGCTAAGCTGAGCTGAATCACCCGAGGCCTCTCATGGGGACGCCATTCTTAAGAGAGCTGTAGCAATTAAGTATAGTATTTGCAGTATTTGCATACTGCAGATATGGCAAACAGCAGCTTTACCAGTGCTACACTGCTATCACTGTAAAGGACATCTTCCCAGTGTTACAAATGAGTGTGTGGCTAGCTGGCTAATAAATGATGTTTCATCCTATGCTTGCTTGCTGTTATACTTGACCAAGCTAGGTTTCCAGAGCACGTTGCTCTCAGGCTTTGGTTTTTTACCCCTGTTTTTTTCACCTCTGTTTTTGTTTTGTGTTTTTTTTGGTTTTTTTTTTTTTTTTACAGTAAATTGCTTGGATAAACATGTTGAAAAGTCTCCGAACAGAGTGGCTTTGATTTGGGAGAGAGATGAGCCTGGCACTGCAGTGCATGTCACATACAGGTATGGCACCTTCTCACAATGCTTTGTGATGCCTGGCAATGTGGTGGGGCAGGGAGAAGAGCTGCTGCTCTGAAATCAGACCTCTGTGAAACTGCTTTCTTCCAAGGTACTCCAGCGCGTAAGACATGCAGCTGCAGAACTGTGCCTAGGTTGTGGTGTCATCATGAGATAGCTCCTGAAAAACAGAGGCATGTTTCTGCCGAAAAATTATATTTTTCCCTTGGCTTCTACATGGAGAGGGCTCCCTGATCTCAGACACCTGTATAATAAACATATTACAGGGTGAGAGGTACAGTGGATGTAAGTTAGTGACAGCTACAGAAAATTTCAGATTCAGATCTGGCATCATCTTCTGGTTATGGCATTAATCAAGCCTGCCTGTACACTCCCTCTCTCTAAGTAGGGGCTTTCAGAAGAGAAAAGCTTGTTTTTTCTCCCTGGCTTATGTTCCCATCTGCCAGTTTTCTTTTTGCTCTTTAGAGTGTTCATGGGAAAATTTCTGTGAGCAGCTTTTGGTTTCAGTACAGCAGCGAAAGTCCTGGTGTAAACAACATCTTGTGTTGATGGTCAATAGCCAGATACCGAGTCCTGGCTGGAAGGGATTTGAAGCCTCCTCTGTTCCTCTTCCCCATCCTCAGTGCAGTTTAGAGCAACCTTGGGGTGCTCTGAGTGATGCCAACTTGTAATTGCTGCTATAGATTGCCATATTCTAACAAACCCTACAGTTTTCGAGCATATTTCTCTTCTCCCTGCTCTGTGCCCTCATTTAGGAGATAGGGCTGCCTGCAAAAATGCCTTTTACATTGTCTGTCTCTCTAGTAAGAGTTAAAGGTTTCCCAGACTTGTATATTCCTCAGTATGTATTTTAGGGAGCCAGATGTTTTATCTACTGGATCAGAAGGCAGAGGAGACGTAGGAAGTCCTGGCATCTGACTCTTTTATAAAATGTTTTCTTTAGCTTGTTAATAGTTGGGATTCCTGGAGCTTCTTGAGCCTGAATAGGTTCTGGTGGTCGGGTTCTCACCTCCAGCACTTATCAAAGCTCCTGAAAATAATATTCATTGGAGTGAAGAAGCTGGTCAGCAGGGAGGAGTGGGTGTACTAATAGTTTTGAGATGTTAGTGCTCCGTGGAACAGAAGTAGTCTGATATAAAGCTGTGGAAGGAGTGGATTGGTTTTAATCTTGGTATCATTATTTGATGGGCTGTGTAGGTGTGTTATGATGTAAATGTGTTGTAACCAACTGGGTAGCTTGGCTAAATGCTTTGAGTTTTGCTTTCGCCACTCTGGTGGTAGAAAAGGAGAAGGTATCAAAAGTTTCTCCCAGAGTTTGGGGTGGTGTATGTACTTCTACTAGTCTCTTCATGCCCCAACTGTGAAAAGGGGGGTAGGTCAGAGGTGAGAATTGTCCTCTGAATAACCCGAGGAGGAGATCACCCATCAGATAGTGCAGCTTTATTCAAGGCAACTCTAGCCTCCCCCTTAGGCTGTGCTACTTGAAATGTACTGAGCTGCTCCAGACCCTAAACAATCTTCTTGGGATCTCTGGAGAAATAAGGAGGCCTTTCTGAATAGCAGCAGAACTGCTTTTTTTTTTCTTTTCCATGACAAAATGTGTTTGGAGGAAAGTGTATTTTCAGCCTGTGGATTTGCTGTGGCTTGAAGTAAGTAACCCACATCTGAAAACTGAATCTGTATTTGTGCAGCCTTGCAAAGATACAGCAGCTAGCAACCAGGAAGAAGACCATCCAAGTGAAAGACTAGTTGGCAACCTCTATTTTCAAACTTCTGCTTGTATTTGAGAGCCATGTTCCTGTTTCTGCTTGTTACTCTTGGTGAGATGTGACTGCGTTCGAGTGACAGTTTGTCAAGAGGCCTTTGGTCCTACGATGTGGTAAAACTGGTCACTTGGTTCTCTGCTTATATCATTAAGTCAGGAATAGCTTTGTTGAAAACTAATATTATATGGGTGTGTACTCAAGGACAGAATCAAAAGTTTTGCCTTTTCTGTGATCTTTGGACACCATTTTTAAAGGTTTTAAATGGGGCAGTAAGGTTTTCCAAGGGGTGTTGGCACTGACCTCCCTTTGAGGCTGAGTTTAGTTGAAAACTTTCTGCAGTAGTGTCTTGTTTTAGCTAGAAGTTTTGTGACAGAAAGCATATCAGAAAAAGAAGTGGCTCAGAAGCTGTATGCTGGTTGGTTAATCTGCCGAGAGCCTTCTGTAGCAGGGTGATCTCTGCATGCCAGCCTCAGTGTGAAGAGGGAATGAGAGGGACGCTGGATATCAGGAGGACACAAACTCTGCTGTCTGTGGCAGAGGAGATGTGCCTATTTCCTTAGCATCTGAATTTGCTGTTAATGGCACAGCAGTCTTGAAGTCATGCGCTAGGAAGGTAAAGACTTTAATTTGGCCATTGCCTCATGGACCAGCTTTGGGGAAGGTCCTGGAATCTCATCTGGGAGGTGTCCAGGGCTTATGTGCAGAGAAGTACAAGGCGCCCGTTTGTTGCAGAGCTTGCTGCTATGAACTTCTTATAGACAAGCCCTGGATGGCACAAGGAAAGACGGCTGCTGGTGTGGGTGCTCTCCCATCTCCTCTGGAGAGCTGTCAGGGGCAAGAAAGCAGCTGAGTGCTGGCCCTGTTCCCATCACATCCTGCAAAGGAAGCAGGAGGCTGTGCAGGAAAAGGGCTGGAACAGGCTTCCTCCTTCCCAAGGAAGGGGAAAACCTCGGTCAGTGGGGACTCCTCCATGCATTAGCAACAAAATGCAGCTGCATTGGAAAGTGCTGTCCCAGCTTGCTCATCCTTGGGAGAAATAAGAACCTCTGTTTGCCTCTTCTGCCCTGCTACCTGCCTAACTTGCAGCTATGCAAAGAGCTGATGGGGCTGTGCCAGAAGTCAGTCTACATCCCTATGTATGCTTGTCAGCAAGGTGGGTTGTGTTTATGCAACTAAGTTCAAGTGCTCTGTGCTAGGAGGGGAAATCAAACATCACGCTGGCAAAGACACACAAAGCCATGGGTGAAACATTTTAGTTTTGCTTGAACGATGGTTGCTGCCCTTACAAACTCATTTGTGATGATCTTTTTCACTGCTGAGTTTTGTACTGTGTCTCCAGCTGGTGCAATTCAGCCTTTTGGGAAAAAAAGTCCCCTGGCCCCTCTTGTGCTTTTTTATCCCTCTGGGTTTCATTTTTATCAGCTAGAAATTAAAAATATCTCCACTTTTGAATGAGAAGGCAGGAGACTTGTTTTTTTACTGCTTTGTGACAGCAGGGCACACAACCCTCCTGAGATTTGGTGGCTGCAGTCAGAAAAGCAGGGACAGATCATGCCAATCTATTGTCAAGAGGTTTGGCTCTCTGGAGGCTGAACCACCATAAAACCATTGATAGGGCACTGGCGAAGTAGCAGTTAACGGTTAACAGTCAACCATTGGAATAATTACAGTCAACCATTGGAATAATCTCCCCAGGGAAGTGGTTGACTTGGTCACGTTGGACACCTTTAAGAGTCGTCTGGACAGGGTGCTGGGCCATCTTGTTTAGACTCTGCTCTTCCCAGAAAGGTTGGACTAGATGACCCCTGAGGTCCCTTCCAGCCTGTGATTCTGTGATTCTGTGAGTGTGCTGCTGTGAGCAGCCAGCTGAATTTATAGGCTGAAGGGTCTAACCCGCTGGGGATGTTTTGTCCTGCTCTGTGGATGTTGTCAGGGTCCCAGAGCTTTGAAACCTTGCAAAGGACTTCCCCAACATGTTGCTGAGCATGGGTTTTAAAAGGCACTGTATTATCAACTGCCTTATATAAGCAGGCAGAGTTGGCTGGGTTGTAGCCTCTATAAGCTCAGCAACAGGGAATGTTAAAGACAGCAGCTAAAGCTATGTCAGACCTCCCCCTGTCCGACATTGGGTTATTTATTCTCTCTGGCATTCCCTTGTTTACCACTGCCTCTACAATTTCGCCACTTGTGAGCCAGTGTTTCTTAGCACTGCAAAATTCTGTGAATGTTGCCAAAGGGAGCTGTGTGAAGAACTGGGCAGCAGTACATGTTAGCTAACCTGTTTTTGCAATGGGTTGCAGGCTGGGTCTCAGCGAAAGGGTTTTAATTTACAAAGGAACTCGCTCCAGTGCAGAAAATGATGTGGGCAGAGGGAAAGTTCAAAATGCAAAATACAAAGTAGGGAGAGGAAGGCTGAAGCTGAGGGGCCAGAAATAGGGCCCTAGGTAGCTTTTCGTAAGGTCCTAGGTAGGTGGGAGAGAAGTGGTTGGACATCTTCGTTAGCCACATCACAGTTATGCTTTTAACAAGCCAACAGATAGTGGTTCCTCAGTCTGAGCTGAAATGGCTGAAATTGTATTAGAGATCACAGTGAAGACTGCAGCTGGAAGCCATGGGGACACTTATCAGGCTGTGCAATGTGGAAGGTGTTCCTCATTGACAGCAAACTCTTTTCCTTCTTTCTAGTGTTGAAGTTGCCAGTAAATCTTGTCCAGGCTTTCCCCATCCAAGGCAGCTCAGGCACTTTTCACTTTCTCACCTGAAAAAGGTCACATGGGGTTTTCCTTGCCTTGGGCTCAGGATGTCTGCAGACAAGTCCAGAAGACTGGACAATACTGCTCAGCTTAGCAATTAAACCTACAGCCAAAAAGCCCCATGTTGAGCTTTGTATTTTTCAGTTATTCTCACTAAAGTGAGGGAAATAGAGGGTTAAACTGAGGCACTGCCATGGAAGCTGCAGTGAGGGGTGAAGAGGTTTGTGCTTTATGTTTGTGGCCAGAACATTGACCCAGGAAGAAGGGGTAGGTGTAGAGGCATACTGTGTGCCAGGTGACTTGAACCGACATCTCAAACAACAGTGCCCATGGCGCTGTTATCGTAAGATAGAGGCAGGCTTTGAACTCTGCTGCTCCACGGTAATTAATGTAGAGCAATGGCTAGGAGGTGAGATATGAGGGTGTGGGCTGAGAGGTGCCCAGACCTGTGGGTTTTGGTTTTTTTTTTTTCCACTAACTTGTTTGGGGTGTTTGACCTTAATTTTCAAGTAGTTTCAGCCTGATCCAAACTACAGTTCCCAGGAAATAAACTGGTCACTGCAAGAAATACTCAACACAGCTATAGTGCTTGAGACAACACAGAACATGGCTTGTGCCGAGCCTCCTAAACAGGCATTGTCAAAGCCCATATAGGGCACTGAATATATCAGGAAAATGTGTAGAAATGCTTTGCAAAAGGTTGTTTCCCAAAGAGCGCTTTGATGCGATTTTTTTGGATGTAAAAAGAACTGGCTTCATTTGGAAAGCTGCAGGCTGTCTTGCTGCGGCAAAATATAGCATCAGACTTCTTGGAAGAATGTTTCCCTGAAATGTGCCAGAGAAATGCCATGTGTTGATGCTGGGTTTTACAGGAGTCGTTGTTCCAGACACTGGGCAATGGGCTTTTGAAACACAGGCACCACTGTATCTGGGGAGGGATCTGGGAGAAATACGGTCTGGTAGTTTCTGAACAGTGATGTTGTAAAGATGGGGAGAGACGTGCTGCATCTGTTAGATTAAACAGAAGTACTGGCCTGAACAGTGCCAGCATATGCTCCAGCTCTTGTCGCCCCATGCCTGTTCTCGTCACACCACGTCCTGTGCCTTCACTTCTCAAGGCCTCTTATCACACCAGGCCTGTATTTCTTTATACTACCTCATTATGTTAAGGTTGTAAACCATGATGGTAGCATAAAAAGATAAAGAAGCATAAAAAGATATTAGCTGTGGTTACCTGGTCAATTAGAAGAATTGCTTTTGCAGCTAAACCAGGTGTAACAAGGCTTGCAGGTAGGTCAGGAAGAACTCAGACAGAGCAAATACCACAAGCTGCGTTCCCAAGACCTTGCAAACTTGGTACAAAGCCTGTGGCATGTTGCTTGCCACAGCGGTACTGTGCTACAGGGCTGCAGGGAGACAACAGGAGCAGACTGCTCTGTCTCTGAAAGGAGATGACAGAAATCAGCAGGCTGTGGGTCAGGAGAGCAAAACCAAGAGCAGCTCTGCGACAGGGTGGTCATTACGAATGTGGAGGGGGGGGATTTTTGTGCAACCCAGCCTCTCCCTGCTCACCTTTCTACTGGCACAGGCAGAGAGCTGGCTCTCCACAGGGGTCTTGTGTATGGTATTTAAAGCCTGTCAGTGTGTGACCTGCACCCTGAGCAGGCATGTCAATGGGGTAAGATGGTGCTTCCCTCTGGTTTTGCAGGTGCAGGGTTGGGATGGGTAAATTCATGTGAAATCCGTGTTCACCAGCTATCTACCCACACACCTGCAGTACAATGAATGGGTTGGACTTGTCTGCATTTTCAGTTGAAAGATAACATTTTCTGAAAGCAAGTCCAGAATCTCCTCCGTGTGTCATAGTTTTTCACCTTCCCTGCCTATGTTCATTAATACACCTACCATCTCCCTGGCTTGCTTTGTTTTAAAAGAACATACTATATATACTCTTCTTTCTCCTGTGCAAATGGCCTCCCCTCCTGGGTCTAACTGGTTGCTGCTTCCCCATTTCTCAGCTCCACCCTGATACTTTACCCACCAGAATGGCATTCTGCTGCCTGGTTTCCTCTCAGTTCTTAGGATCTGCTTTTGCAGATGATCTGCAGACTGTTGCACCATGAACTGACTTAGCAGTTTCTCAGCTGTCTCTGTGCAGCGGTGCTGGACGCTTCCTTTTGTTGAGGCACATTTCCTCCTGCAGTGGCTCTGCTGAGATCCTCTTGTTTGCCTGGCTTGCACGCAGGGAGCCAGGTGCCCTGGGACCCTCTGTGTGCCCTGTGGCTTTGTCCGTCTCTGGTGGTTGTCCTGCCTGCCTCTGCTGAGCGTACTGCCCGGCTCCGCGCTGTCTGCTTGGGCAGCTGCACTGAAATCCTTTGGAGTGCAGACAGGTGGCAATGCTGCGAGGATCACTTCGAGTTTTGCCTTTCTCTGTCTTCCTGTGGCTTGCAGAAGCAGTGCACATCTGCTCCGAGCCTCTGGCTGCCCTCTGTCCTTCACTGCCAATGGCGGAGCCCTTTCAGGATAGATGTTTTCACTCTAAGCCTTTGCTTCCTCTACCCTTCCTCTGCAACTCCTGTTTCAGTGCAGGCAGAAGCTAAGTGAAGATGCCTTCTTTTGTGCTGTCTCACCAGCTCCAGGGTGACAGAATCTAGCTCTGTTCAGCATCTGATGTAGGTTTTCAGGAAATGTGCTTTGCTACCAACACACCTCCTGGGTGTGGAGGGGAGGCAGATCCTCCCCTGTGCGCAGCCCACTGGCGTTTGATGGCATTGCCTCTGTGCCGAGGGTGGGGCAGTGCTGGGCTTGAGGCCAGGATTGCTCTTGCCTCTCCTGACCTTGTGTGGTGGAGGGACCTCAACGCCAAGCTTGGCAGCAGTAGCAGGTGGGGAGGGTAATGGCCATGGTTTCCTCCTGTTCAGTTCAGTTAGGTCTGTCCCACCCAGTTCTGTCTGTCAGAGACCCTGCAGGGTGCTCGTTCCACCCTGAGACTTAACCCCTAGGCTAAGTACTGAAAATGTGCAACTTGCTGGCATGTACTAATTGCTTGCCTGTTAGACAGCAAAATGTGTGTGAAGGAGTGAGGGAGTCAATGGAAGGATTCCTGACACAGTATTTCTGCTAACTCCCTTTCTTGAGCTGGAGGGGAAGCCTAAGTTGCTGCTACAGGAGCCAGAAGACACACCTGATGCACAGGGATTTGTGGGTTTCTTTGCTGGAGTTCTTGGATTCACTTCCTCTTTGCCTTTGTGTCTGTTCCCCCATGTGCTGCTCTGCCAAGGGACCTCCAAGGCTCTCCTATCTTGGGCTTTCAGAGCACAAAGGAGACTGCAAAGTGAATAGATCCAGGGTAAAGACTCCGTCCTTATTGTCTGTCAGCTTGTTTACATGCTGTCATGAAGGAAATGTTAAACTGGAGTTAATCATAAAAGACCAATGAGAGCGTCTGCCATCAGGGTCATTGAGTCCTGAAAAAGAAAGCGAACCACAGAGTTGCTCAGAAAGGATGCCCTGGCCAGAGCTCTCCTGGTGTTTCTGTTCAGGAGAAAGAGGCTGCAGCTGTGAAAGCACTTGGGTATTTTCCATCGCATATAAGTGTTTTTTTATTTTGTTTCCTCACAACTGCCTGCCTGGGGCTTGTTTCACTTCCTGTGCTCTGCAGTTGAGCAGCTTAGTTTTGTTTTGTCTCTTTAATCTTTATTCACATTGAGATTTTTCTCTAATACAGCATCAGATGAATTCTGGACCAGGGAATGTGACGCTGGACAAGGCACAAAAACAAACATTGGGTGGGAATTCATTACAGCACAGAGTCGCTCTATTCATGAACTTAGTAAAAGTAAGGAAAATAGTACATCTAACAGGCTGTGCACTGCTGTAGGTAGCAGGAACATGCATGGTCATGAAGTCCTTGGGAAGAGGTGTTGAAGTTGTGCTTTAGAGTTTACGCTGATCTCGGGCTGTAAGGGATTAGGAGGAAATTCAGTCTGGGGTAAAGCTGCTACGTATCTGCTTTCTGCAGGGTTGTGGTCTCTCTGCAGTGGCAGCCATTGCCAGCTGCTGCCAGAGAGCAGGCACTGAGCATGTCTGGCCACCTCTCTGAGTCCCTGTGCTTCAGGAGTGGTCTGTTTACTTAATGTTGCAGGAATAGTCTTAAAATAAATAACACAAAGTGCTGTGGCTGGGATTCGAGGCTTATTTCCTTATCTTCAAAAACATAGCAAGGAAGTGGTATCCCTCCAGCCGTCACTGTATCTGTCTTTATACTTTCTCTATGGCTGTGTTGCTTCACTGCCCTCACAGTGCAGATGGAGTTTTATCTTAAAGAAGTACGATGCAAAGTTATTCTCAGCCCATGGTTTTGTTATGACGTTTCCAAAGTGGAGCACTTGGGCTTTGCCTGTTTCCAACTTGCTTTGGTTTAACAAAAGAAACAACATTTTTTGACAGATCAGAAACAACGTTTCATTTTATTTTCAGCTTAGCCAGCAGCTGAAAACTGATTTTGTTTTGTTTGTCACAGCTATGGCCAGTTCTGTGAGATAAGGATATGTTGGTAGATTCTTGCTTTACAACTTATTATGGTATGCAGACCCCCAAAATTCATTTGTTTGTTAGCAGTTTTTGGAATCCCTGGTGGTGTAGCTTATAGACCACTAAGCATTCACAGAGGACAGGCTGAAGATGAGTGTGCTAGGGAGTAGAAGACACTTCTCCCCTCTGGGCCTCAGTACTCAGCGAGTTCCTGAACCCAGAAGACAATTTTCATTCCTGGTGGAGTCTGCGAGTCTTCTCTAAGCTGATGGTTGGCACCAGTAAAGCAGAAGGCTCTGCTGCCCCCCATGAGGGTCACCTCCTCATTTGGCGTGAGACCACTCCTCACCTGACACAGTTACCTGTCTTCTTGGAGCCCTTTCACTGTAGGCACACAGAGCTGTTCAATTCATGACACCATCTTGGTCCCAGGCATGCCTGCAATTGTGTTATCCCCCATGTGGGCATCAGAAAAAGTGAATGTGCAAGTCCTTGCCCACAAACTGCTTTTTTGTTCCTTAGAGGAATGTTTTTGCTATTAAGTCAGCACGTTTCAAGGGCAGGCCCTGTGAAAAGAGCCTTTGTTCCTGTTCTCAGTGTTCCCATGTTTCTCTGTGTGAGAGCGGCTGCAGTTTTACTCCGGTGAGAGCCGTGTGTCCATTCTGTGAGGCTGTTGCACTCTGCCGTGCGACAAGGTGAAGTGACAGTAGAGGAATTTGGGCTGAAGGTGATCTGGCTTTGATCTGAGTCTTGTAAAATCTGCCACTCACACAAGTATCTGGGGACTTAATTTCGATTCTCCTTTTCTTCCTTATGCATGCAAATATGTTGTTTACCCTTGCAATTTAAAGAGAAACTACTAGTTGTGAAGCACTTCCAGCAGTTCCTGAACAGAAACACTGCTGGGAGTCTTTAGACAACGGCTTCCATTTTGTCTTGTGTTTATCCCACGCATGTTCCCAGTAGCTTCTGACTGAGCCTTGTCAGTATAAAAGACATCAAGGATGGCTAAAATGGGCACCAGCTTCTGGATGTAGAGGACAGCCACTGGCTTGCTGGCTGCTCTACCCAAGCCAGAGCCCAGCAGCTCTGGGCAGCGCCTGCAGCTCTCACTTGCTTGTCCTTCTGCAGTGAGCATGGCTCTCTGCCCCCCTTTTCTTCTCTTCCCAGTGGCAGGAGCATTCTGGCTCTCACCACACCCCAAGCCACTCTTCTTTAAGATGCAAGAGCTGGCGTGCCCTATAATGCTGAGAGGATAAGGTCCAGAGGTGATCGTGATGCCTCGCTCAGTTCAAGTTCATCCTTTTTTTGCTCCCCCATGTAAAACAGGTTGCGCAGTCACATGACAATGTTGCTTCTGTGCCACAGGGAACTTCTGGATCTGACTTGCCGTCTTGCCAACACCCTGAAGAAATATGGGATACAGAAAGGGGACAAGGTGGCCATCTATATGTCCGTGTCTCCCTTGTCTGTGGCAGCCATGCTGGCTTGCACCAGGATTGGTGCTGTTCACACTGTGGTCTTCGCTGGATTCAGTGCAGAGTCCTTAGCTGGGAGGATCATGGACTGTAAGTAGATGCAGACCAGGGAACAAACACCTCTGGACAGTGCTCCAAGACAGATCCCAATTCTGTGTTTTCTTGGCAGAAAGAGAAATGGTTCATTCTCAGCTGGCGGGACAGTTCACTCTCCTTTGCAAAGTACTGTGAAGAGCCTTTTCCCAAGTGGCAGACGCAGTATCCTCTGGCTTTAAAATATTTTATAAATTGCTTAACATTCAGTCTGCACTGGGTTACTGCCAGACAGCAGTCAGGCTGGAGGCAAAACTAGAGCTTAGGAACGGGGCCTGATTTGTTCTTTCACAGTATAATTGCAGTGTTTCTTTGATACTCCTGCACAGTGCTAATTCTGCAATCTCAATCGTGATACTGTGATTTATGTATAGCACTGGAGGTATTGGCAGCCTGCCCCCGCTTTGTTAGCCATTTTACCAACAGATAGAGCTGATCTTAGCCCAGAGCACTTGTAGTATGATTAGGTAAAAAGTAATGCTAAAAATACCAGCAGAAGAACAAAATAGCAAGTGGCTCATGTCCTAGCAGTCACATCAGTTTCTTTATGGCTAGTGTGAGGGAGTAAGTCTTACAGCAATTTTCATGCTTATTTTCTGTTTTTGTAGAGTTAATCTATGGAGTGCAAGTACACATTATAGTTAACCTTCAGTTTTGGCCACTTGTGTGTAGGTGATGGGCTAAAGAGCCATTTCGCTGCAGCCACAGCTCTGTAATAACATAATATGGTACCATTTGAAGTGCTCTGCCAGAGTCCTGCTGTGCGCTGTGGCTTCCAGGAGGTTTCCCTTCAAGCTATGGATGAGTTTCAGAAGGCTGCAGGTGTCTCAGAGCAGGGTAACGCCTCTGAGAGGCTGCTGAGTTTGGTGCCATTCACTTCAGTTTGCAATGGACACTTATATGCAACCCCAGGGAGACGATGAGAGGGGCAAAGGTGCTTGTTCACTAGAGTTGCAGGAAGTCTTGCACTGGTTTCAGTGTGTAAGCTGTTAGGCTAAAGCAGCAGTATTCACTATAACACAGGTGACTGGGAAGAAACTGTTCTGCATGTCAGCTTTGCTAGGCAGGAATGGAGGCATTTAAATTGCAGTGAGTGATACTTAGGCTAGATGTTGGGAAAGACTTTCTCATGCTCATGATAGGCATTGGAGTCGACTGGTGGGGAGAGGGTAAAATAGCTACCATTGGAGTGTTTTATGAAGATTGGACTGACAGCTGTCAGAAATGGTTTAGCTGGAGTGGACCCTGCCTTGGGGTGGGGAAGAGGGACTAGGTAACCTATGGAAGTTCCAGCTACCCCTAGTCTCTGTGGGTCTCAGGTTTTAAAGTGTTTTCATCAGTGACACTGACTGATTTTGATTGATAGAAATTCTGAGTATTTGTCACACGTGTTGTCCTATACCTCATCCCCAAATGTAATGAAAGCAAGGTGCACATACTAGCCTGGGAGACAGGCTGGTATGTCTGCTAATTCTTTCTCTTTTTAGCTGGATGCAAAGCAGTTATCACCTACAACCAGGGAGTCAGGGGAGGCCGAATCATACAGCTGAAGGCAACTGTGGATGAAGCTGTTAAGAACTGTCCAAGCATCGAACACGTCTTTGTGGCTCAGAGGACAGATAACAACGTCCAGATGGGTGACCGTGATATTCCCCTTGAGGAGGTATGTTGGTATTCGTAAACCTTGCCTGTTTCCCCTGATGTTTCTTGAAGTATGTGATGTTTACTGTGCTGGGGGACAGAAATATGGTGCACTAATTTAGGGACCAGCTAACACAGCCATTTCTGAGAGACCCAATGCAAGGCTGTTCAGAACACGTGCCTGAGAGTCTTGCTGAATGTGTACATCATCCACACTCTGGTATTTGGTTTTGGGCTTTGACCTGCTGTAGCCTACACTGGGAATCAGCAGCCAAGGAAGATCAGGCAGTCTCCGTACTTCCCTTGCGTATGTGTGCTGAGCTAAAAGCCTACAAAGCAGCTGCTGCACTGCAGCTTGGCGCTCTAGTTTAGCTGCACCAGACCTACCAGCTATGACTGGCTTTTATGCTGCCTCTGGAGCAGGTTTTCCATGTGTGCTGCTCTTCCTGTGCTGCCACAGTACCCTGGTGGGCTAATGGATACAGCTTTGTTGCAGTGACAGCATCTGTGTAGGTCCCTGCAGTCACCTAGCTCTGCAGATGCCCACTGGCACGCTGGATAACTCCTTTTAGGTCTGAGTGTTGGCTAGATCATCTTTCTCTCCATCTGTGCTTTTGGACTTGAGTAGTGCAGATGAAAAGGAGATGCCTCTTACGGCATCTGGATCTTCATCCACAAATGGATTGCCTGTATTTACAGTCTGCTAGGATTGTGAGTGGAAGCAGCTCAATCTATGTCTGATTCATCTCAGCATGCTGCTCTTTTTTAGTAGTCTTGCAAACAGTGCTGAGATTTAAGGAATGAATGTTTCCTGAGACCCAGTGTGCACTGATAACCATGGCTGTCGCTGTTGTACTGTGTTCAGACACTCTCTTATAGTTTGTCATATGCACTCTTAGACTGGACAGTGTTGAAAGGCAGTGCAGAAATAATCAAGTTCCTGGAGAGGCTTAAATAGCCTATGGACAGGTCATGGTTACCCCATGATGGGAGGGACAGTGATGGCTTGGGAATATTTAGGACCTGTGCTTCCAGGGGAAAAAAACAGCTGTCATTTTAATGTGTTTAACTCGTACACAGGGGACTGCAGCCTAATGCAGAAGTAGTTTTATCAGTTTGCTGGCAGCAGTAAACAAACTACTCATTGTAATAATGCCTGGAAATCACCCCTCTGCAGCCAAGATAATTACTCTGTAGTCCTGTGCTGGTCACATGAGATAGGAGCAACTACTAGAGTAAGTTAAAAAGAGAAGGCAGGTCTTGGTCCTTCTTACTCCACAAAGTGCGTTCTGACTGTTTTCCTTAGTCTGCAAACAGCCTGAGGTGCTTTGGTGGTCCAAGAGATGAGCTCAGCCCATTGTTAGTCTGAAACATAACAAGAAGTAAACCATTAACTCTGTTAACTCTATCATGACTGATCTTTACAGCAGTTGTGCTTTCCAGCTCTTGCACCATGGCTTTCTGCAAAATTTAAGCTCATGTTGTAATGGAGGACTCCATCTTAGTTTGAAAAACTGGCAAGTCAGGCTGAATTGGCAGTGCTGAAATATTACTATAAATACCTGAGATGAGCCGGAGTGCTGTAACTCTGAGGCTGAGAATTACATCCGACCCTGTCAACTCTACATATTTTATTAAGCTTGTTTGTCAGACAGTTTAAAACAACTTGGACCTGCCATCGGTAGCGTTCACTTGTAAGAACAGTGTGTTTTCAGTGTATACTTGGCAGTACCTAGAAATTCCTTCAAAGAGCCACGTAATAACCCTTGCAGGAATCATTATTCATCTAGGACAGTAGAGAGCTTGAGAGAAGCAGGCCAGTGGTGCTTTTTTTTACAGCCATATGTTGAGCATCTGGAACACACAGTGATTATTGTGAGTTTGTACATGGATAAGAAAAATTTTTAACCTTGTCCTGAAAAATCTCAGTCTGGGCAGACAAGCCCTCTGATGTTACAAGTTTTAGTGACCACAAGCATCTCTTTCAAAGAACATTATTTCCCCTTCCCCTGCTGTCTGGGCACACAAGCTGGACCAAAAGTTTGCTCTGACCTAGCAGGGCATTGCATCCTTCCCTGCCATGGTTCTGACCGTAGGGGTGAGGAGAGGCTCTCACCCACCTGGCGAAACAGTAGAGTATGAGGAAAGTGATGGAGGCAGGAGAGTAAAGCACTCTCCTTCTCATGGGTAGAAGCAATTAGAATTTCAGGATCAAATGGACAGGACAGTAACCCACTGATGGGGCCAGGGAAGGGAGATGAATGCCCAGTTTAACTGTAGCATTGCAGTTTTAAAAGGAGAAGGAAGGTCCCACACAGTATCTAGTCAGCCTTGCTGCTGCTGTCAAGCGTGGTTCATGTTTGCAGTCACACTTTGGTTTTCTACCAGCAGCTTGCAAAGCCTTGAAATGTAAGCCATGAGCTACCATTTTTCTGCTGAAATGTTATTTTATCTGGACAACTCCCCTTGACTTCTGCGCCTAGCAGAGGTATTGGTGGAAAGGCTAGGTGCTATGCATCCACAGGAACCTTTCCGCTAGGTAAGCACATATAACTATGATACATTCGTGGACGTTTGTGAGGGGGCAACACCAACGGCGGTTCTTGTCTCTGGATGCTGCTGACAGGCTTACAGATGGAGTACTGGTTAGCTCCATATAGCCAAAGTCTTTTTGTCGTTACCGCTTTTTTTTTTTTCCTTAGGAGATGGCCAAGGCAGCTTCCATATGCACTCCAGAGAGCATGGACAGCGAAGACATGCTTTTCATTCTGTATACCTCGGGCAGCACTGGGAAACCGAAAGGAATTGTTCACACCCAGGCTGGATACCTGCTGTACTCTGCTCTCACACACAAGGTAACTCGGCTGCATCTGCTGGAAAGGGTTCACTTACCTTCTGACAGTACTAATGAGAGGGACTTGGACTGGTGAGGGGAGCTGTATTCTGCGTTCGCTGCCCAATTGGCATATTGGGTGTATACAAACTGAAAAATCTCTGAGAACATGTAATTGATCTTGAGAATTTGTTCCTCGGTTACATAGTGCTATGCAAACCAGAGCCTAGAGTTACGAAAGGAAGGAAACTGCGGTGCTGCTACTTTTGCATTTAAAATGTGATAGTGTTGCAGGCCAGAATTTGTGGACATTAAAGTGATGCAGCTGAGGAGATTCTGGTAAGTATCTTACTGGCATTGGTAATGTGGGTATTGCTGTAGTATTTTGCAGTGGGATGCTGGCCTTTTTTATTTCAGAGAGGATCTGGACTCTTAACCTCTTTGCATACCACTTGTTGTCTGAAGATGAAAAATTATGTTCATGTTCTGCTGTTGCTCCTTTGTGCTGCTTTTCTGTGTGATCTAGGCTAAATGTTTTAACCTCCTTTCTCATGAAAAAAAAAAAAGTCAAGGCACTGCTCCTTGAAGCTTCTGGTCTGAGCTCTGCATATGGAAAGGTAACAGTGAAATGTGGAGAGGACTGTGCTGAAAGATCTCCATCTGGCTTTCATGGTATCACCCTGTTTGTAATCACACACAGTTCAGGCAGAGGTTTTCTTTCTTTAGGCTGACACAGTTGAATTTTTAGAAGATTTGAATGTGCAAGTGTCAGACTTTTCTGCATGAAGGGTATTCGTTACGTCAGCTTTTCTAAGTGACAGCATAATCTCCAAGGCATCTTTTTCTTTCTTAGTGCAGAAGGTAGATTCTGCACCCTGGTACAGACATGCAGGCGGGCACTGTGTGCAGCTGCAGTCCCTTTAGAGGTACTTCAGAGCCTGAAAGGTAAAGGCACTTGCAAAACTAAGGTGAGAATTGGCTCTCCTAGGCAGAGGGATCAGCTGACCTGTGTGGCCTCTGTGGTCTTTGCACATTCATACGTGACACTCTAGTCACACACTCATGGGGTTTTCTTTTAGTTCTGATCCACTTTCTTTCATTTAAGACATAAAGCTGACTCAGCCTTATAAGTCAGGACTTCTTCACTGTATGGTAGAGGAGTTAGGTTTACAGTGGGAAGCATTTTCCATAACTAAGATGAGAGGATGATTTCTCCAAGATTTTTATCTTGAATTTGATGAGGGAGAGGCGGGCATCTGGAAAGCAATACACTGAGAGAGAAGCTGCGCAGCTAAGAACATTTCTCAGGAAATGTTTCATGGGCATATATCAGTTTCTTCTGATTTCTCATGGAAACCTATTTATATTTGTGAGGGGTCTGAGCCTCTGAGGCCCCTGAAGTTCACGGTAAACTCTCCCACGTGAACTGCCTGGAGTAGGCAACCTTAGGCATCCAGGACTCTGGGCTTTGATTGTAAGCTTTGTTGCTCCAGTCTTAGCAGTGGCTGGTACCCATGCTCCCTGTGTTTGCAAAAGCAGTCAGGAGCCCGGAAGCCTTGGTATTGGTGCCTCTGACTTGCTTCCTCACCCTGGACTTGCCTTTGTGTTGCTGTTTCCTACGTGCCTGGCTCCACTCGCACTGTGCGCTCTCTTGCTCCCACTTGGATGTCCAGTCCAGCACCTTACCTTTCAGCTCTTTGCACCTGCAAACAGAAAGTCAGCTGGCCTTACATTTATCTTTGCAGTATGTATTTGACTACCAGCAAGGGGATGTTTTTGGCTGTGTGGCTGACATTGGCTGGATCACGGGACATAGCTATGTTGTGTATGGACCACTCTGCAATGGAGCCACCTCAGTTCTGTTTGAAAGCACTCCAGTGTACCCTGACCCAGGTGAGGAAGTGGTGGGCAAAGGTTTGCCTAGACATGGCAGTCTCACAAAGGAGATTTAGAAACTTGTCCGGTGTGACATGCCTGCTCAGGGTAGGTAAGCTCCATTTCTTTGGAACACGTGTCTGCAACATTCAGGAACATTTGTGCATCCAGGGTGAAAAAAAAAAAAAGTTGCCATTGGTCTTGCTTTGTACTCAAAGTAGTCACAGCTTTAGGTTTGGGTGTTAACCTTCCTGCTGAGCGTTTGCGGTGGTACGTCAGTGCTAGACAGATAAAAAGCCTGTTTGTGATCTTGCAGGTCGTTACTGGGAAGTGGTACAACGGTTGAAAATTAATCAGTTTTATGGAGCACCTACGGCCATACGCTTGCTGCTGAATTATGGAGAAGAGTGGGTGAAGAAATATGACAGATCTTCCTTGAAGACCTTGGGATCAGGTAAGGGGCATGTAATCTTTTGAAAAAGACAGGGGGTTCTAGCTGGTGAAATGAAGGTACCAGAGGAGCTCGGCTAACCAGATGGGATGTGGTTAAAAGTAGATTATAAAGCAGGCTCCCTGTCTGGCTTTTCAGATATTTTCTCAGCAGAAGGAGAAACAAACTGAAGTTGGGGTTGTTGAACCTTAGTGTGATTGCCTGTTTCCTAGCTTATTTTGCAGGGTTGCATTCTGTCCTAAAAAGATTTATCCAGTGGTAAATGACATAACTTTGAATTTTACTGGCTTAGGAGACCCAAGCAGCATTTTCCTGCATTATTTAGGATTCTAGAGGTTCTTATACATGACCTGCACTGATGAGTTACTTTCAGTGATATTTATTGCTTGCCATTTGGTCTTTCTGGAAAAGTCAGTCCTCAGTTACATGAGTGCATCAGAGTCCTTTGCACATCCCAGCAAAAACGCTGTAAGCGTTCTGCTCGAAGATCATGCACTCAGCATGTTGTGCACTAAAAGGAAGAATGAACTGTCTGCAACCCCCTGAGTCACAGGCTGCTTCCTTTCTTATTTTGGTCTAGTGGGAGAGCCCATCAACCATGAAGCTTGGCAGTGGTTCTACCACGTGGTGGGAGAAGGGCGCTGCACCCTTGTGGACACGTGGTGGCAGACAGGTAAAAGGCATCCTTTGGGGAGCGTGGAGGGTCCTGACCCTTGACAGGTTGCTGGTGGGTAGAGAATGAATGCATTTCAATTCGATCCAATGAGTCTGTCAAAAAACCCTCCTGGTGTTTTGATCAGCTTTTGAAAGTCACTGGGGAGTCTCAGCACATAATAGCAGTGTAATAGTGTACAAAAGCAATGTTGTGGTTTTTTTTCCTTTCTTCCTTTTCCCCTCTAAATGTTCTTTCATATTTTGAATGCTGGAAAATCTCAATTGGTTCTAGAAACAGGAGGCAGAGATTGAATTTCTGGGCAAAGCTGGGAGCAGGCGGCTTGAATTGGAAACTTAATTTTCAATTCTTTATCCAACTGTACTTAACCTTGATACGGTCTTATCATAAAAAGGCCTTTATAGCACCGTACAGCCACAATCTGCACTTAAGTATGCTGTGTTTCCGTTCCTGGGAATGATCAGGAGGGGAGGATGAAAAACTGAGCTGTGCAGTCAAAGGCACCTAGTGCAACTGCTCTGGCCGATCAGAAGGGAGTGAGTAGAGGCTCACTGGCTGTGCCTCAGGTGGGTAGGGGGCAGTGGCTGTCACCCAGTAGGGCTGCCTGGGAGCAGCTTCTCCCAGAAGTAGTATGCTGTAGTTGTCTTCGCCCTGGACCTTTGAAGCTTCAAAAAGGAGTGCGTTTCTGTTTTGGCAACATGCTTGGCCCAGCTGTGTGTATCAGTTAAGGCATGTTTTACATTTACAACCTGCTGGACAGAGTGACTGGCTTTCATAGATCCCTGTCCAGTTGGAGCAGAGCTGGTCCCTGCCTCCTGCCCTCCCTGGCCAGCAGCAGGGGCAGGCCACAGCATTGCACTCTGGCTGGGGCTGTGGTGCCTGGTGGGGCCCTGTGCTTGAAGGAGTCCTGCAGCTCCTTCCCAGCCACCTCAGCATCTGGTCCACTCTTTTGAACATTCAAGAGTTGCTAGAGGCATCTTGCAGTATGTCCTTAAGATGTGAACCACACAGTTTGCCATGGAGCTATGGACTTAAAGGACACGGTACAGCTGCTGGCATTCTGCCTCTTCTGAAAAAAACCTGTCCCTACTCTTAAATTTCTAGCGGCCATTGGGCAGAATATTCATTCCTTTTCCAGTCAAGCTGCTCCTGATTTCATCCTTATTCCTGCTAGCAGGCTCTCTCTTCAGGATCCCTGTGGCCCATCTCAATGTGATGAACTAGGTTCTGGCACACAACCAAGTTCAATTTAATCCAGACCAGACTTGCAGACTCTTTTTATTTTCAGATTTGAAATAAAACAACCTCAGAATTCAGAGCAACAATGTTAACTACTGTCTACTTCAATCACTGATCTCTTGAACTGTCTGGGTTCTCACATGCTGAGCAGAAGGAAGGCTGACTGGCTAAGTGCTATATGCTTTCCTTGTCACTGCTCTGAAATAAAACACCATGGAGAAGCAGTTGATTACTGTACAGTGATGGAGCTGAGAAGAATCTTTTTTTGCTCTAACACTTTTTTTTGTTTTCGTCTGTCTGCAGTTAGCTGGTGCATGCAGTGCACATACAGTGTCTCCTGTTTCGTCTGAAGTATAGGGTTAGATCTTATATTAAACCGTATTTCTCCTGGGTTTTTGGAGCAACAACTGTCAGGTTAAAGAACATTTGCTGGACAGTTTGTAAGTGCAGAGTGCTTGATCTGACCTTGAACTAGGCAGACGTTTGCAGGTAAACAGTTACCAGCTCCTAGAAGCATAATATAATGATAAATATTCATGAAATTGGTTTTGTTAGAAAGGAGATTCAATCTTTCTCCACACTGGATGCTTCCAATAAGGAGGAAGCCAAATTAATCTTGGAAACATTATATAGGGCATTTGAATTTAAAGGGAGTGTGGAAAGAGATCATAGAAACAGTTTGATGGATGCTGGTTGTGGTCCTGCAGTGTCACCTCTCGTAGACAATTTCAACATAGCTTGTTAATTGTAGTGTTGTATGCAGTGTTCTCTACGGTATGTTGCTCTGCAAAGCAGAAATGCGTTGCCAGCTAATAAAGCCTGGTAGGTATAAAGTTCAGCAAATGGTGATTTAAGAATCCACTTGAAAGTCTTTGGATGAGCAAATGAGTGAGATAGCAATTACAAGAAGCAATTTAAGTAGTGTGGTATGTGCAGATGAGAGAGATGGAAAGTTCCTGTGGCTTGTACTGTTAAAATATTAGGTACTGCTGTGCTGTGATTGACACTAATAGCATCAAAGCTGTGTTTGAGTTTCAGGTGTAGTTCACAGTGCAGAAGAGACAGTAGGTATTTTTACTTTTTTCATTGGTTTTATAAAAAAGTACAGCTGTTATATGCAGCTGTGAACAAAAGCCGGTTTGAAAGACATCTCTGGATAGGCCCTGGAAGCTTTTGTTGTTGGCATCATCTTACAGAAATTTAGACTGGGCTGGTGTTTCTGAGATGGATTCCCCCTGAAGTAGTCAGTCCAATCTATCTGTGGTGGTGAAGGCAACGGTGGCAGAGTACATGCTCCACCCTGCTGCCAGAGGTGATTTACCTATGGCAGAGGGGAGCTGGTTGCGATGCATCACCCTCCCTGCTCAGACTCTGCTGTCTTTACTTAAAGTCTGGGTGGATTTGCACAATGGTGACGGCATGGGCACAGATAACGTGGAAGTAAGCTTTTATTCTGCCAGCTCTGCCTCTAAAGAGACAGACTTCATAAGGGCAGGGTAGAGCCTAGAAGCCTTGCTAGCTGTCATCTGGCAGTGGCTAAAATAGGTACTTTTAAACTAGTTTAAAACAGGTCTTTACCATGCAAATAACTTTTAAAGCACCCTTGCCACCATGCAGCTCCTTCTGGAATGTGACTTTGCTGCCTTATTTGTAGCTGGCTGCAGTATGTGTAGGATGTGGCAAAACCCATGTTGAAACATAGCTTCCAGTGCTGTATTCAAAACGAGTACTGGCTTAGGAAGAGCAACCATCAGTTTAATCAAGCTCCCTGCTCTGATGCAGATTTTGTCTGTGCATATAGAGAACAGTAGGTGTCTGGGGTGCTTTGTTATTTTTCTGAAAAAATTCAACACGACCCTTTCAAAATAAACAGAAACACGTGAAGTAGATGCGTGCCCATCAATGAAATGTGGAATAATTTTATGTGTAAGCCACGTGTGAAACTATTTTCTGCAGGTCTGAAGCTTAGGGTTCCTCAAAAAGACCCTTCCTCATAGCTATGTCAGGGCAGCTGGATGCAAATTCAGGGTCAAATTCAGCCTTTCCAACCCCTGGTTTCAGTTTTCACAACCTCAGCAAAGCTGTTAGAGGAATGCACTCTCAAGGTGGCAGAACATACCTTTATTCATAAAGTGTATTTCTAAAAGCCTAATACCCCTTTGTTTTTGTTGCTCTGTTGTGTTTCTGAATTAGTTTTAGATTAGAAAAGATCTGATTAAGGTTGGAATCTGATTTAATGTTCCTCCCAGCAGGAATGAAAAAGGATGATTAAAAGGTTCAATTTTGAAGAGAAGATAAGCTCAACCTGCCTGTAAGGGGTGGGCTAACCTCATACTCTGTAATAATAGTAATTCAGAATCATGAAGTGCTTTTCATGCTAACCTTAGACAGCTGTAGAAACAGCACCGGGAGATAAATCTCCTGATGTGCTTATACTTTCCCTGGAAAATCACTTCTAAGGTAGGAAATGGGGCTGGTGAGTACTGTCCCTGCCACCAGGCAGCCCTGTTAGTGTGAGAAGGGCCTGCAAGGGTGTAAGTGCACGTTAGAGTTGTATTTGTTGCTGGTTGGTAGCTGGAGGAATGTTTTTTTCTGTGAGCTGACTTAGGGAAACTGTAAGGGTTATTCATGTGTGTGTACTCATGTGTATGTATTTGTGGGCTGAATCATTGGGGTCTTTACTGTTCCAAATTGAATTGCCATGGATGGGACTGTGGGAAGGCTCTTGAATGCACAGATCGTGGCTGCAGGGTCCATGGGCTGTCTGTCCGGTGCCAAGCCAGCCGAGGTAGCCCATGTACTGCTCTCCTCTGAGCCTCTGAAGAGCTAAGCCTGACATCACTGATCCTGATGCTCTGGGGCATGGGGAGCTGCTCTTACCCTGAGGTGGCTGCTTGGTCACACTCTGTGGTTTGTCACTGATGTACACAGGGGACAGCAATCTTTGCAGCTAGCACTGAATGATGCATCATGCAAAAAGGGAGTAGGAGCAGCTCTTGATCCAAGCTCACCAAGGCGGGGACCTGCCTGCAGCTCCCTCTTCTCTACCTGCTGCAGTGTCCCCTGTAGATAGAACAGGCCTTAGTGGTGTCATCCTGCCTACCAGACATTTTTCTATGTTTAGGCGTTTCTTATATTCACAAAGAGCTCTTGGTTTATCAGGTCTGTGCTGCTTTCAGATAGCTGTGCTACTTGGTGTTGTGTAGTTCCTTCCTAGTGGCGTTTTATTGCAAGGTGGCTTGGCTATTATCTTCTTTAACTAAGAAGAGCTGGCATTTGCTTTCATCCAGCATTGGATGGACCCCAAAGATTTTGTTTTTCATTATTCTTCCAGAAACTGGTGGCATCTGCATTGCCCCACGGCCTTCAGAGGAGAAAGCTGAGATCGTTCCGGCTATGGCTATGAGACCTTTCTTTGGGATTGTGCCTGTGCTGATGGATGAGAATGTGAGTTGAGGCTGTGCTGGGTGCCCGACAGAGAAGCTGCTGTGTGTTTCTGCCTTAACCACCTTTCTGATGGCAGAGGAACAGGATCTGGAAGGATGTTTGTTTCTCCGCTAAAATGGTAGAATAGATGAGCAATTTATGTATTGAACATATCTCAAATGTCCATAGAGATTGCCAACGAGGCATTGCAAGCTGTCTGCAAATCTCTAGAGTGTGTGCATTTTCAGCACCACTTTTATAGCCTTTTACCACTTCTGATTAAGAGCTGCTGCCTCCATTTATGAGAGTAGTCAGAAGTCACACAGCTCCTGGGAACCCAGGGCTGAACAGTTGGAGCAGTGCATGGAACATCCAGTCACATGGCAAGACTGGAGCAGCCAACCGGACTGGTGGAGTTTTCCAAGGGAAATGAAAGGCATGAGGCCCTGTGACTGTGCATTTCTGTGAGAAGACTGGTGCTGATGTGTGAAGCTGTGCCAGGTGCTCCCCACCTGCACTCTAGTACCCTGTTGAACAGTAAAGCGTGTAATCTCCTCCATATGCAGTTTGGTAAGGGAATGTTGCAGTTAACAAAAGTGAAAGTGGAAGGCAGGGGTCCAGGCATTTCCCTGTCAGCCTCACCCCAGACATCCTCTGGCTGCTCGGCACATCTTTGCTGTCATCTTTGCTGTCATTGCCCTCCGGAGAATCACAGCACTCACTTTTCTTTTAGTCTTACAACTATGTTCTCTGCTGTGCTGCTGGCCTTAAGGGGTGAGGAAGGCATGATATAGACAGTGCGTAGTAGCTCCATGAGTGAATTAATTTCTCCACCTGTGGCCCTCTGCTGGCAGGCTGCAGTGAGCAACAGGGTGACTCTTGTCAGATCAATGACACAGAAGCACTTACTTATTCCTATTTTGCTCACCTGATCATTCTTCCTGTGCTTGACCCTGCAGGGAAAGGTTATAGAGGGCAATGATGTGTCTGGTGCACTCTGCATTGCCCAGCCATGGCCTGGCATGGCAAGAACAATCTATGGAGATGACCAGCGATTTGTTGATGCCTATTTCAAAACCTACCCAGGTAAGGAAAGTGCCAAGGGAAGGCAGTTTGCACTGCAGTATAAGCACACTGAATATTTCCAGCAGCACTTTGTGATATTTCTGTACTAGCCAGATCTTGATTCCTTGGGGTCGTGTGTCACGTGTTGCAAGAGTGCACTAATGGTCTTAGATAGTGTTGACCTTTCTAGCTGTCAAAAGGGAACGTGTTTTTTAGAAAATTTTAATGCCCAAATTTTAAAATCCAAATATGTTTTCTCTTGGGCCATGTTGGGTGATGAAGTACCTGCTCCACCACTTGAATTGCACCACTATCACAGGCTGAGTTACATGCTTCACTTTTAAAAACATGGTCAAGTTGTGTCTGGCAAGTAATTAGAAGTGGCAGGGAAACATTTTTTGTAGGATATTAGACAATTGGGAGCAACTGAAAGGTATTTGAAAGCTACAAGGTAGACAAGAATTAGAGACAATCCTGTAAGTTGTACAAAAAGTGTTGGTAAATAAGAATGGGAAACTGGTAGAAGAAATTGAATGAGCCCACAGTCCCTTATTACTCACTACATGTTCGCATCTGAAATCTTGCTGGTATTTAGTTGATAGTTGTTTAAGTGATTTGGAAGGGCAGGAGGCGTGACTGAAAGTCCATGAATTGACCAATAATGGGTCCTGGCAAGAACCATCTCAGATTTCGCAGCACTAGCTGCCTGCTGCTGCTCAGAAGTGCCAGAGGAACAATTCAGATGCAGAATCTGTGGCATCAGATGTGACCTCAGTGACACTGGAGTTTCCTGGGACCACTGGGTCTTTTTCAGTTTCCATCATAAGTTTTAGACTCTCCAAACACCATGCTTATCATGGGTGTTTGCTTTTTTCTAGCTAATCTGATAGCAGTGTTTCTGCCATGCTCATATGCTACAGAGGGACTGTTATCTGGGATCTGAATCTTTGTTATCCAGAGAGAAAATGACTTTTCATCAGTCCCAGTGTAAGTGATTAAAAAAACTGGCAGTGTTCCCATGTACAGAACATAATAGAACTGCTCCCTTTCGGCTGAACAGTTTTAGTTTTCCATGAGCACTGAGGTGTAGCTAGCAGCAGACTGAAGTTTGACCAATAGCCTATGGCATGATGGCAGGTGGCATTTGAAGTGGTTTTGTCTTAGAACTGCATGCACCAGGCCTGAGCATGTAGTTGCAGTGCAGCTGTAGGCATGTAAAGCCTAGCGAGATCAGAGAGCCCCTCTTGGTTTTGTAAATCCCAGAAAGTATCACAGTGTTGTGTTGCCAGACTTGTTTTTACTACAGGGGACATCAGCCACTGTTTGCTGCTAATTGCCTACAGTAATTTTGCCCATCTTGGAAAAGATCTGACCTCCACTGTCTTGGTGCTGCTCAGGGACTTACTAGGAGCCAGCACAGCCCAGGTAGAGCAGGAGGGTTGGGGATGGCAGAAGCAAGTGGGAAATGGTGTGTGTGGCAGGTCATGCAGCTGTAAGCTTAGGAGTCCCTGTGAGCTGCCTGATCTATGCTACCCTACTCACCATCCTAGAGTAGTCTGTTCTGCATGAGACCCCAAAGCATAGGGTGGCATGCTTCCTGCTGCTGACCACCCACGTGTCTTTGCTGTAGGTTACTACTTCACAGGGGATGGTGCTTACAGGACTAAGGAAGGCTATTACCAGATTACAGGACGCATAGATGACGTCATTAACATCAGCGGACACAGGCTCGGGACGGCAGAGATAGAAGATGCAATGGTAAGTTCTGAGCAGGTAGAGGTCCTTTGACAGGGTGTATCTGTGGGGCAGAGTGGCCCCTTAAAAGAAGCTTTATGAATTTCAACAAGCACAGGGTCTGTTGCCTTCAAACCACTGCCCCTGCATACACACAGCAGCTTGACACATAATGAATAGCAAATGTGCAAAAGGAAACAGCACCCTTATTAAGGAGATGATGAATGGGCAAGTGAGAGAGCAGTCACACCTTGGGCAGTCAAACTGTCAGAGATGTGTTTCTTGTCAGTGATGTTGTACTGTTGCAGTTGTAATTTTTGATGCTGGTGGAGTCTCCATAAGGGGTTGTCTCTCCTGTTTGCTCTTTTCCTCTGCTAACGCCTAACCTCTCCTTCCCAAATCTGTGGTTCTTGCTCGTCTGAACTAGCTGTGTACGCCTGAGAATTCAGCAGTGTTAAATATGAAGCAACATTGATTCATGTCAGCTGCAAAGCTAGCCTGTCATTTTGAGAGAAAATAATATTTGCTCAGGGAATTGAAAAAAAGATGTCCTCAGAGCATTTATCTTCAAAGCTTGACCTGAATATTTATTTCTATATTATGTGCCTTGCCTGCAAATGGCGCTTAAATGTAACATTTGATAAACCTGCGCTGTGTTCAGAAGGCACACAACATCCTACTGTCTCCTCTGTGAGTAAATTTTTTGTCTGTGTGGGTTTCTGATCATAGATACAGGATCCAGTTCCTCTCCTACTCTGTGTATGTGTATGCATGTGTATACGCAAATATATTTATATGCTTAGATTGCTTTGTGAGGTTTTCTTTCATATTTTAATCTAATTTAAGAAAGCATAATCCAGATTTTGGTGTGGGATTCAGATATGCGATTTCCTCTGGTCTGTACACAAAATGTCTTTGTACTGCAGAAGAATGTTAAATTAAACTCTGAAGTGTGACACAATAAATCACTGTTGTGTAGCATAATAATAAAAATATGCATTCAGCAAAACAACCCTTCTCCCCTTCTGGGAAGACGAAAAGGCCTGATTCTTTCTGCCTTCTGGTGTGCTTTGGGCACTTATAAACACCAGTCAAATGTGGACTGTGATGTTGGCAGCTTCACATTTGCTCTGCTGGTGACAGTTCCCTGTGGCACAGAGCGATGCAGGACTGGTTTTGCTTGTGATTTGGCCACGGCCAGTCACCACTTGGGACCGTTGCCATGCACACACAAGAGCCCAAAGAAAGAGAAAGCAGGTTTTGAGCTGGTGCAAATTTGGCTTAGTGTGCAGTGGGCGTAGCAGTGTATGTAAGAGTACTTATTTTTGTATTTAAAAGCATGGTCAATCCAGTGAATAAATGCTGCTCCCAGAGATGGGGCCATGGCTGTGGCCACCAGCTGACTGTGTGGTAGGAAGGCAGCATCCAGTTTTCCTGTTGCGCTTTCAGCAGGATCTGCGAAGGGGAGGGTGAGATATGGCAAGGTGTTTTGTTCCTAAAGCAACAGGCGCAAACTCTGCAGGGCTTGAAGCAGTTGTTACGCTCTGTGTGTTTTTGTTTCATATTTTGTGAAGGCTGATCATCCTGAGGTCCCTGAGACAGCTGTGATTGGATATCCACACAAGATCAAAGGAGAAGGTATGTGAAAAGCACTGTCCTGGTATGATACCTACATACACTTTCCTTAATTTCTAACCTGGGCTCCATGTTAGGAGGTGTCTAGGGAACTGGAGGGCAGTTATCCTTAGGTTGACTTGTGTTGCAGCCCCAAGAGGCAGAGGCAGCCATGAAAATAACTGCATGTTCCTAAGCTGGGTGCAGGTATTACTCCCCTAAACTGTTTTCACACATAGTGTTTACATATATGGTAGAGCTTCCTTAAAAAGGATTGTGCTCAGACCCGTCCTTCGAACAGACTGGGAATAGCTGATTTGCATTGGCCAGCTTTTGATCCCACTGTCACTTTGGTAATTTATGTTGAGTTGTCATTGTCACTGAGATCAGTCTGGTCCACAGATGCCAAGACAAGGCTCGGCCATCATTTCAGGGATGGAGTCTGACTCTCTTTTGTAAACAAGATCTATGGTTTTCTTGGCAGTCCCTAGATTGCTCGTAGGAATGATTTGAAACCTGCTTTGGCATTTGAATGAGCATCCCTGGTCTTGCCCGCCAGGATGTAATAGGAGGTATGTGGCTTCTGCTCATTTGTCTTCCAGGTGCCTTTGCTTTCATAGTGCTAAATGAGCGGACAGCTCATATAGACCGTGTCAAAGAAGAGCTCAAAACCATAGTGGCTTCCAAGATAGCAAAATATGCTGTGCCTGACCACATTCTGGTAAGTGGGAGACTGTAACTGGGACCAGGAGCAGGAGTGGTCACATTGAGCAAGCCTCACCTTCCTGCCTGCAGTGCTGCTGTTGTCCCTGTCTGGCAGGACGAAGAAGCAGAAAAGCAGAACTAGCTGGGGAGGGTAGGGGAGGGCATGTGCTCATTCTCCGTGCCTGAGGATCAGCAGTGACCCAAGAGTGGCTCGGATATTACAGCTGGTTCAACCTGCAGAGCAGCTTCTTGGTGGGGCATGTTTTAGAGCTACCCTTGAGGCTGCTCCATTTGGGCCAAGTGCTGAACAGTACTTTAAATGGGAAGCACAGAGAGTGTTGAGAGCACCAGGCTTGGCAAGAGCTCTGGCAAAGGGGAACTCTAGGCCCACTCTGTTCCTCAAGAAGCACTTGATGTCCCTCTTCACTGTGCAGCATCATCACTGCTCTTGCCCTCAGCTAGCCCCTTGCTGAAGCAACATAGCGCTGCTCTCTGTGGCCCTGTGCAATGGATCAGATAAACACCCACTGAACTGTAGAGAAACACCACAACCTTCAGTGTCACTGTGGGGCAGAGTGACACTTTCCACTGCCCAGCTATTTTGCATTGATAATTAGCATCAGCTCCAGATCCCAGAGCACTGGCTGTCTCTATTGCGTTACTCGGACAGCTGTTCAGCCTGTCCCTGGGAGTACTGATGAACTCCAGGTGCTGCTTCAAACCTGCTCACCTTTCAGCAGCTCCCTTTGTGTGTTTTGGGAGAGTGCACAAAGCTGCCCCATAGCTGCTCCCCAGGGCCTGTCTGCATCCATTTCACTCTCTGCTTGGAGACAGTGACCAGACCACCTCTTTGAGGGGCTCTGCTTTAGGCACATGCAGGGAAGGGGGACACAAAGACGCAGGTTACAGAATACAACAGGAGCAGGCAAGGGTGGCTTATTCAACCTGGAACAGCCCAAGACATCCTCAGTGGATTGGAGTTGCTCCAGAGCTTCCAGGTTTGCAAGGAAACACCTCTGTTTCCCTGCGTTCTGGGGTAGTCCTGTGGAGAAGTGCTACAACTCTTTCCTTCTGTATTAGTTAATGCTTTGGAGTTTCATAGCCTATTGGCCTGATCATGCAGCAAAATGCGAGACCTGCTAGCATCTCTGGTGCCCGAGAACTCTTTACCAGGCTCAAAGCCTGGTAGTCTGCTGCTGAGTCCTTTGCAGGAAGCATAGCCAAGACATTTAACATACTTATGGTTATGAAGGAAGGTGTGTAAGCTGACAGATATAATCAGGCAGAGAGAAGCATCAGCAGACAGAAGTTATTCCTTGAGGAGGCCCCTGTAGTTGGTGTGCAGTATTGCATACTTTATATTCCTGTCCTGTAAAGGGGAATATGAATGTCTGTTCTGGTAATGTGTTGATCTGTGTCATCATCCTGCCTGAGTTTTCAAGTGTAACTAACTTTATAGTTCAATAGTTAACAGCTTATTCAGGACCTGATTCTCCAAAGTGCTGTGTGTCCTGTAGCACCCAGCCTGAAGATACACAGCAATGAGTAAATGGGGAACAAAGTCCACTTAGGTAAGAATAAGATTTATAGCACAAGGAATTGATGCTAGTGACACTCCTTTCCTTGGGTGTAAACCAATGTGCTCAATGGTTTAGTATTTCCCAGGAGCCTCAGAGCAGCTGTGGCCATGAGACAGTGTGCTGGGCTTAGGACAGTTCAGCCAATTTTCCTTGTGGTTCCCAGCAGGACAGGTTCAAATATGGGTGTGCCTTTCCTTTCTTTGCAGGTGGTGAAACGTCTTCCTAAAACCCGATCTGGGAAGATCATGAGAAGGCTGCTGAGGAAAGTAGTCACTGAACAATCAAACATGGGAGACGTCACCACGCTTGATGATCCAAGTGTCGTCAAGGAGATACTGGATGCTTACCAGAAATACAAGAAGACTTCCTCATAGCGGGCAGCTCTGGAACCATTCTCTGGAACTGCAGAAGGTCTCAAATAAGCAGGCAAATGACATAGTTCTCTCTTGGTGTTTTGTTTAAAAACTCTGTTTCCCCTGTAGGGAAACAAGATTTTCCACTCCACAACATATTTTGAGATGCACAGAGCTAGGAGCAATCTGCAGTTTTGCACAGTCAGTGAGCTCCCTTTCATTGCTTTTAGGGCTGATGTAGAGCAGCCATTGGTGGTTTGAAATGTCATCAGCTATGATGAAGTTTAATACTAGCTGAAGCAAGATGCAGATGTTAATGTTTTTCATTTTAATGCTTCTGTACAGGGAAATGTTTTTATACAATACTTTTGCTGTTTTGAAAGAAACCCTGGTATACACTTCGTAAATTTTTTGTTCAGCTTGGATGTCCAAGTTCAAGTAGCTGTATTTCACTGCAACTGTGGTGCCTTTTCAGCAATGCTGGGTATTCTTGTAGATGATTCACATGTATTATTAGGGAAATAAGAAGGACATTGCTAGTCTGATAATTCTTTCTTGTGTTTACCCAGTCATTACCCTTCAACTTTCCTCATAAGGATTTGTTCCTACCACTATATGTCCTGGGAGTTGCCAGAGATGGTGAGCCTGTCACCCTTCATGTCCCACCCAGGCAACCCAGCACTAAGCACTTCCACATGCACAACTGAGCCGCAAAGCCTGCTGCTGGGCTCCCTACATGTCCTCAATGCATTGCCAGTTGCATAGGAGGGGTCTGGTCCCATGTGTTTTTATTCTGCCTTGAGAAACTGAGATTACCAACAGGGTTTTTAAAGTAACTGTCCTCTTCCTCATTGGTGATGACAGCTGATCAGTGTTGTCCATGGTGGTTCACTTCTGCATAGTAGGAGTGGTGGTCTACAACTGGTAGATCTTTGTTGCCAGTTGGTGATTTGTGTAGGTGCCTTTGTTTCTTGAAGTCACTACGAAAGGGATGATGTTTGCTTGCCATCTGTTGGCAGAGCATTGGGAAACAAAATCCTGAAGTGCTCAAGAGAGGTTTGAAGCTGAGAGATGTGCTGGAGGGTTCATTGTGACTTGCTGGGCTGTGTGATTTCTGGCCAAGGAATGGTTATTTTAGCCCACTCCCAAATGGCCTCTAATCTTGTTTGCTCCAACAAAGACAGGCACCTACCTGGAGGTAGGTTGGTTCTCCTGTCAGAAGTTATGACTTAATGCTTATCGTTTCAAGTTGGGCCCTACCACATCTGCCCCTTCCGCATGCTGCCGTGCTGATTTTCCAAAGAGTTAAATGACAAGTGGGTAACTGCAAATTGCTTAATTCGCCAAGAAGAAGGAAGTGCCTCTTAGATGCCTTCTGGAAAATGATGCTAGCATTCCAGACCAGCAACCTCAGAATAGCAGGGAACAATAGCCTTTGTCTTTCATCTGCTTTCAAAATTGCAGCTAATACATTCAGTGTTTTATTTCTGGACTCGTTTTATGATGAACACATTTTGATTGAAGGACTCTTTATATTTGGGCTGTTCAGAAGAATTTGCTAGTAGATCTCCTGTCCTGTACTGTGCCACTGAAGGTCATGGAAAAGCCTGTAGGTGTCGAATGCCTTTGAGACTTCTGCCACTGCTAAATTTGCTTGAAGCTGGCTGCGGGGTTCAGAGTGGTTGGATGGGCCACGAGCATGCCAGGAAGGCACAGTAGGGGACTCCCTCCCCTTTCCCTTGGTGCAAAAGCTCAAGGTATACGCCAGTGTAGCATGGTCAGTGCTGCTTCTGGGAGCATGTACCACAAGGGCTCAGGCATAGCTGCTTCATCTTAACCTGCCTAAGCCAAGTGACTGCTAACCAGCGTTCCAGTGCTGTGGCTGGGGTCATTCCACCAAACCTTGCAGTTCTGCATCTGGCTTTCTCAGATGACAGTCTGCTTAGTTTCATGGAGCTGTGTGCTTTGGCCCACCAAGCCCCTGAGTAACTGGCAGAATTGCCATTTTTTTTGCCGTAGTTTTACAGGGGTTACTTATTGCTGAATTTAACTGGAGCAGCACTGGCTTTTCCAGTAGGAATATGTACTAGAAAGACAGTCTGTGCACCTAACTGGAGGCAGGAAAGGCAGGGAGGAAATGGCTAGATGATCCTGCAGGACTGGGAGAGGAGTGGTGAGTTTTTTGGCCAGCAGAGATTCTGGTACCAAATGGGGAAGCAGGCTGCTTGCAGTATGGTGTGTTCTCAAAAGACAGGCATGTTGTCTTAGATCCCAGAGTTCCTCTGAGGACACTAGCTTGATTTGCTGGTTTTTTGGTTTTTTTTTTTAGTTTGTTTGTTTTATTAAAATTTATTTTAAACCTCTCTAGGGACTGGGTAATACAGTGGGGAATATCAGACTGCAATCCATTTTTACTTAAGGTAAGTAGACACCCTGTGGACTTTGTGGGAAGGTTTGATAGAGTTGACAGGATATTAGTATTTTAGGAGACAGCCACTACATATATCCTCTGATGCCATTGCAAAAAAAACCCCAAACAAACAAACAAAAACCCCAAAAAATAAACCAAGCCCCCCCCCCCAAACCCAACAACCTTTCCTTAACTGATTTTCAGGTGGGAAGCAGCCAGGAGTTAATGCTTTTGACAGAAAAAGTAGACTCCCTTGTTCAAACTACTTGTCTCCACGCAGTCTGAAATACACCGTGGAGGAAGAAAAATTACTTGAACAGTATTACACACTTTCCCTTTAGTCAAGAAAGCATTTCCTATATTAGGGATATAGAATTTCCTTGTCCTGTTGACCTGAAATTTCCATGCTAAGGTGTGACCCAGTGGTCACAGACACATGGTCCAATTAATCTGAACTGTCTCACGAAGACTAGCTATGTGAGGAGCAGTGTGCTTTTGTGCATTGAGACCTTCGTCATACTCTTCTCAGGGAAAATGGGAGATAGGCACACTCCCTCACCTGCATCCCTGTTGTCTCAACCTGCATGGGCTTAGGGACCACAGCTGCCAGGGAGGTTACAGAATGACCAGGTAGCTGCAGCACCCCAAAAAATTCACAGCCATGCCAGCTATGATGTGGACAGACTAGTTACAAACAAGCCTCACACTGTGAACTTCTGAAGCCTTACAAGCACCTTTGCTAAAATCGTGTCACCAGCATGTGCAAGACAGAGTGCTACATGCCTGCCATCCAGTACCATGATAGCCACTCTGCTTCTTCCTTGCACGTTTCCACAGCTGAGCTGTGGTCCTTGGTATGTCCATTTGCTCAGAGGCCCCCTCAGGATATTCAAAGAGATCACGTGGTGCTGTTGTGCTGCCCACATGGAGTTCTGCAGTGGGCACAGCTCCTGCTGGGCAGCCTCAGCCCCCACCTCTCCTGGTGTACCAGCATCAGCTCTTGGAGCTAATATCCCATGCACAGTTCATCTAATAGCATCCTGAGGCTGGTAGAAACAGCTCGGCAGGGCTTGGAACTGATGCTTCTTACAAAAAGAATACTGTGCTTCACTGGGTAGGCTACTCATAGAAAGCTTTGCCAAACATGACATTTTCCAGCCAGAGAAGTCCCCCTTTCTTCTTTTTCCCCATGATCTCTGCTAACTGCAAGTAGTTGCATCTTCAGTGATGAGCTGCGTTTTCCATTTTCGTTATTCCCTGGACACCACGAACAACCACACTGGTGCGTGGCGACAGAGCTTTCTGCACTGCCTCGCATGCAGCATTCTTACCCCCCCACCCAGCCTGTGGTTCAGGGAGGGGCTCAGCCTGCAGAACTGGCACTCATGTCCTCAGTTCCTGAGACGCTGGGAAGGAGGTTGCTTGTGAAAAACCGTGGCCCTGCAGTCTTAAGAGCTGATCTTCACTAAGTAGTGAAAGTGGTAATGATATATGGAATACTTTACAGTGGGGTCATGGGGCAAACTTGGGGGTTATTGCTTCATTTAGAAAAGTGGAACTGTTGAATTCTAAATGTTTGTGTGTCCTTGAGTAACATGTGGGTAATTTGCCAGATTGCCTTTACAGCTTCATTAAAAAAGATCCAGAGTACTTTTACCTGCTGCAATTTGTTGCAAAGGGCAAACGTGCTTGCTTTTTTTCCCCACTTGGTTTTGCCAGTGAGACCTGGTCATGGTCCCTTTTGCCCCACTGGAGACACAGGCCATGATTTTCTTAATTTTAGGAAGGGAAAGTCTGTTTTTCTAGAGATGAGGTGTGTGTGTAAAGTCTAATGTTAAGCCTTTAATGTCATTTTGTTTTCTTGTAATCATGCTTTAGACACATTTATTGTCCTTGACTGAAACCAGCTTCTTCAATGATCTCTGCATTCATATTTTCATTAAAGAAAATACATTTCTATGTGTGATGGGTTGGCTTTGCTTTATAGTTGTCTGGCCCTCTGTCCCCTAAAGGGTCCCAGACTTTTTCAGTTCTTTGGACTTAGCTTCTGCCTGTCCTGATTACTTTAGTTTGCCTGTATAGGACAAAGAAGGGCAAAGGAGTTTGAGATCAGGATGAGTCATCCTGTGGCCCAAATTGCTGATTTGCTTTGCTGCTTTTCTCTATAAGGAGTAGCTCATAGGAAATGAGTTGCTGCTAGAAAACTGCCGCAGAAAAACAACTCAAAAAGTTGAAGAACTAGCATTTGTATGTCAGTAAGCTGCATGTCTCCTGTAAATCACAAGGTCCCACAGCTCTACACTCATTTTCCCTGTGTGATGCAAACAGAACAATTAGTGGGAACAATTACTTACCATTAGTTGATATGGACGGTTCAGCTACTCGTGTTGTGCATAGCGTGCACAAGTAGAAAAGGAGTAAAAATGGGATGTGTGTGGGGAACATGAGAGAGCATTGTGTAGAAAGTGGGTGTGTAGCCATCCTAGAGCCAAGCAGATGAGAAGAAAAGTCCTAGAGCCAAGCAGATGAGAAGAAATTTGTTTCCGGGTGCCATGGATCGTTTGTAAGTGTCAGGAACACATTCTCTGCAGGGTGCCTTGGCTATTAAGAAGTGAGGAAGATTATGTTTCACCCTTTACATACCACGTGGATGACACTATAGTTGTAATGCAGGGGTGGACAGCAAATACCCTCATTAGCCACTCCAGCAGCTGCTTCTGGAAAGGTTCCAAAGCCACTTTCACTCTGGCAACCTTCTGGCAAGTGTCTCTGACAAGTCACGGAAAGGGCTAGAGAGAACGGCAGGTGCCCATCTCCTCACTTTGTGTTTTGCTACTGCAGCTTCCCTGATTTATTTACAGAGAATTTATTGGTAAAATGGAGATGCTTTTCCAGCCTAGCACAGTTATATTCAGGGGCTGTCTCTGTGGCCAGTTAAAGTCACAGAAACTTATTTCAGCAGCAAGTTTCTGTTTTTAAACTGAGGAGGAACAGATGATTCTTTTTCAGCTTGAAAACAGACAATTCTGGACAGGGACTTGTCTGCTGGCTGAGTCTAGAGGTGCAGTGTGTTTTTCATGGCAGTGAGCCTAGCCCTGCTTTGTCCTGGGTAGAAGGATTTGGGGATGTAACTGCCTTTTGGGGTGGAAATGGCTATGCAAAATTACCAGCCTACAACCATTGGTAATGAATGATCTGCCACAGCAGCTTTTCCAGTCTTGCTTCTATTCTTCTGTAGCTGGTATGTATCTGCCTGGACTCCCTGTGTCTGCAGTGACAAAGCTCACTTTGGCTTTTGGGTGTGTTGAAGCCGGGAGGGTGGAAACCTAGCATTTTTTAGTGCTCATCCGGCACTGCAGAAGACTCAATTAAGTGTTGTTTTCTACCTGTTGGACCTTGGGGATGCTGTTTTAGTCTTCTGTGCCTCAGCCCTCTACACCCCCAGGAATGACAGCAGCCTCACAGCAGAGCTGGGAGAATTTGTGGAATACTACTCAAAAGGCCCTGGGGTGAGATGGTTGTTCAGGAAAGCGGGTGACTTTAGGGAACAGTGCTGCTAAGCTCTCTTGCAGCTGCTGGGCCTGTTGCCTGAATTCAACCCAAACAGAAAAAAGGCCTACCCCCCACCTCCCTTTACTGGCCACAGCTCCTCCCTGTGGAAAACCCACACGTTTTGTTACATGATGCCAAACAGCCTTTCCCATTCCTTCGGAATTCTTTGTTCCAGCCCTTGCCTATTGAGCTGCACTTGCTAAATGCTATTTTTTGGTCTGATCTTGGCCCTGGCACCCAGTGTCCTTCCTGTAATGCCGCTGCCCCTGAGCAAGGCAAAGAAGCCAGGAAGAAATCTCAGCACGTTGTGTTACCCAAAAGGCCAAGACAGGAGCAAAAGGTGATGTTCTGGGAGCCTGTACGCTGACAAAGACAGGGGAGCAGGTGTCACCCCTTGCATCTGGATTAAGCCATACCCTGGGTACCAAAGTCGTTGAGGGGGACAGGCAGCTCTGCCAGCTCCAACCCCCGTCACTGGCTCCCGGAGCCGGGGAGGGATTAGCCCTCCGCGCCCCAGAGTCCCCCGGTGGCCCTCTGCCTCCCCGCCGTCCCACAGGAGACCATTACCCCCTCCCTCCCTCCGTTCCCCCCTCGCGGTTTCCTGGCGCCATCTTGCGGGCGCTGGGACTCGGGCTCGCCGCGCCCGGGGGAGGGACGCCTGCAGCCCCGGCCCTGCCCACAGAGGTCCCCGGCCGCCCGGGAGGCAGCGGTGGAGCTCGCTGAGATCCCCGTGGCGGCAGGGTAGCTGTTATTCCGCCCTGCCCGCCGGCGGGGCCGGACCCAGCAGCGGCGAACGTACAGGAACGGCCGCCTACTCTGGCCCGCCGCGGCGCGGGGACGACTGCCGCCTGACGAGGGTGGGGGCGGGGCCGCGGGGGTGTGTGAGAGGGCGGGGCGGGCGGCGGGAGCGCCGGTGGCACTGGTACCGGCAGCATGAATGAGGCGGAGGGTCTGCGGCAGCGCCGGTCCGTCCGTTCGCAGGTCATCACCGAGGACAGCCCGGCGCAGGAGGCCAAGGAGGGCAGGTGGGGACCTCCTCGGCCCCACGGGGGAGGGGGGCCTTCCGTGACCGTGGGGGCGGGGCAGGCCTAGGCTGAGGGGAGAGGAGGGCCGGGACGTGACAGGGGAAGCTGAGGGCCCGGGTCCGGCCGGTGCGTGGTGGTGCTCGGCCGGACTCGGGGAAAGGGCTGGGTCTGGCCGGGGAGCCCAGGCGGAGGGTTCGCGGTGGGCGGGCTGGGGGGCCCGGCCTGACCCGGGGCTGTAAGGCGGTGATTAGGCCCGGCCTGCGGGAAATGTGCTGGGCGCGGAGAGGCTCCGTTCGGCCTGACCTGACCCGGCTCCGCAGCGGGTGCTTCTCTCCCCAGTGCTCCTGCTTCTGCTGGAGGTGGCTGACGGAGGGAGGAGGGTTTTGGGCAGGGCCTGCACACCTGCTTCTGCCAAACTGCAGGAAGAGTTCTTAACCAAAAAAAAAAAGGTTAAATTCGTGGCTATTTTTTAAAATGGGTCTGTTTGAGCACTTTTGCTGGTCAAGAAATAACAATTATCCCATTGCAGCTTGCGCAGATTTATTGTGAGCGTGATTAAGTCCTGTATAACTCTGGTTAGTCTGCTTATATTTGGCAATAGTTTACAGAGTAATCCTCGGTTCAAAGACTAGTCTATACGTGTCTGAGATACAATAACCTTATAAACAGTCCATTTGTTTGTGGCTAAGTTAAAGAAGGTTCCATTTACAATTTTCTGTTTAGGAATTTTATAAAAAATTGGCTTCAGTGTAACTAAAGGCAATAGCTGCAATAAGAAAGTGGTGGTGTTTGCTTTGCCTTCCGCTGAATGAAGTAGTTGATCACTTATAATACTTCGGTTCACCATCTGTTGTGTCTCTTCCAGTTTGAGTACCTTGCAGATTCTTATCTCTGCCCTTCAGGGTCATCAGAATGAAAGACTGTATATGGTGGCTTGCATGCGTAGCCCCTGTTTTTGAAGGAGAGCATCGGCATCTCTCAGCTTGAGAGGCTGCTCTTCCTGGCTTCAGCCGCTCTTGGTAACTTTGCTCAAATGAGTTTAATTTCTAGGGCTCCAGCAACGATCCAGAGTATCCACAGGTCCTGTTTTCATGAGGCTGTCCTGCATGAAACCAGTTGAAGAAATTCTGGAGTCTGCCCTTTTTCTGGCTGGGAGCCATGGCAGAAACTCTTGATTGCAGTTACTTTTCCCTCTGGCCACCCAACAGCTCTTTTGCCAAGAGGATGAGGCAGCCTCGACTCCTGGCTATGGTGGCCTACAGTATCGTCTTGCCAGCCCACTGTCTGTCTTCAAGAGTTTGTGCAATGGCTTCTCTTTTTAGTTCTTAGTGGCAACTAAATTGTTGTTATTACAGCTGGAGTCCTGGTAAGTTGAATTACTGAGATTTGTGGCTGGTGTCCATGTAGGATTAGTTATGAGAGACACAATTAGCTAAGGATTTCTGTTTTGCTTATCAGTGTTGGTGAACCTGAACCATTACTTCAGTGGTTCTTTCCAGTAACCAGTCAGTAACTTACAGTTGTTGGTATTCTATATTGGATGAGTTTTATTTGTTTATTTTTATAAGGATGCTGAGCAGCTGATGTTTTAATTTTTTTTTTTAAAAGTTTTGGGGTTTTATTTAAATTCTTGTGGTTTCAGCAGTGTCTAAAGTAGTTCTTGCAGTTTGCAGGCTTGAAGTGTGAGTTTGTCACCTCAATATTCCTGCCTTTTTCCTTCATTGGCAGTTCCTTGCAAGTTTGAATGAGGATCAGAAATATGACCTTTACTTAAATCATGCTTTCAGGAGCTTTAATTAAGTTGGCTTTGGCAGATGCGTTCCCATCCATCTTTAGCTGCTTCCTTTTGTGTGAGCTGTTCTCGGATGTCACAAAGATGCTTGGGTGTCTGCTGATAGTACTTTTAATCTTAAAGTATTGAGCCTTCATCTTCTGAAGGACAGTGGAAGGAGAAGGCTGACAGCTGAAGTCTTTGTCTTTGTGTGAACTTGGGGATTGCCTTGTATCTCTACCACCTACTCTCAATTCCAAATCCAAGGGGAAACAGATTGGGAGGTTGTTGCTTCCTCGAGACATCTACTGTTAGAGCAGGAAGTGCTGAGTTCTTATAATTAATTACAAGGGCAGTCTGGCTCTTGGAAAGTATGAAGAGGTGTAAGTGCAGATGAGAAAGCTTGTTCTGAAGCATTTTCACAGCCTGGTCCAGCTCAGATGGAGACAAGCTTAGTGCTGTAACACTGCTGAAGTTCATGATGGGAATGCTGTGCTCTTGAGTGCAAGCGACAAAATTTATTTTTCACTATATCTGAGAGCAGGAGTAATTGGGCATGCTGGTGGAAAGGAGTTAGGCTGAGGTGGTGAGTGCCTGGGGGGAGCTGGGGAAAGTTTGATGACCAACAGCAGCAATGCTAACGCTTCTTGGAGTGGGCTGAACTGACTTTGAGCTAGCAGCAGCAGCAGCTCTTGTGGCAGGCTGTCAGCGTTGTTGTAGCAGTCACCTTGGCACAGCCTGGTGATTTGCACAGTGGCTTGTGATGGCCTGTTGGGTACTGTGCAGAGCTGGGGAAACTGGGGCAGGCCTGCATCCTAACCGTCTACACCTGTTGCCAGAAGAGAGGGGCTGGGAGCAGTTGTACCATCAGGAAAGAGCTGTGATGGATTATGAATATTCTGACTTCTGTACATTGTGCATGCAAGCGGTGAGCAAATCCATGCCTAGTTTTGTACTTGCTGTTCCAGCTGATAATCCCAGAGGTTACCTTGATGCTGATACCAGTACTGCAAGTACATGTCTCTTGGTTGTGCTTTGGCTTGAGTTTCAAACCAATGTTCACGAAGTTACACAAGCTTTTATTTAACTCCCTCTAACGTTTGTTGTTTTAGTTGAACTTTTCATACAGAATTTGTGCTGGGATGAAAACCATTGCCAAAACTGAAGATCAAGTTAAAGAAACCCCAATGAAACAACATCACCTTCCCTCCATTTCTTGTGGGTTTTTTGTTGGTTGTTTGTTTGTGTTTTTTCTTGTTGTGTTTTTTGGTGTTTTTTTTTTTTGTCAGCTGTAACCTGTAGCATGCATGAAATCTGTACATGAAAGTACTTTGCCTCAAATGATGCTAGTATGCTGAGACTGGATAAATATCCCTTTCTATTATCCTAAAGGGTTCAAAATGGACCTTAAAGGTCATTCAGGATGGTGGTTGGGCAAAAGTATTTCTGGTTCCTTTTGTGAAGAAAATAGACCGTGAAAGAATTTTTAAAGACTATTGTATCTTAAAACAGCTTAACATGTTAATCCTATTTCCTGTCTGGTTTTGGCAGTACTTACAGCAGCAAGGTGTTCCGTGTTACCTTCTTGACTTTGGCTGCATCTCTAACTGTGCCCCTGCTTGGAGTAACTGTTCTACTGGATTGTCCTATAGACCCTCAGCCTATAAGGTAAATTGTTGCTTTTTTTTTTTTGAAAGAAACATTATTGAAGCATAACTTCTAGTATGTGTTGTGTTGTTTTTTGGGGGGATTTTTTTAGCAAACAAGAGTCAACCGTGTAAAGTGGTTCTAACTGGATTAAGAAACTGGGGAGTGATTATCCATTCCCACAGCTTACTTTGCATACTCAGTCTGTTTCTGAGCCGTCTTGTGCAGTTGTGTGTCACTACTGATCATTGAAGAAGCTGAATTACTTTCTTTGATCATTAATCTAGAAAGTGACTTTCTGCTGTCCAAGCTGTCAGTGGAGCTTGTGATTACTTAGGTGCACTCTTGCCTTCTGTGAAACAAGAACTGCATTTTCACTAAGGACCAAGCTGTACCTCTGCTATTATAGTTCTGTCAAAGAGAGACTGTTTATCTGAGGATGGAAATTGAAATGAATAACCTGACTGGGTTGATTTGGTGCTTTGTACAAGTGGAACCATATGGGGATGTTATATTTAAATACAGATCTCAGAAAGCTATGCAGCTAGGTGACTTCTGCCCTGTCTGAATTTATAAACAACTGAATCGAGGTCTGCATCAAATGTGTAGTTTGAGAAGACGTGACCTGTGTTGGGAGAAGTGCGCGAAACACACTGACTGGTAGCATAGGGTGGAGTCATGCTGTTTAGTGCTCCTGGCATTTTGAAGTAAGTGAAAATGCTCAGTCTGCTAAATATTTATGATCAACTTGATAATTCATTAACAAAAAGGAACAATACTGTAAATATCTCTAGAGGCGAAAGAAACAATGTGGTAGGGTAGTACTTACAAGTCTTGCCAATGGGCTATTAGACATAAGCTGCCTCATTGCAAAGCATAATGAAATGCTTTCTGCTGTGGTTGGGTTTAATAAAACCCAGTTCCCTGAAGTACATTGCAACTGAACAGTAATTCTGAAAGCCAACAGAATATGTCTGTAATGCTTTTCCTATTATATAGTCCTGGTCTAATTCTAGTCCAGTGTAACAGTATTCTGCATGCTTACATTTCTTACTTAAAATCCCTTTTGCAAGACTATTCGTCCTGCCCAAATCACTGGCTTATATTGCTATATGTTCTTAATTAGCTTCTTAGCTTCATTGCCAGAAGTGGTTCCAGTTGTACAATAGATAGGATGATTCTGTGTGATGTTTATGAAATGTTTTGAAAAAGCCCAAGGAGGTAGGTGCTGCCTGATTCAATCCCTTCAGTAAAAGAACATGTAGAAATTGCATTTGCTAATAGTGATATTATCCCTGTAAGCCACTGGAAATGATGAGGAATAAGAGGGGGGGTGAAAAAGCCAGGTGTGATCTGTGAAACACCATGTCAAATTCCTGCAACTCTGGTTTATTTCAAGTTCTTTCCCTGTGAGCCTGTCTTGGATAACAGTGATCCCAGGGAGGATTTTCTGCTTGCAAACACAACTGTCCAAAGCTCCCAGCAAATTAATTCCTTATCTGAAGCCTGTTATCCTCATCTGAAACTCTCTAATGCTTGGAAGAAGGGACAGAAAACAAATTTATTTTAGCACTGTGAAGACATGTCTGCTGTAAATCTTCTGTGGACAGGAGCTAGTAATTCAGTTGGCTTTGCTACTGCAGTAATACATACTTAAAGAAAAGTTTGCTGCCTGTTAGCAGACAGATAAAAGTATGTATTTTTCTCTCCTTTTGAATTATTTGTGTTCTGAACCTGTTTTTGTCAATTTTCATACCTTTTATAGTTTGCAATTTCAGTTGACATTTTCCCCCCAGTCACTGAAGCTCTAGAAATTGTAATGATTTTCACCATATGAGTAGCAGAGTTGCAATGTGGTTGATGACAAATAGGTTCTGGATCCTGTGAAACTGGGCAAGTTTTGGAGTCAAACCTCATTTTTTTAAGATTCTACAGGTGGAAGGTGTTTGCTTATGGCCATATAAGGAGTTATTTAAAAAAAAAAATTTTGAAAAATTATTTCAAAACCTGGCCTAGGGAGCTTTAGCATATTCATGTGAATGAACACCTAATAGGCTTACCACCCTGGGCATGTATGCAGCTTTCAGTAATAACTTGAAATCCTTAACTCATTGAGACTGAGGTGGCTTATGTGTGTGGTTTTTAAGAACCTAAGAAGCTGAAACATGTTTGTCAGCACAGTTAAGGCTGGTTTTGAAGCACAGTGCTTTGGGGCCTGGTATTTAAGTTGAAGCTGTGTAGGCATCTTACTGCTTCCCTCCTCCACGTTTCTGTAAATGGTTAGAACTCCAGTTGGCTTGAACCTGGCTATTTAAGTGAATAAGGGCTTGCAAGACTGGATCTTATTTTGTCATTTTGACGTTCAGTTCAATACCCTTTAAGTTTATGTGCAACTTAATCCTCTGGGTTGGTCTTTCTCTGTGGGAATGCATTCAAGTCATGAACAAGAATCTGTGTTTCAATATGGTATGAAAGCATGTGTGCTGTAGTGCTCAATCTACCAGCACACTTTTTTCCCTAGCTGTATGCTAATTAGTAATGAATCCCCCCTGCCCCGTGAAAATGCAATACAGTGTCAGATCTCGCTGTATTGGAGTGTTGGAGGACAGCAAGTTGACCATGAACCAGCACCGTGCCCTTGTGGCCAATAAGGCCAATGGTATCCTGGGTGCATAAAAAGGAGTGTGGCCAGCAGGTTGTCGGAGGTTATCCTCCCCCTCTACTCTGCTCTAGTGAGACCATATTTGGATTACGGCGTCCAGTTTCGGTCCACCCAGATTAAGAAGGACAGGGAACTGCTTGAGCAAGTCCAGCAGAGCGAGAGCTACCAAGATGATCAGGGGACTGGAGCATCTCTCTTATGAGGAAAGGCTGAGAGATTTGGGTTTGTTCAGCCTGGAGAAGAGAAGACTGAGGTGGGATCTTATCAATACCTATAAATATCTAAAGGGTAGGTGTCAAGAGGATGGGACTGGCCTCTTTTCAGTGGTGCCCAACGACAGGGCAAGGGGCAATGGGAACAAGTTGGAACACAGGAAGTTCCAGCTAAGCATGAGAAAAAACTTCTTTCCTGTGAGGGTGACAGAGCAGTGGAACAGGCTGCCCAGGGAGGCTGTGGAGTCTCCTTCCCTGGAGACATTCAAAACCCACCTGGACACGTTCCTGTGCCCCCTGCTCTGGGTGTGCCTGCTCAAGCAGGGGGGTTGGACAAGATGATCTCCAGAGGTCCCTTCCAACCCCTGCCATTCTGTGATTCTGTAAAATGCCAGGCTTTTAAATTGAAAAATCTTTTTGCTTAGGTATTTGCATATATCTGCTTAGGAAAAATTCTGGTACAAACGACTCATTCAGCTGAGTAAGAAAGCAGTTATTCTTTTCTGTTGTGGCAATGCAGAAATGCTTTGCCTTTGTGTAAGATAGATGAATTGGAAACGTGTTGTTGGACTTGAAGCTGTATAGATTTCCAGATACGTCTTAGGAATACATAAATGCAACTTTTCTTATCATCAGAACCAGAAAATTATGGTCCTTGATGAACAAGAGTCAGTTTTTCAGCTTGTCGGCTGTGTTTTCTTTTTTGAAATATGCTGTATGTAAAGCATAGGACAGGTTTGCAGGAGTTGGTGAACTAGAAAAACAATGATCCAATACGTCAATAAACAGCGTTTGCAGATTTGTACAAAGGACCATAAGGCTGTGTTCTGTTTTGCAGTTTGAAGGAACCTCCACTCCTGACAGGTGCGCTAGAGCCCAATATCAAGTTACGCAAAGCTGAGCGGTTATGGGAAAATCAGCTGGTCGGACCAGAGTCCATTGTCAATATTGGGGGTAAGCACTGACAGTATATGTTTTTAAAGAAGGGTCTTTGAATGTTGCTGTATTGATAAGGGTTTGTTCAGCCATATAGTTCTTAGATAACAAACTCTGGAAGTTATTTTGAATATCCAGGTATTTATTTTTTTTTAATAAAAAAATGTGTTATGCAGCAAAACCTGGCGGCTATATACTGTTTTTCTCCTCTTTCCCCAGTATAAATTAAGTTTTGTTGCCAGATTAAAAATCCCTGTCTTCCAGGATTGAAAGTCAGCAATGTACTCAGGGGAGACTTATGTTTGGAGGAAGTGGTCCCATTTTTAATTTGTCTAACTCTTAACTGGGAATTAGTATTTACAAGGTACTACCTGCTCTCTTAATGCTCATTGACTCTGAGGAGCTGAGATTTGTGATGTTAATTTTTGCTTATATGTTTACATTTTAGTGCTGTTACATGCATTACAGGTGCCATCCTATATCTCTCTCTTACCACACAATGCGTTCTCCCCAAACCACAAACCTCTTAATGAGGTGACTAGGCTTGTAATAGCAGGACACCCACTTAGTAGGAAACCAGCTTTGTGCAGGGGTTGTTTCCTGTGCCTCCTGAAGGGGGTTAAAGCTAGAAACTACTCCTGACATATGAGTTCTTGACTGTTTCAGTGTGAAAAGGAAAGGGTGTGGGAGTTGCAAGCAAGGCCCTTACTGAAACATCCTTCAGTACAAGAGGTGCTCAGTAGCCATATAACTTATTTTCCTTCTGCTATATCTTCTAATAAACTAATAAAATATTATTAAAAATTATTTTACCCAGCAAGAAACTACTCTAAGTTCCTTCCTCAGACTATGCTTATTCTGCCCATCTCTGTTAACAATGTGCTAAAGTGATTACCTGAAGCCACTGGCTCTTTTCTGTTACCTAGTTCCGTCAGTCTCATTGGAAACTCTTTAAGGAAACCTTCCTGCAAGGGACAACTGACCTATGGGTGAAATAATCAACCTGATTGGGAATAAGTTTTGTATGAATAAATGTTGAAGTATTCTTATTCCCTTTTAAAAGTGTAATTAGCAAACTTAAATCTTCAGTTGAACTGGAGATGGAAAAGTCCAAGCAATGGGCTCTACTAATCCAATGGTCTTTCATTTAATTTGGTTGTGTGGAAGAGTTTGTGTGTTGTTTGTGTTCAGTGAATCTGTCTTATGCTATCACATGGCTTAGCATGCATACAGTAATTTGGCAAAGGTTTTGGTTTGGGTGGTTGTTCAATTGCTATAGTTTTTGGAAGTCTTCTCCAGAACAGATACAATATGAGCGTTGGCAGGTGTCTGGCAGCCCATGCGGACTGTATCAGAATGAGAAGGTTTATCTAGTCAGTCTCTCACTGAAGAGCGGCAAGATGGATGCAGGGCCTGATCACCTTTTATGATATAGAAATTTGTTCAGAGGGATCAATCCAGTGACTAGCCATTAAGTTATGTCCACCTTTAACCAAGGATTTGGACCACTTACAGGTGAAAAGCTTTGTATCCCATATTCATAACTCCTAAGGCTTAAATCCTTCCTCTTCCTTTTGAGTTGGAAGAAATCTAACCAAATACTTTTTATTTGCCTTCATCTTTCCCCTTCCCTCTTTATTCTTTTGTTATGTCTGAAGAAGGCTGTTACTTCATTGTAACTTAAACATCAACTCTACTTCATGCTAGTAGAAGGATCATGTAGAAGGATGTTCACCACTACAGTTTTGTGATCAATCTAATCACACCAGTTGTTTTTGCAGATGTGCTATTTACTGGGACAGCTGATGGGAAGATTATCAAAATTGAAGATGGGGAAATACAAACAATAGCTAGAATTGGCCACGGTCCTTGTGGTGAGTGACAGCTCCTGAACATAATGTACCCGAAAATGTCTGGGTCAGGGCTTGTGTTCATTAAACTGGTATTCTGTCTGGATTGCTCATGCAAGTGCATATGTTCCTCTGTAGCATTTTTTAACAGAAATATTAATATATTTGTACGAGTGGAATATGTATATAAGCCCTGGAAGGAAGAGCAGAACAAAGGGCCAAATGGATGGGAATGGGTGCTCTTGATAACAAAGAACACTGTTCCCAGCAGTAAAATTTAGGAATGCGGGTTTTTTATGTCATAACTACAAGGCCTGCAGTCTTGTAATGCTGATCATGGGTGACTTGTCAGTAGAAGATCCTGTATCTTAACACCAGGATGAAGATGAGGTTGAAGTGCATCACAAACATTCCTTTTCCTGTTAGTCCATCTAGAAAAAGCATGTATCCTAAACAAGAAAAAAATGGGCAGCAACCTGGCCTAATATTTATGGAAGCTGAAGTTGGCAAGATTGAGGTGAAGGGCCATAAAAAACTGAGGACTCCTAAACAAGTGTGAGTGAATGAACTCTGAGATAATGTGTGAGTTGAAAAGATCAACTTATTTAGAGGTTTTTGAAAATAAATATCACCTTCCCCATCTACAAAATTTTGCCTTGCATGTCATGTACTAATTCCCCTTCCTCTGTTTGTAAGTACAGCAGGGGGTTGTGGTGGCTGCACCTGCTTTAGCAGAGATCTTCCATTGGTCATGATATTTCTGTCTTCTCACCACTGAATTGCAGTTATGTCTTGTTGAATTCCACACCTCTTTCTGAACCACTTATTTGATTCATTTAATGAGATTTCTGGAACTGAGTGAGAAAAACTGGTAGTAGCTTGTTTATTAACAGAACCAATTCAATGGGGAAGTTTAACATTGGCCATCTCAGTACTGCCTGAGTTGGGGAGGGAAGTGGAAAGGCTGTAGCTGACTACCTTCTCCAGAAGTTTCTTTTACTCATCTTTCAAACTGCAGATATTCTGAAGTTCTTAGTTCTTCAGGACTCAAGTAGAAATCTTTCAGATTTGCAGTATTCCCCTTCTTCCTCACTTAGAAGTCTTCAGTGTCTGTGTCTTGAGAAACCAGCTCTTTCATGACAGTGTTGGAGCTTTCCAGAAAAAGAAAGTTCCAATATGTGCATGTAATTTTTTTTTTTTTTTTTAGAAAAGAAAAAGAAACCTGTAGTAAAACTGATTCTTTCTGAGAAGTGTTTAATTAAATCCAATTTTCTTACATTCAGCCCTACTCGGGGCAGCTCTTAGCTATCTACTAGCCTGGCAAATTATGAGATTCTCTCTAGACTGGTGAAAACATGGGGATATCTGTTTCACTCACACCTAGGAAAGTAAGAATCATTTCTTTAATGGATGTGTGTGGTGCTGGCCATAGAGTTTCATTAAGTTACAGTTTGACCTATGTAGGTAGCCTGAATGCCTTGTATTTATTTCTATTGGGAAAAACATTTAAAAATTGTTTCCTAAGGAACTCCTGAAGATGAGCCAACATGTGGAAGACCACTTGGCATCAGAGTGGGGCCAAATAACACCCTTTTTGTGGCAGATGCTTATTATGGACTCTATGAAGTTAATCCTGGTACAGGTATGACTTTTCTGCTCAAAACTTATCTTCCACTGACAAATCTGGGCTTCATTTGCAGTTTTGCCAGACACTGGAGGCAAAACGATGCTTGCCTTCTTTGTAAAGTGGGTTTGGAGCTGTCTGGATGAAATATGCTGTGTGATATTTATTTTCTTGTAGCAATCACTTCCTCTCTATATCTGTCTGTCTGGATCAGAATTAACAGTGTCTTATCTTCTGCTTTTGGTTGTCAAAATTGGTACCTCAGGATCCATGAATAAAGCTCTGTGTAATTGGTTCTGTTTTCATTATGGGGGAAAAATATTGCTGTTACATAAACTTTTTGTCATGTTTGCTGTACTTCTGTTTCTGCCTTGATCTCGCTGTATGGTAGTGAAGAGCTCTTAACTTCCTTGTAACCCCAATCTGTAGAAAGTGAAGAGAAATGTATTTTGTTGTGGCTGAAGACCAAGTGGCTTGTCCCTGCTGGGAAAGGCACTTCTGCATCGTGCCCTTTTTTATGTGTCTCTGAGCCCGATCTCAGCTTTAGCAGCTGTGCTCTCAGAAGGCGATAGTTGCTTTTGTGTGGGGTTGATTTTCTCACAGTTTATACTTCCAGACTGGCTTCAGGTGGGGAGAAGGAGGCTAGCCAACTGCTAGGTGAGGTGTAACCATAGGGCTCAGACTGTGTGGATCTGGGAGGTTTTGATCAAGGTCTCCCCTTTTGATGGCAGACAGCTGCCATATTAGCTCAGTCATGACAAAAACAAGCAAACAAACCAACCCAAACCCTGTGCCAAAGATTACTTCAATAGATTTTGATTCATTTTAGATATTTGACCTTAATAATTTGCCTGGTAATACGTGGCAGAGCTGACTGCAGCAGAGCATGTTAGTGAACCTGCTGATGTTTTAATGTTTAGAAAGTATTACTTTCTGTTCCTACAGATTTATGGGGAAAGAGGGACTGGTGACTGGTTTGCCTGCATCTTTCTACAAGGCTGGGACCTGAGTTTGCACTTGGTTTTATATGAGCTTCAGAAACATGAAAAGTCTGGCACTTATCAATATGGAACATCATCTACTCTTCTGGTTTTTTTTCTCCTGGTCATTTATGTTCGGTCTTGAGTTGTTACATTACAACCCATAACCTTATTACTTAACAGAGGCAGGAATGGAAAAAATGTGAAGTGCCTGCTAATTTCATGTTAGTACTTAACTAATTTCCATGGCAGGACATACAAAAACTTGTCTTCTGTGTCTTTTCGGTTTTTTTTTTCTTCTTTTTGTAACCAGGTGATACAAAAATGCTTGTGTCAAACAAAGCACTAATTGAAGGTCAGAAGTTGTCATTTCTGAATGATCTTACAGTGACCCGGGATGGGAGGAAAATCTATTTCACTGAGTCCAGTAGCAAATGGCAAAGACGAGACTACTTACTCTTGCTAATGGAAGGCACAGATGATGGGCGGCAAGTATCTCTTCCCCAAGCCATTTAACTTATTGTAAGCTCAGCTTCCTTGGTCTTCAAGTTTTTTCTCTTTATAAACCACTGTGCAAACACTGCACTGCCCAGGAGAGGGTGAGAGGATGTGTGGATGTTGCTAATGAGACATGCAGCAAAATAAATTAGATTATTCTTTTTCCTTCAAGAAGACTTGCATGGAACGTCTATTTTAAAAAGGAAGGTGTTAGCATTAAGTTCAGCCTAAACCCTTCATGAATGCTGCCAGTTTCAAGTGGCTTAGTATTTCTTCTGTGTTCATAAAAAGCCAAAAATGCTTCCTGGCTGTTCTGCCTTTTTAACTTAGGTGAAATGCATGTAAGAGAAGATTGAATGCCTGGAGGATGAAACCAAGGTGAATAAATATTTGTCTTCACTCAAAACCATAATATGATGCTTTCTTTTTAGCCTGCTTGAATATGACACAGTAACAAAAGAAGTGAAAGTCTTAATGAAGGGGTTGAGGTTTCCCAATGGTGTCCAGCTCTCTCCTGCAGAAGACTTTGTTCTGGTGCAGGAGACAACCATGGCTAGAATCAGGAGGTGGGTATGACTTTGCTGAAATTATTACCTCTCTCTGTTTAGAGATTGTTTCAATAACTGAGTTGAATGACAAAAGAAACCCTACACTCTATTCGTGTTTAGATATCAATGGCAAAGAAGGTGACCTTCCTCAATGCTTAATTTTTTCTTTCACTGTAAATATCTGGACTGCATAGTCTTTCCGTCAGTGGCTCCTTGAGCATAACAGAGTAAGCTGACGTGGCTGTGCTGTACTTCCCCATACCAAAATAAGGAAAAAAAGATTAGGGTTTTTTAAAGTGAATTACTTTTGGGACTTTTATTTATTACTTAGACTGCTTGAGTTAAGATGTCCTAATCCTACTATTGTAACTTTCAGGTATTATGTGTCTGGGCTGATGAAGGGTGGAGCAGATATGTTTGTTGAGAATATGCCTGGTCTTCCAGATAATATCAGATTAAGCAGCTCTGGAGGATATTGGGTAGCTATGTCAGCTGTCCGGCCTAATCCTGGATTTTCTTTGTTGGATTTCTTGTCTGAAAAACCATGGATTAAAAGGATGATATTTAAGGTAAAAAAAAATTATCACCTTTAGTATAGGAATGGAAGTGAGAAATGTTTTTCCTCTTCCTTCCTCTTCATAGGCAGATCTTTAAATGTGTGCTTATGTTCTTCGCTGCTTTTTCCAAGGACTATGGAATGGTTTTGACTGTATAAGTGTCTGAGATCTAATTGTGGAGAGCAAAATATTCTGTTGTTAATTTTCTTTTTTTCTTTTCTTTTAGTTGCTGAGTCAGGAAACCGTGACGAAGTTGGTGCCCAAATATAGCCTTATTGTTGAACTTAGTGAGACAGGATCCTACAGAAGAAGCTTTCATGATCCCAATGGGGTAACGGTAGCTTACGTTAGTGAAGCACATGAGCACAATGGATATCTTTACCTGGGCTCCTTCCGGTCTCCGTTTATTTGCAGACTTAATCTTCAGCATGTTTAACTGTCCATCCATGAGGAAGTGCCACTGCCCTATTAATACTCCAGAAGTTCAAAGGAAGCATGTGGTTGAGGTGGTGCGTGACCAAGGACAAGAAGTGGAAGACAGCCTGTTAACATGAAGTAGCGCCATACTGTTGCCATAGGACAATGTACAGCTTGCTGTACCTGTCTTCTTCCGTGGTTTGACTGCCCTTGCTATGAAGTTACATGCATAATTATTAATAACTGAGGAGTATGGTGGGGCATCTTCCTATAGTTATGTGCTCCTTAAAGAAAATCCACTGCTTTTCCATGTCCAGCCCTGTTTGGAGTCGTCTTAGATAGACATCATCTGTCACCTTTAATGCAACCGTATGTCTTCTTACGCTGGAAGGATGTGTGATGTATGGAATTTAATTGTGTATAATTTGGATTGAAGAGGATGTCTTGCATGTGTTTATTTTCATTTTAGAACCTCCTGTTTAGGAGTGATTACAGTGCATGTTCTAATATCATACCATGGTGCTGTGGTAGAGGCAGCAACATCCAGAACATGCCTAGAAATCTAGTTACACCATTTGGGTTTCTTCAATACAGCCTGTGTAATCAACATCAGACACTACAATTAACCATTAATCAACATGATGAATCAAATTTTATCATTATCAGTGGATTCCTGTGTTTCTTATAGCATTGTAGTCAGATGATGAATGAAAGTTGCATTTTCTATGCAATTAAAGACTAGTTCCAGCAGGTTTAAAAAGGGTCACTTGTAGTATTTCTTCTGTGTTCACTGTAAGTCTCCTGTTCATTATGTAAGTGGCTGATCCTGAGAAATATGGGAGGGAAGAGGGCCAGCTGCAGGAATCTTCTTCAGCATTCTTTTTATGGAGAACTGGTAAAGGTTTTGGGGAAGGTTGGTGTCTGAAGATGGATGTGGATTGAAAGGGCCCCTGTAAAATCTAGTAATAGCGGATGAGGAAGGGTTTAGTGGAAAATCTTGGAATGTGGTGGTAGCTCATGGGTGCTTTCTGGCATCTCCAGAGGAAATGGTTTACTTCCCCTGTTAACAGATACTCTGCTTGGTAAACCCAGAGAATGCTTTTCTGTCAGCTACTACAATGGAAAGGCTGTACTGTTACATTTTAAATAAGAGATTTTGCATCTTGAAGAACTAAAGGGGTTACTTCAAAAGCTGTGTGATTTAGTGGATTGATTTGTGCCCTGGGATTGAAGATTTCGCTGCTCTCTCTTTTTCTGCCACTGGGTGATAGTCAAACATAAACTTCCGCTATTCCTCAATTTCCTCACCTTTGAAAAGGAAATAATCAAGATTTTCTTGGTACATAATGAAAAGCACCAGAGAAGGGAAACCTGATCTTAAAAATGTCATCTGCTTTCACTGGCCTTCTGCGCTTGTCTTTATTAATGGGGGATATGCAAATGAAAGTGACAATTTTCTGTCAGTGCTTCTGTCACCTTGTTCTATGTTACTACTAGGCTGCCGCAGTCCTGTAGTAGCAAGTAGCTGATGGTTGCTGGATTAGGCTGACTTGTGTACAGGCCTGGGGCTGCTAGCCGTTTTGCTTGACCTGGTGGTTACTGGGTTTGGGAGGGAGCTCAGTAAGAGGCAAAAGAAGCCTAGTGGATGAGTTGCTGCAGGCTCTGACCTTTCGTCCAGCTGAGCCCTATATAGCCCTTAAAGAGCCCTTAATAGTTTGTGGACAGAGATGGAGTGATACTGTGGTAAGTCTGAAAGGCTGAAGAGGTATGACCTGCCTGGGGCGGGGGACAGACTTCTTGCTGTGGGAACTCTGAAGAAAGGCTGAGAATGGGACATGCTTGCAACATCTCTTTCTTCGGAAATGCAGCACAGGGCAGGCTGTTTAAAGAGTAGCTGGTTAGCGTTGCTCTGCCAGCCCTTGCAGCTATTTGTCCCATTCTGGTAGGATATGAAAGTTGAACCTGATGGTATCTTAAATTGGCATTGTAAAAGCAAATTTGTTGTGGGGCTTGTTTCTTGCTGGTGCTCTGGTAGCCTTGGGGCAAGCACAGCTTTGCTTGTTGTTGCATAGTTACCTCTAGTGATTCATTTGCCAAAGTATCTATCTGAATAACTTGTGCTGTCTTTTGTAGTGAAGTAGACCGTGGCTGTTTTGGCATGCCAAATCTGGTGGCTTTTGTGTGACTAATTCCCTTTTAAGACACTGTCTCTGGAATTAGGAAGTGGGGAAGACAGGAAGTTGTAGTGCTGCTGATGCTCAAGAGGGATAAGACGTATGAAGAGTTGTCTCTGGGGAGTTTTTTGGTTCTGATCCTTTTCCTATTCTTCCACCCTCTAACTCTTTCCTGGCCACTGCTGGAGACTAGCTTAATACACTGATGATCCTGTGTTCCCACCAGAAAGTTCTTGAGTCTTTTTTAGTTCTCTCAGAGCTCTGTAGCAAGTACAGCAGACACAGAGGTCATGTGAATAACTTGCTTTTCTTGGGGAAGGGGAAAAGAAAATGCCAAATATGAGTGGTATCTACCAGAGTGTGGCTTTGTCTGGTGTGACTTTTGAGTGGACCAGTCCAAACTGTTAGATAGCGGCCAGGCGTAAGTATCTCGGGGGCAGGCGCAAGAAGACTCGAAATGATTAATTATGGCAGAACTGAAGCCCAGAAGCAGCTTCCCCTAACCTGAAGATAGGTAATACCCTTATTCAGTGGGGCTGTTGCCTTCTGAGCTCTTCTCTTACTCCTAGGCTAGTAGGGAGAGTTGTTCGGCCAAGTCCCACTGTCAGGAAAGGAGGCTGGGCACCATGAAGATATTGGAGCTGCCTGCAGAGGAGTCTTCCTATGGGGAGCAATTTGCCTACAAAATCCGGCAAGTCAGTGGTGAAGGCTAGTGCTGTAGCACAGAGGAAGCTGAGCTGATACCTTGGTCATGGTGAAGGCTGATGTCTTGCCCTGCCTGTTGCGTCCGTCCTGGGCAATAGAAATTTTTCATTGTTCTTAACGGTGCTTTGTTGGAAAGTAGCTGAATAGCTGTCAGTCTAAATGAGTTTGTCTAAAGGTTAAGCCTTTGGACAGAGTGTGCAGTTCTTCTCAATTTAAATTCTCAGAATGAATAAAGCCTGTCAGTCCAGCCTCCGCAAATAGAGTTCACCAGGTACAGGTCCAGTCAGTCAGCCATTCCCTTAAAAAAAAAAAAAAAAAAAAAAGACCACTGAAGTCCGTAAAGCACCCAGTGTAAACTGTGGTAGGTGGCACAACTTAATATAATTCTAAGCAACAAACCTTGCATTGTGACAGACTGCTTAACCAGGTCATTGGTATTTAATTTGTCATAAGAACCTTAACGCTTCATTTTAGCTGGAGCTTTATGGACATAAATATGGGTCAGTCTTTTTCTCAGAGTGAGGTGATCTGGCTGACTCCTGTGTCCTGAAATTTGTCTGCAAGGTTTTTCAGTGCTGTGCTTGGCCCTGCAAGTTAGAGCTCAGCCTGAAGCAGAGTGGGATAGTGGCATGTGAGGCACCAAGGTCTAGGGAAAGTCAGTATGCTTGACGCTTCCTGGTGAGAGAGATGACTCACCCAAGACTACTGATGCCTCCATGGCCCCTAAAATTGAAAGGAGGCCAATTACTGTCTTGATGGCTGCAACACTGCAGGGTGGAACTACACTACCAGGCAGAGGTGTCACTATGCAGTTTAAGGACCTTATGACAGGTATCTGAATGCAGGATCTGCATGCTTCCAGTCCAAAGAGATGCAAAGTTTGCAGAGGCTGAAAAAGTGCCTTTCCTGAGCTTAGATGGTGTTGGCTCCCATTCCTGGTGCTGTGCTGGATCCTGACAGTCCATCCTTTATATGCAGAAGTGGGGTGGTCTGCTGTAGAACCCAGATGAAACAGGTTGACTGACACAGTTCTTTCATTACTAAGCATAGGGGATGCTTAAGAACAGTGTTTTTATAGAAGCTCAGATGCTTTTAATGGTTCTTCAAATGCAAACTTCCCAGAGTAATTGGGAACTAACAAACTGGCATAAAGTCCTCTGGGTGCTCCTGTGAAGACTGCTTTTACCGGCTCGTTCTGCTTCCACAGAAGTGTGAGTCAATGGCATGTTACGGTTTCAGATGGGTGGAACACATCTGCCTTGAGGAGTGGGAAAGCTGGAACAAGTCAGGCTTGGAAAAAAACAGCTTTGTCTTTTCACTTGATGGTATCAGTACAGGAACATGACACCTTTGCACCTCTGAGGCTGGCTCTTCTCTAGTGTGGAGGCGTTGCCCACGCTAAAGAAGCAAGAGCATTTACAGCAGTATCCAAAGATCCTGTCAGGGCAAGATTGTTTTCTGGTGGCAGGAGAAAGGGGCTGTGGCTCCCTAAGAAAGGAGGAAACCCTCTGTGCACAACTCCCAGAAGAGCCTGAGGGTGCTTCCTTGTGCCTTACCAAAACTTCTTTTGGGACAGCCTTTGGGATGTGGAATTGGAGAACAGTGCCAGGTCTCCTGAAGGGCTTGGGGAAATCTTTGCTTTAGTCTAAAGCCCTGCAGTAAAACAGCCTAAAGAAAAGGAACTGAGCTGGAGTACACCACAGCTGTGCATTTTAAAGGTATGTTTTGTTTTGCCTTGTTGGCTGAACAGATGTTTCTGCAGGGCACAAATATCAAGAAGGTATTGCTGAAGCTATTTAAAATGCTATTCCACAGCTAATTGCCCTGTCCCTTCTCTGGAGCAAACTTTTCCTGTAGTAGAGCTACTGGAAGGCAACTCATGTATGCTCCTGACACTTACATGCGACGTTAGTATCTCAGCATAAAGATCTGATGAAAGTGATTGCAAAACCTTGGCATAAATTCGATTCCTTTAAATCTGGGTCTGCTTTGTGGCAGTAACCTTTGCAGATGAGATAATGACCTCCTAAGCAGGAGGGTCTGTCTGCTAAGTGATCACAACAGAGATCTGATGATGCTGACACTTGAACCTTCTCATCTAGCTCACTTAAAAAACAAAGTGCTGTAAACGAATAAGCACATGGGGCAGCTCATTTTGCTGCTCTGCTTGAGGTAGGGACCGAAAAATTTAGCAGTAAGTGATTGTAGTTGGCCACACATTTTTTTTTCCTCCCAGCCAGAAGCCGTCTTGTTATCTAGCTGCTGCCAGTTAAACCTTGTCTTGGTTCTGTGCAGCTGCATGCATGACTCCCAGAGCTGTCAGTGGGTCCTGGAAGTCAGTCAGGTTGTGAAATTGGGTGCAACTGGTATAGAAAGGCCTTCCAGTTCCTTAACATGGAGCTGCTGATGTGAAGAGAATGCTAAGTCCATCAGTCACCAGTGCTTTATATTTTGGTTACAGGCAGTTTGTTTCCTAGGCAATTTAAAAAGTAGGAGTGTGAGAGGAAATATTCGCATAGCAAAGTTTTTGAGCAAATGCAGATCTCCGTCTGAGGATCACTGGGCACTGTGAAGCTCTGGTGAAACGCAGGCTAGCTGGGTTTGAGTAGCACTGTGTGGATGGAGGTCCCCTTAGTGTGCAGCCAGTCCCTCCACGTGGCAGACTGTTAGGGAACTCTTGTTCAGCTGAGGCTAAGTATCTTCATAAGCAGATAAGCCAAGAAAGTATGTCATGCACCAAGCCCAGTGCTTCCAGCATACTGGAGAGAGATCTGAAGCTGAAGGCAGCTGCTCCTTCAGCTTGTTTGTAGCACCCATACCTCTGAAGCACCAGCTTTGGTTGTCCCAGAAGCTCTTAATGTCTATGCTGGGATTGTTCCTTTTTATCCAGCATCCAGGGCTGGCAGGAACAACTTTGCCTTCTCTCCTTATGCCCTAAATCTTTACTAGAACTATTTCTTTTTATCTAATTGCCTTTGTACCCTGGAATAAATGTGTTGCGGTTTAGCTCCAGTCAGCAACCAAGCACCACACAGCTGCTCGCTCGCTCCCCCCTGCTGGGGCAGGGGAGAGAATCAGAAGAGTAAAAGCAAAAAAACTCATGGGTTGAGATAAAGACAGTTTAATAGGTAAAGCAAAAGCTGCGCATGCAAGCTAAGCAAAACAAGAAATTCATTCACTCCTTTCCATGGGCAGGCAGGTGTTCAGCTGTCTCCAGGAAAGCAGGGCTCCATCAAGAATTAACAGTTACTTGGGAAGACAAATGCCATCACTCCAAATATCCCTCCTTCCCCCCCTCCTTCCCCCCCTCCTTCCCCCCCTCCTTCCCCCCCTCCTTCCCCCCCTCCTTCCCCCCCTCCTTTATATACTGGGCATGACATAATATGGTATGGAATATCCCTTTGGTTAGTTGGGGTCAGCTGTGCCGGCTGTGTCCCCTCCGAGCTTGTGCACCTGGCAGAGCACGGGGACCTGAAAAAGTCCTTGACTAGTGTAAGCGCTATTTAGCAACAACTAAAACATCTCCACATTATCACCGCTGTTTTTAGCACAAATCCAAAACATAACCCCATACTAGCTACTCTGAAGAAAATTAACTCTATCACAGCCAAAACCAGGACAAGATGTCAGAGCCTCAGCAAGCTCTGCAAGGGTATGGACTCCCTAGAATGTATAGGTGAACAGTTAACCTTGTTGTAAATGCCAGCAAAGATGCAGAGGGCAGAGACATTGACTTCTGACTGCTGCATGTCATTGCGATTAAATGCATCTTCCTCCTGATAAAAGACTCTTTAATTGCCCAAATCCTTCCTGCACAAAGTGCTCTGGGGTGGTACAAAGAACTCAGTTGACTTTATCTCTGCTCCTTTCTTTGGTGCTTGTGACAACTGTTACCTGGGGGGATGATGGATGCTGCTATTCCAGTGTGCCTGCCTTATTGTAATGTTACAATAAGCACTTTGCTGCAGGTGTAAACATATGGCTAATCTGCCTTTCTCAGAAGGTGCTTGTCTCCTTTCCCACTGTGGTGGTTTCAGTGAGCTCATCTGTGGTGCAGTAAATGCTGGCAACAGTTTTATGTAAAACATGCTTCAAAACAAGCCAGTTTGGATAGAGAGGTCCGAACATCTGGATGCATTTTCCTTGAGAAAACAGCAAGAGCATGTTGGGTTTGTTAGCCTGCGTGACGCCAGGTTCACCTGGCTTTAACTTTTATTTCTCTGACAAATGGGGAACTGACTCTGTGAGGAGACTGAGATGAAGCTCTTTATGCAGGGGGCTTGAAGGGTCACGCATAGGAGACTGCTCTGTGGTGTGCTTACTACCCGCAGGAGTCTCTGCACGGACCTAAGCTGATTGCATGCTGCCTTCTTGCCCCCACTGTGGCACGTGGAAAGGCTGATGACATCTGTTACTGAGCACCAGGCTGCCCTGCTGGCTGAAGGAAGAAATGTGGATCTGTCTGGCCCGTTCTGGGCCCAGGCTGTCTGGAGCTGATGGCCTGGTTGGAAGCCCTTGGTATTGTGTGAATCACCCAGATGAAGTTGAAGAGGGATTGAGGCCATTGCTAATCCCTTTGAGGTTTGGAGAGCAGGTCCTCCTGGCTCCTCTTGCCCTCTTACAAACTTAGCTGTGGCTTGGCTTTCCTGCTTTGTGGACAACTTGAGCCACCATAGTTGGCTTTGTTTTTCCTTGTCTTTGGCATCAGGCTGTCAATGGTGGTTTGTGTGATGGATAAATGTAGCACCATGTTATGTCCATCTATGGTCCTTCTGAAGGTTTCTTTTGAGCTTTTCTTCTTTTTCAGCTAAGAGACCACTACCCCCAAAGATAAGATGCAGCACAGCTGTCTCTCTGGCAGTGGATGCTGAATTTGAACTGCTGCTGGGCCACCTGCTCATCACAAGTGATGTTTCTGAAGCAGAACTTGAGACTTGCTCAGCCTGCAAAGGTTTGCTTAGGGATTACTTGGTGCAGAGACCTCAGCTGTGCTGTTTATAGATCCATCTGCCTTAAGATCCCTGGACCTTGGCCTGGAGCCCTTTGCTGGCCTTTCTGAGTGAATGGTTGTTAAAAGGCTGAAAGTGCAGGTGTCACTGCTAATAGGAGCTGCAATATTGCTGCAGAAAGGGCAACAACTATCAGAAGAGAAGGGGTGTTTGTGGAAAGAAAGTGTTCTTCATAGCTTAGGTCAGGGCCCTATCCGTATATAATTGCTGATCTGTGTATGACTGACTTTATTGCTGTATTAAGGGAGCAGTTACCCAAATCCTTCCAAATGAGGGCCTTAGTCCAGCATAAGCAACAATCTGCCCATGCATGAAGAGTGAAAGCTGAAGGAATGGCACCTAGAGAAGTCCATCATTCTACTAAACTTGAGTATAAGCTGTCGTCAACCACAGAGTGAATGTTTTATATTAACCTGAATGAAAGTACATTGTTTAACCTTAGCAAAAATATGCTTTGGGAATATGATTGGGTTTATTCATCTTGGCATTTGCAATCATTGCCTTTCATAGTATAGATTAGGTTTTGATCAAAGTAGAAGCACTAGTTAGACTGTATAATTTCAGGGCTGTGGGTGTGTTTCAAAACAGCCTTATCCATACTCTCATCTTGAAAAAACAACACTACCTCATACATTCCTGACAGATATGTCTAACCTTTTCTCTAAGACTGGAAACTCCTAAGACTTTGTGTGTGTGTGTCTCTGTGTGTGTGTGTATGTGTCCCCAGGCAAAATATCCCACTGTTGTAAAGCTTTCCTTAGCAATCACATGTGCTGTGGTTTAGCCTTGTTTACATCATAGCTGTATAAAGATTCATCACAGAATAAAGCAAGTCCAACAGAGCTTCCTGGGTGTGTTCACACTGCTTGGAAATTCAGCCAGAGGGTGGTTGGCTCTCTACGGAATGAATGGCAACATGGTGTCATCTGCAGTTTAGTTTTGGAAAAACAGATACACAACTGGATAGCAATAAATTCAGTCGAGGCAGGTCTTTGTCACTCAGATTTTTGAGCATCTTTCTAAGGGAGAAAAACAACCATGTGCTTTGAGAGAAGAGCTCTGTAGCGATTCTGTACAGCTGTTTCCTACTCCAGTTTCGGACTCAACAGGCAAGGAAAAGCTCATGGTGGTAGATCCACTGTTAGTCAGGCTCTCATGGAGAAAGGTGAGTCAGTGACAGGCAGCAGTGGGGACATATGCTTTATGTAACCAAGGTGTTATCCAGACCTCAAAATAGCATTTCAGCATCTGCAAATAAAAAGCAAATTGGTGAAGAAGTTCAGGTGGCTGCTGGTTGTTCTCAGCATTGTGGGCCATGATGGGGTAGGAGAGAACAGCATCTTCTTGTCTGCCCCTTTTATCCTGGGAAAAGTACTGGTTGCTAAGTAATCACATCTTAGTGGGAAAGCCCCTGTAAGGATTTCCCCCACCCAGGAAATCTCTGTTTAGCTCACACTCTATTTCTGCAAAATTTCACTCATTTATCCAGGAATGTGGGCTAGATGGCTGCATCTGGTTCAACTCCTTGCAGACAGGAGCTGGTCCTGGACGCATGAGAGGTACTATGTTGCTTATACTGATAACCCTGCCTCACCCCAGTGGGCTCTGCAAAGGCTTGTACATCTGTGGGGACGTGGCAGAGCTGGTCTGAAGGTGGCTACACAGCTAGAGATGGCAAAGAATTCTCTGCAGTTACTGCGTACCCCGAAGGAACTGGACACACACCTGTTGCAGTTTTTTTTCCCTCTGGAAGTGACAGTTGTCCAGGCTGGAGTGCTCCTTCTTCTCACACACGGTGCGTCCAATTTCCACATGGAGCATGTACTTCAGCCCTCTGACAATCTAGGGGAAGGAGTTTCCTTCTTTGAAGTAAGGGCAGGGGAAAGGGATGCCAAAATTTTGGCTAGGAATCAAATTCTTCAAATGCGGTGTGGATAGAAGCATGCTATGTTGAATTACTGGGGGTGGTGGTGGGTATGGAGCAAGAACCCCACCTATGGAGCAGTAGAAGGACATGCTGTTTATCTTGAGGCATGCGTAGCAGTCCTGAGGAGGATCAGGGCTCCCATGGTGCTCTGTAGGAGGGTCAATTAGTAAATGGTTTGGAGGACCACAAGAAGTCTGGGCTTTTCTTACCTGTACCATGGCTTTGTTTATTTGTGATTCCTTAAACAGAAAGAGGTCATTGGAACTGTTGTTGTATCTGTAAACCCCAAAGCGAGCTGCCTTGCGAACACCAGGATTGTCGGTGTTCATTGGGACAGGAAAGCCAGGTTTCATGGTTGAATTAGGTGGTGGTACATATGTATCTGAAACAACACAAAACATGAGTGCAAAACACATCAGGTGCCTGAAATAGTGGGAGCTTCAGCCCTCTGAAACAACGCTAAACCTTCTTACTTGTCCCATGCACTTATGCTTCAGAAGGACTCTGCTCATACCCATTACAAAGTAATTTTCCTTTATATATTTGAAATAGTGAAACAATCCTGAGGAATGAAGTGTCAGAAAAAGATGCTGATAGAAGTGGTGGCAGCGCTCAAACTGACTTGGAAGAAGCCTGGGTATCATTAATATTATTTAGAACATCTCTGGTACAACTGCCAGCTCATAGAAGGCCCAGTTTTGAATCTAGTTATAAAGCTAGATCATGTTGCTCAGAGTGCAGTATAATTTTGATAACTTATCATTGTCTGGCAGACCCCTGCTGCACTAAGTTGGCATGACAAGTTTAACTTGCAGACATAAGTCTTTTCCACCCTCCATTAATCATTTGGTGGCATCTTGAGGTTTTTATTTTAGGGGGATTTAGGTGGTGATAAATGTGGGGGGAAGATACCTCCTCCCTTGTCAGCATGTAGAAGGAGGGTATCCCTGTTCTCCAGCTCCGCAGGGAAGGGTCTAGGGCAGAATTTGGGCTAGCTGCTCACTGTCCTGGAGAATGGGATGCTTTGGATACTGAAGTGCTGTTACCCTGACTCAAATGCCAAGGACCATCTTATTATCAGAGCTGAGAAGCGGAGGAGCAAGGTGTGTAGGAAATGGGGGGGGGGGGGCAGTGGCACCCCCACAAACTTTCAAGTTTGATCACTTCTTTTCACACAGCCCTTTTTACTATATATTCTTACTTGGTTGTGTAGCAAATTTCCTTGTACCCTGCTTGTTTTTTTCAATAATTTAAAACAAGCTCAAAGCTTTAATATCAGTATTTCCTCCCCTTTACACCTGTCTTCCCCTCCATTTTCCCTGTTCTGAAATACAAACAAGAGGAAGAAATGATCAACCTGCACAAGCTGCTGTGCAGCCACTGCTGATGCCAAGACCTGCCAGTGCAGGAGGTGGCCCTTGGACTTCACGCTCTGTGTGTATGTGTGTGTGTAGGCAGTCAGCCTGAGTGTGCATGTGCCCACAAACATGCATACAGAGCTTGTACTAAATTTGCTGTGAAAGTTAAACTTTTTATCACCTCTAGCTTTTTTTCATTAACAGCCAAGCACAGAGCATAGACTGTGTAAGCCAGTTTCTACTAAGAAACTCAAGAGTAGAAGAGAGAAGGATAACCAGGTGACCCAGAGTCTATTTAAAAAAAAAACCAACCAGCATTACATGCCTTCATTGGCACAGGAGGCTGCAAAAATTCAGCTTTCATGTTGCTTACATGTGTCCTAGTTACACTAGTACATCCTCCCCCACAGGTGGTAATGGCTGTACCCACTTGTAACACTGCTTGGGGATTAGAGTGTTGACGTGCAAAGGACAAACCCAGTTCCACACCCCTCCTCAACCCAAGGATGTCCAAATTCATGTCTTTTCCTGGCTGATACACCAGCTACCTTAATGACCCCCATGTTTTCTTGCAGGTGGGAGCTGAGAGACCCAGGCCATGTGTCTGAGAGGAGTGGAGGTTCTGCAAGTGGCTTTGTGTCTGGTGTGGAGGTGACAAGCTTTCCTGTCCCATGGTCTCTGATGTATATTGGGACTGGGTGTGCAGCCAGTGCTGAGCAACCTGGCAGGTTTTTTCACATAACAGCTCAGAATCCACTTGTAGGTCCTGAGACTATTCTCTATGAGATGATATTTTCCTACTGTAGCAAGGGTGGGATTCAAGAGCCACAGAGACTCATGACCATGCAGCCTAGGACTGAAGGTATTTCTCAGGCAGCATTTCTTATCCAGTGGTCAGCTCATAGGCAACACTTTCCAAAGCATCTGTTTGTCCTCTTGTGCTGAACAGGGACTCTGCCAGGGAGTAAAGGTGGTTGGATCCGCAGGTGATTCAAAAGGGCTGTTGCAGGATCTGCCTGAAGTCAGATAGGAAGTTTGGGGCAGAGCAGCACCTTGTTTTGGGCCTTGCCCATAAGGCCACCTGTCATCTTCCTCAGGGATGCCATGCCTTCTCCTGTACCATCAATACCAACTCAATAGCTTATAGGCACAAGCTTTTTCCTGGGCTCACCTAGCAACTGAGACAGGGTGCCAGGCTGAGAGCAGGTCACTGGCTTGGGCTCATCTGGCTGCTTTTCAGTACCTTGCTTGAATCTATGCTGTTATGCCTGTTGGAAAGTCAGATGCGGCAGTGGTGGGGACATTGACAGCAGATACTGTCCTTTGTAGTAGGAGATAACCGCAGGCTTTTTCAATTTTAGTACAAAGTTCCCCTGTGGCTTGATAGCCCTCAACACTTCTTGAGTCATGATGACGTCTATTTTAGGCACGGGGTGGCAGGTTGAATGAGGCTGGCTGAAGTCACACTGTGTGTCTGGGAAGAAAACGATGAAATGTGTTCCTCAAAGCAAGAGGCAGAGTTTGAAGTTCCCTTGTTCCTGACTCCGGTACCTGGTAGGTCCAGTAGTGTCACACGTGGCAAGGCCTCTGAAATGCGACATCTGGACAGGTAGGCTCACAGTCTAGCAAGCTGGACCATATGTTGTAGACGGGTAGCAGGCTGGTAATATACCATGTGTTGTAGACAGATGGTAGGCAAGTACATTTTTGCCGCAGCTTTCACCAAGGCGTACTGGGCATTTCACCTCCTTCACCCATTGCATTTTGGGGTTGAGAATGAGTCATACCAGAGCGAAGTGAATATAAAACCTACTGAGCCCTTGTGGGAGAACTTTACCCCCCTGTTTTCCTCTGACGACCCAGATTCCTTAAGGTTAGGATTTTGTTTTTCTTGATGTGCTTTGATTCTCATTCAAGGTGGTCACTGTATGGCACACACACTAGTTGGAAATCACTTTTGCTGTTTGGAATAGTTCCCACCACTGTATTTTCAACACCCAGATATTCTGTGGTGTGAGGCACCTGTAGTTCTGAATTTCTCCACTGCAACCTTTCCTAACAGCTTCTTCCCTAGCTTGGCCCTTGAGGGCCATTACCTTAAAAAGTTGAATATGTGTAAGGTGACGGCCTGACTCCAAGAGCAAAGCAGAATGGCTCAGAGGGTCAGATAACAGTGCAGGGCTCTAGGCACACTAGTACTGGTGAAACACTTGTCCAGGCCTGGGTGGGAGCAGAGGCATTGCATGACCTGGCAGGGCACCTACAATACTCAGAGGCCCTGAGGAAGTGATCTCACAACCTGGGAAAACAGCTCTTACCGCTCTACAGGGAGATGCTTAGGGTCAGAGCATTTGTATTTTAAACCCCACCCTTGCTTCTGGGTTTGGAAATGTGAATTGAGAAGGAGCAAAATGTGGCTGCCCTCCTCTTCCTTCTGTTGGATGGCAGTCGGGCAGACTCTTTTCTCGCTCTGAGTTAACAGGCAACTGCCCGTTATTAAGCAAGCAAGTGCTGTTCTTGCAGAGGTGAGTTGAATGTTGTATTAAGAGGCTGTCTCTTGTGCTTTCCTCATGGTGGAATAATTTGGGGGCCCTGTTTCTGCAGTATGAGAGCACAATCCTCTGGATATTCTCTCCCAGCCTGCAGTGAAGCAAACAGGCAGATTGCAACAGGTTGGGTTTTTTTGTTGTTTGTTTGTTTTAAATGGCGTGCTTTCAAAACCTCCTCCCCATTACTAAGCAAGGCTTAGGCTTTATCTTTACATTTAAGACGCAGCAAAGTTCCTGCATGCTTCTGCAACCCCCAAAGGAAACCACAGCTGAAACAAAAAGCTACTGGCTAACCAAACACCATCCCTGAGTGCATTAGTACTTTCTGTGTATGGGAGTCAAAGTAAAACTGAAGTAGAGCTAAAACCTTCAGAGAGAAAACACTCCTGTCTGCAGCTCCCATTCTAAAGATTTAAGGCCAGCTGCAATCAAGAGAGTTTCCTTGCTCAGCAAAGAAAGAAATGATACAGAGTAATGTTTCATTAAAGTCAGCTAATCGGCACTCAAGTGCCCATCTGTAGTTAGCATTCAAATTGTTACCCACAGTCTTTAGATTTAATAATCAAGGTCATGCAGAGTTTAAACACTGACAAATAAGCTAAAACCAAAAGTTGACTTTAAAATCCTTAGATGATGTCCCTGGATAACATGGTTCACTACAAGGGGAGAAAGTCTTTTAAGCAGTTGGATTTTCAGCTGCAGTCTGAACCCTGCAGTGCTGAGCCAGCATGGGCAGCAGTTGGAGAAGGGCTGTTATTTATCAGTGCAGTAGAAAGCAGCACTCACAGGGCCTAAAGCACAAGCAAAACAGAAATTATTTTCCACTCTTACCATCTGAGGTCCTGATGAAGCCCCAGAATGCTAACCAGCAAAGTGCGGCAAAGCTGCAGGTGAAGTTCACTGCCATTCTCCAACAGTTCAGAAGAAAAGCCCGCCAGTGAGAGGAGTGGTGACCCTGCTTCCTGCAGGCGAAGATGTACCTCTTCGAGTGCTCTTATTGGCTGGGAGGAAAGAAAAAAATCACCCTAAAACCCCCTGAATCATCACAGCTCTGATGCAGGCTTTGTCTCCTGCTGATGACCGCACATCTCAAAGCACCACCACAAAACTCTGGCTTGGTGATAGCAGCGCCAGTCCTGCAATCAGACAGGGACTTTTGCTACGTGATCCTTAGGGGCTGTGCAAAAGCATGGGCAGACATGTGTGATGTAACACTTGGAAGTGGTGTGGGGGTGAGAAAGCGCGTGACTGTTACGCTCAAGATTCATGTGGAAATTTAATCCCTAAGAAATGGGCAGCAAGCCCTGGCAATGTAGTGCTTGACTTATGTATGGGTGTCTGCGTGGGGAGAAGCCTGACAGAGAAGATGGGCCTAGAGTCTTGCTTCCCCTGACGTGGAGATGTGGGGTTTGAGTGAGGGAGACAAGTTTTAGGGGTACGTCCCTGAGGGGCTGTGTCAAGCAGAGCCAGTAGGAAGAGGCTTTTGGTTTTGGTGGCAGAGAACACTTTGCCCCATATTTACAAAAGGTGTTTTGGCAACAGGAAAGGGCTGCATTAGGCTCAGAGGAGGTGAGGTTTTTCGCTAGGTGCTCTCCAGAGAGCAAAATAAACATGAGCAGAGGGGTAGCTTGGTTCTCTGTGGCATGTTTGGGTTTGGATTCCCCAGGGTCAGTGCTTGGTTTCCAGAGAGGTCATCTCCTGGCAGCGTTGGTCCATGCTGAGCGGCTTTCAAGTCTGGGAAAATGAGCTGGTTGCCAGATGTGACGCGCCTGGGACCACCAGCTGTCAGATTCAGGAGACTGGGAGATGAACTGAAGGGCTGGGTGTGGTGGACTGCATGTGTGCGTTTTTTCAGGTGAGCAGGAAAATAGTGGTTGCCTTTAACTTGCCCCAGCAATGAACTGTGCTCCTTTCTGAGCAAAGACATCTTATTGCCCAAAGGAAAGTCCTAATGTAGGCCAGTGTAGGTGGTACATAAGAAGCTGGAGGAAAATAATGTTAGTGTTTTCTTGTAGGAAGGGATTAAGTAAATCCTCTATTGAAACATCCCATGAAGAAGGAATGGGGCAAGCATGGTGAGTCACATTTATCCTCAGTCCTACTTGCATAGAGCTTCTGAATCACCCCAAAGCCTGTGGAAAATGTTGAGAGAGTGTGAGAGGGGCTCTCCTGGTTTTCTTCACACAGTGACCTGTCCCTCATCTGTGGCCCTCACTCCTCTGCATGGCTGAATTAGTATCTTCAGCCCTCCCTTTCTCATCAAGAACTGTGCTCTATAGTTCTACCCGCAACATGCAAGAAGGGGGGTGGTCGGGTGGTTGGGACCTTCGTCACTGGATCCCAACGCATCTCCTGTGTGTTGCAAGAGCCTGTTTGTCACCCTGCCACACTGTGCACCAGAGAGGTGTTCAGGCTTCCTGCAGGACCTGCATCTCTGCTTTCCTTGCTTCCTGGTGAGCTCAGAGTCTTTTGAGTCGAAAGGGGCTCAGTGTGAGGGTCTGCTCAGGGATTTGAGGGGATCTTTCTAGAGCATAGTTTTTTTCCTTGCTTAAAACAAGTGGTATGGGACACCACTAGTAGCCCTTTGACAAGATTTGGTGTGGGTGGGGACGATGACTAATAAAGACAGAGAGTGCTGAGATGCAACTCCAGCACCCACAGCCCTTCTCCCAGCCGGCTCTGTGCAAGGCCACCTTGCTTTACTCTTTGCACTAGAGGGCACCAGAAGGTAATTCGCTGTGCTGGAGCCCAAGCTTGCCTGGTCCAGGCACCCACAGAGCATCTCGAGCAGCCGCTGCTGCATTACATCTGACCTGAGTGCTGAGGAGATTGGGGTGCCCTTGTGTGGAGCTCCTTCCTCTGCACAGAAACCAAAGGCAAGTGCAAACCTCACACAGAGCAGAGTTGTCCCCAGTGGAGTAGGGACAGACCCCAGGGGCAGTGGCCCTGTTTCACTGGGCCAAAACTAGTTTCCAAAACTAGCAATGCCCTGGGCTCTCTTCTTGCCTGGAAGGTTGCCTGTGGCTTTGACAGATCACCTCTTGGGTGTCTGATGGTTGGTGGCCCAGAGCAGAGGAGAGTGTGCTCTGGCTGTCAGGGCGCCCTTGCTCGTGATCTGATGCAAATGTGGCTTGATCTGCTGTGGTAACATCTGTGCTGCCACAGACTTTGTCCTGGGGAGCTCAGGACATGCTCTAAAACCTGCTCTTTCCTGAAGAGCACTGTTTTACTGTTAACAGGGTTTATAATGCCAAACAGTGACTTAAAGAAAGCAGCCTGTGTCTGCAGAGGGCACATTTTTCCTGCCTTCTTCCCTCTCCCCTTCTTTCCATAAAATTGCTTATTTATAGCTCTTCCAGATCAACTTTTCCTAATGACCCTTTTATGACTCTGCTGAGGAAGTTTCTCCAGTTCTTTTCTTTTAGGAAGTAACAGAGTACCCACTAGTAAGCAGTAGTATTAAAAGGGCTAGGTATTATTATGTGAAAAAAAAAAAAACAACCCCCCCCAAAAAAAACCCCAAACCAAACCCAAACCCACCAAAAACCTCCCCCTCCCAATAACTGAAAAACAACAGCTAACTCCAAGCCCACAATATGCAAATACGTGTGATTTTTCTCTGGGAATTTTTGTGCCCTGAAGGAACTTGTGACTGGAGACTGGGCCAGGTGTTCTTTTGCCATGTTTCATTCCAAGCAGGTGCCATGTCCTGGGCCACTGCTCTGTGCCCCAAATCCCAGTGTCTGCAGGAGTGGAACAGTGTGGATGTCTCATCTGACATCCAACCCAGGAAAAGGAGGCAGATCCTCTTCTTGTTGAAGCTCCCTCAAGGTCACTGATGGGAATTTTGCCCACTTTCCCTGGAACGCACATGTAGTCCACCTCCTCCAGCCCAGCATAGGGCATGGTAGGACACTCCACGGCGTGGTTTCTACTCCCTAAATTTCCCACTCTGTGGCTGTTCCTGTGTGAGCAGAAATCCTGAGCAGGGAGAAGATGACAGTAAGAGGGCAAGGAAAGGCTTGCTGGTTATCCCAGGGTAAACAGAGCATTTGCTTTAAGCAAATAGCTAGCCCTGGCCCACTCTACGTGAAGCCTGTGATCTTTCTATATTAAGCTGGGTTAAATAGATCTTAAAAGACTTGCATGCCTGAAGAACCCTTGTGTTTGTTTTTGTGCAAGTAGGGGATGTTCATTGCAAATTTTGGGAGACCAAGTGCACTTTCTTTTCTGCAAGGAAGTTTGCAGAGTCCATTCATTCTCCCACTGTTGTGCTGGGTTATTAGAGGCTTGGAAATAGCCTGCAACTGTGTGGGGGGGATTTTTTGGATTAAAATAAGAAACCCCCAACTTCTATTATCCATAAATCAAAGATGTAATCATCTCCTTCTTTTCCACTGAAGAAGCAAAACCACAGTACCTGAATTTCAATTTTCATGACATTTGGTGCATGAGGCTGACTTTTACAGCATCGCTTTTTACTTTTGTAATTCAGGGCACAGCTTTGGCCACAGAGCAGAACCCAGTAGTTGCCACCATGGCTTCCTGGAATAATGCCAGTGGGGTCTGCAAGGGGTCATGTTGGAATTACACTCCTGTAAATGCAATCACCGTCTAGCCTTGCACCCACAATATTTCATTTGCCCTTCACAGACCAATGGGGGACTGTAAGAAAAATTAATCTCATTATTAACTTTTGCAGGGGCTTGGAGGATGACTGGAGTGTGTTTGAATTGTGCTTTCAAAAGTTTTAATTAAGACACATTTACCAGTATCAACAGTTGTTTTTTTTCCTTTAATCTTTTTTACATTTTCCAGGCCTTCATCTGATCCCCAGAGCAGCTACTTTAGTTGGCTTTGCTTTAATGAAGGATCTGAGCAAGAGGATGCTTTTTTGTCTCTTAGCTGGAAGAGGGGAATCACCACAATTCAGCTTTTGGTAGACTAGCATGTGGGAAAATGTGTGTTACTTTGGCAGACTTTAAGCCTTAAAAGTGAAAGAGGTGGGCATGATGATTCTCATGGAACTCCCCCAGGACTCACAGGATTAACTTCTTCCACACTGGAGACCTGCACTTTGCAGATGCTGAAATATGTCGAAGTGCAGAGAAAGGACAGCCCAATGAAGGACCAGGGTGAATAATTCAGGTGAGGACTCAGCTGCTCCTTTGCTGTCCTATAGCAGGAACACGCCACCAGCCTGTCTTTCGTAAGTGAAAAACCACACAGCTCATATAGCAGCAGCTTTAAAGTACAGGGTCATCTGGGCAAGCCACAGGGTACTGATAAGCATACATGTGGCTGAGAAAGTTTGGTCAGGCACAAGGGATGGAGGAGAACGGCTCAGAGCACATAACCCTATGTAGGATTAAAGCAGCAGTGATGGCTATAATAAGGATTATGTGTCTGTGCACTTGGCAGCAATAGGATGTAGATGAGAAATTGGGGTTTGACAATGTAGGTTGTCTCCTTATGCTCCCTTGTCTCTTCTGCCAGGTGCTCTGTAGCTCACCAACATCCCACCTGGGCCTCCACTGCAGAAGTTGCTCAGATTTTTCAAAGGGATCAAGGCTCATGCAGTTGCATCTGTTTTTCTACTGGCAACAACATTTGAACTGATGAATTTCAATCAAATATGAAAGTGGGCTGGAAGGCTTGAGGATAATCTGTTTACCATACATTTCTAGAGGAGAGAGGAGACCCAAATGAATGGCTGGGCTGAGGGGAGGGAGAGAACAACTGTGGCATTATCTAGTCTATCTGCCAGCAGCACTGTCAGCTGGTACGCAGAGAATGCCTACAGATTGTACTATGGGGTATTTATAAGGGATGAGTGTACGTAAAGACTCCCTCCATATTTTACCTTGGGGTTGTTCTATTCATTTTGAGATGAGCAAACCTCCTATCCCCTCCCTCTCCATCCGAAGATTTGAAGTAGGTCACTTCCAGGGCAAGCCTGCTCCTCTCTTACAACCACTGCAATGAGAAAGGAGACACACATTTCACTAAGATCCTGGTGCTGTTCCCACTGCAGCATCCAAGGTTTGCTACTTGAATTTAAAATCAGCTAGAGCATGATTACTTCAGTAAGAACAAATCCTCCATTTCTAACAGGAACATGATATACAGATGCCCAGAGCAAAGGTCCCTTTAGCCCTGAACCTTCTCCTGGAGCACAGCCTGGAGGAGGGAGTATGGTGTCCTAAGCTACCCTGAAAGTATTTCAAATACAGTTAATCAGCTTGTTCTCAATCCCATTTGGGGACCACGTTTTCACTGGGAACTACTGATCAGGAGATGCTGGTGACCGTGCAGATGTCCCCTGCCTCAGTTTCCCCACTGAGGTTTTCTATATTTTGCATGTTTTGCTAATGGTCTTCTCTGGTCAGGACTGTGTACAGCACCTGTCACCAGCTAGATCCTACTTTGTGATAGAGCCACTTGGCAAGATCATAACATAAGAGAGGTAATGCTGAACCACTAGCAGTTTAGCTCTTGCCACTGTGGAACCCTACTTTCTGAAATGACTGTCCATGTGCCGTGCCTTCTCTCTCCACTCAGCACCATGCCAGGGGGTAACAGAGTGTAGTCAGCCAACTGTGCACGCCCCTGCAAACCTGTTAGCAAATGAATTAAGAATTGAGAGGTGATGGGAGAAGCGTGGGCCAGCTGGGGGCCTGTCTGAAGGAGACCCATCTAGTTAAACAGATCTTTTTCTTACCACATTGGAAAGTGCCTGGGCAGAGCCATAGCCTTAGGCAGACACTTAATCTTGCTAATTGCTTGTGTTTCAGTAGTGCTGGAGGTCCCTGCCGTGGAGTAGGGTCTATTGCGCAAGTGGCCCACGGAAAACACCCACTAAATGAACCTGTGAATTCCTGTTAGACACCAGCTACCACAGTGGGTAATTAAAAGTAGTTAGCAAGTCTCTAGTTCGCTGGTGTGAACGCTCACAGCTGCTGGTGACAGCTGCTTTTCCTCCCCTTGCGTCACCCTGGAGGAAGCGGGCCATTGTTCCTCTGTCTCAGCAGCGGAGTGGGGAGGTTGTGTGCTGACAGATGAGCTCTACAGGGGTTGGTAACGCTGGAAAAAAAGGGGAAACATGGTCTGCTTGGTTTTTGCATCCAGGTGCATCTGCGTGGGAATGCACACAAGCACAAATGCAGATTCAATGTGTCTTGCCCCTAAACCTATGCTAAGGCAGTGGCTGAGGGAGGTTCTGAAAGCCCCTTCTTGTCCTCTAGGGGTACGGTGCAAGGGTTGCTTCAGATGATTTGGTATTTCTCTTCTTCCCAGATATCTTGCAAATGAATCCATCCTATGTTCACCCAGCCTGCACTGGACCTGAGGAAATGATGCAGCATGTTTTGGGGACTCGGGACCTGTTGGTCCTTTGTCCAGGCCTTTGCTGAGTTCCCTGCTCTGTTTGCACTCACTTTCCATCTGCTGGCACCCTTACTGCCCACCTCATATTTAACAGTTTTCTCTAGACAGGGCAGATACTATTGACAAGAGAACAGCGTGCTCTGGTTTAAGAACAGTGTGTCGGGAAGTGATGTTGAAACACAGGGTCCCTGTGCTCTGTCGTCTGCCCCACTCAGAAACATGCTTGGCAAGAACAATTGCTCTTAGAGCAGAGGGGTTCACCAAAGCCAGGATGTGCTGCACTCACTCTACACCTTTTTAAATAAGATGATCACTTCTCTTTTGTGGGGAAAATTGACTGACTTCATGATTCTGGATACACTGAAAATATTTGCCATGGTGTCCTGTGGGAAAGGAAGGAGACAGGGAGGAAGCTGCAGGGGGTCAGAGCTGCTAAAAAGCCATTCAGTGGCCAAAGTAGGGGTCACAGTGAGAGGCTGTCTCAGGCTGCCAGCTGTCAAGTACTGCTTTTCAGACAAACGCTGTTTTCTATATTCATGTTCAGCCTTGGAGCAAGCCATGAAAAAGCAAGTCCAAGACAGAGCGAGGCGTATTGGTACTGCAATGTAAGCCTGTGTCTGCAATGCAGCATGTGCTGCAGGTTTCCCAGTATGAAGGAAGACAAATCTCTGCTCTCTAGCTGTGTTTAAAAATCCCATCCACAACTCCATGGAGCTTCTCTGTCTGACAGGTACCCAGGTACTCAACACTGCTAAGACTTGGATCTGACAGTCGCCGCCTCTGCTGTTCTGTGTTCCCTTTCACCACCACCGCTAGCTCTTACCTGGTGCTTCAGATCCGTGAGGAGCAACCATAAGCTGATTTGAGGTGGGGCTGAGCTATGATTTCACATGCAGGTAGCAACACCACCATGTGCAAAATGCTCCTGGTCTAGAAGGATGGTGTCGGAGATGCTGTCCCACAGAGAACAGAAAATTGGTGTGTCCTGAATATAATTTAAACCAAGCAGAGTATAGTCCGTTACCTCGATACCCTAGGCAGAGGGACAGCTTTGCGCTGTCCCTCTCCCTTGAGAGGTACAGTGTGGGTGCCCAGGCTCAGGGCAGCAAATGAAGTCCCTTTCCCTTCCTAGCAGCTCTGCATCTCCCTGCAGTTTGGGCAGTGGCAAAAAAAAGCCACACTACCACCCAAGGCCCGTAAAGCAAGTGTTATCTACTAAAAATCCATCACTGAAAAATGTGATTAAGCCAGTTCTATAGCAACAAAAGTGAAGAATCAATCAGGGCTTAATTATCTTTCCTGAATGCAAAAAGAGCAATTCTTTTTTGCAATTTTACAGCAATTCGTATCCCTGCCCTTCCACTACCCCAAATGCATTTTCCTGCATTCAGCTTCTTTCCCTTGAACAGCAGATAATCAGCTTAACAGAGAAAAGCTTGTCCTTACAACACAACAGAGCTGTAGTGGAGGGAAATCTGCCTTGAGAGGGGAAAAAAAAAGAAGAAAGCGTGGCTCACTTACATAGCGAAACTGTTGGTGTTAGGAGAGCCTGGGGGGCATGTGTGAATTAACATTAACATCTTTCCCTGGGAAAGAGCATTGTGGGGCTCCTGATACAGCCTCTGCTGTCCACTGTCTATAGAAGCAGGAGGTAGAGAAGAGTTTGAGGAAGTTTTTGATCATTGGCACTAAGCTAAAGCTTCAAGGCCCTTTTCTGCAGAAAACAGGGTGTTCTTAAAAACATCTCCACCTGGGAAGCCAGTTACGAATGGCACTTGCTTCGTTAGTGCCTGTGAAGCAAACCAGGTAAGTAACAATGTTGGGATAGCTGTGTTTAAGTTTCATAAAAGAATCCAGAAATTGCACTGGCCTCCATGCTTCAGGGCACCGTGTAAGCTGAGCAGTAGTGGTCAGCAAACAATGTGATGCTTAGTTACCCCATGTCTGGGTCCTATGGGATTTCTGCACTTACCTTGGAAGAAGCAAGTGCTGCTTGCTATTGTAGACTGGCAGAATGAATTTAGCCATGCTGGAGACACTGGTTGGGAATTTTCTGTGTAAAGTGTTATTTTGCAATGGCAAGATATGTTCCTGTGAAATAAGCTCTTTCAGGTACCTTAAACATCTTTTTTTCTGTTTTCTACCAGAAATATAAAATTAGAGAAAACCAGAGTGCTTTTGATTGTGCTGCCATTAAATGGGGCTGCTGCAGTGCATCAAGGGAGCTGTGATAAGATATGCTGTGTGCAGGCTAGCAGAGAAAAAGCAGCCCAGGTGGGAAGGGGTAAAGCTGCGTATTAACTTTGATCTCCCTCTGGGGCCGTCCCAGTTTCCCTGCTCACCTAGTGGTACCTCATTTTGCAGTGTGTGCCCGGGTGCAGCCAAGCTCCATTGCTTCCTCCCAGGCCCATGGCCAGAGCCCCTGCTCTGGCTCAAGGATGTCTTTTCTGTACAAGACCAATGTGGTGGGAATCTGTGTGTCAGTGGTGGGTATGTTGCCCTATGGTCCTTCAAACTGGCTTTTCTGGGCTGTGTCTGAGGGTGAAAGGTGCTAAAAAGTGAGGAGTCATCTCTGGCAATGGGAGCAAAGCTGCAGGAGGGGAACACACCTCCTTGAAGCTCATGCTCTCCAACCTCCTAAGCAGCTGTGGTGATCAGGTCTTCCCGTACCTTTTTCTTTCTTCTGACTGCTGACCTTTCTGAGACAGTGGGATGTCAGGTTTAGAGAGTTTCAGCAGACATCAGTGAGCGGCTTTGTCAAAACCAGCTTTTCCCCGCAGAACATAATTACTTTGTCACAACCTGCCTGAGAAGACCTATTGCCAGGATGAGTAATGCAATGAGGCAAAATGAGGTGGAGACCCTGCAGAGTTTCTGTGCGAGATGGAAAGAGCTGGAGAATTTCAAGTGAATGCTGAGGTGAGAGAAAAATCCCCTGGATACTCAGGGAGGTTGCTCTTCGCCTTCCTGCTGCTGGGCAGCCCAGCATCTCCACCCCAGGGTGTAAAGGAAGAGATGGAGACAACAGCCATGGGATGATTCCACCAGCCAGCAGTTTCTCTTGGTGTTATGCCAGTGGTTTGGCCCCCGTCTCTTTCTCACCATGCTTGTGCCAGCAGTGCTTAGCTGACAGAAGGGGTGGATGGGCAGCGAGTGGGACTTACACTGCCCAGAGGGAACTCAGGGTCAGGGTAACATCATGGCTTTGGCTGCTGGTACTGAAGATAAGCGGTGAGGGGAGTGTCAGCCAGGTTTGAGGCACTGAACTCACGTTGTCTCATGATGCAATCAGCACCCCCTTAGGTGAAAGGGCCCTGAGCTGAAGATCCTGAGGGAGGAAGGGACGACTTCATCATGAATGCCCTGTGAAGGTGAGGGACAGCAGAGATGATAAGGGATCTGCCCCTAGCAGGGCAGCAAGGTGCAGCTACCAATATGTCCGGAAATACCTTGGAGAAAACAAGCACACTTGGAGATTTACAGGGTAGATTTACAAGCTTTAAGGAGGCTTAGGCAAGAGTAGCTTTAGCCTGTGGAAATATAAAGGTCTTTTGCATACGTACCCTCATCCTGCAGGGATGGCTTTGCCTAATGAGAGCCGTCGTCAGTTAACTCGAACACATGCTCTCTTGTCAAGGGCTGCATACTTTTAGGAACACATCATTCAGAAAGCCAAGGAACCAAGACATTTGCATGAAAACTAAGGGAAGCAGTTGTGTCACTGAAGAGCTGGGAACATTTATCTTTTTTCCCCTGTGTGAATTCATTTTTCCTTGTAAAACAGCAGTGTAAGAAGTAAAAGGTGGAGCAGAGATGAACTCAGGGTCAGTAAATTGCACTCCTGCTGGGTTGAGGGTTCAGGACGCTGTGGACAGGGGTCCCTCTTGGAGTTGATAAAAGGTGACATGTGATGACCTTGGTGCAGGCAGAGGTTGGCACAGAAGGCTAGATCCTTTTGGGATTCAGCCAGAAGCAAAGGAGTTAATTTCTCTCCCTCTAGACTCCCAGGCATGGAAAGGAAACTGCATCGTTAACAAAAGTACTCAGTACCGAGCCAAATGTGAACCTCCTGTTGACACAAATGCAGTTTCAATCTCAGAGGTTCCTTTAGATCTAATTAGCATCAAATGGTAGATCATCTCCAATAGCTTGGTGTGTCTGCCTGACCTCAGCTCTGGGATCACACTGCTAAACTCTGCAGACCTGCAAGAAAGCCTGAGTCAGTAACTAGGAGGGCTTTCTCTTCATTTACAGGGCCTGTGACCTATAAGTCAGCACCTATTTAATTCTGTTTTATTGTCTGTCTTCTGTAGATCAGTTTAAATGGGAGAGGCAACTGACTACTGAAAGCGAGTTCATGAAGAGCTCGTGTGTGAATAGAAAGTCTTTTTGCTTTGTTTTTGATTTGTTCCATTTTCTTATGCAGAAAGCCAGCTATTAATGAGGAGCTTTTGGGAATTGAGCAGCCAGCTGTCCAACTAGTGGGATGCTTTATGTGTCAGTCCTATCACACACAAAACCCTGTCCAGAGGCCCTAGCTCAGTTATTAGCAGTTGCAGGCAGCGCGAACACATCAACAACTGCTGATTGCCCTGACACCAGATTAGGCTTGAAAACCTTCTCCCAATCAATATCCAGGCAGTATATAAATGTCTATGTGACAGTGTGTCAGGGATATCTCTTGGGCTGGCATAAATGTGTGCTGGGGGATGGCAGTAAACCCTATCCCTGACTCAGAAGGGGGGAAGACAAGCCACTTAGGTTGGGAAGACTGACAGTGAGCCTGTCCTCCTGAGTCAGGGAGGGCAGAGCTACAGGTTACTGTCACCAGCAAGGGCTAAGCAAGAAAAAAAGGGACCTAGGGAAATAGAGAGGCTGGGCAAACACTGACTCCAGTTAGGAGTAATTATAAACCTGGTGGGTGTTGGATTTCCCCGGAAGGGTGGCACTAGGGCCAGCCTGACCCTGGAGTGAGGCGGGGCATGCCCTGACAGGCAGCAAGTGCTGCCCATGTGGTCTGACTGCTAGAAAAAAGCAGGAGGAAAGGCAGTTGTCCACACTCAGCTGGGAAACCAAACCAGGACTAATTGTGTCTGAAAGCAATGCCTGCACCAGTGCTCTGAGCAAACAGGATGAATGTCTTCCATGCCCATGTCTCCTGCCTGCTCTTTCTCCCCTAGGAAATTCAGAGCCAGGGGCTCTCCCCAGCTTCCCCTCTTTCCAAGTCTCTGATTCTTCAGAGAGTGGAGGTGTGAGCTGTTCCACTGCAGCAGAGCAGGGTAAGCAGGGATGGTTTTGTATGCAAGGAGTTTTGCATGCAGAGGATCAGATTGCACGAAGCCCAGCTGCAAAATAACCTTGAGAAAATCTGCATGAAGCTCTGAGTAGGAATGGGGGAGCATGCTGGTTTAGAGAAGAAATTGGAGGTTGGATCTACAGGGCAGAGAGGATGTCACTGCTGGAGGAAGAACTGGAGCATATCTCGGGGCCTTCTGAGCTTGGTGTTCTTGGGAGGAGGCCAGCTCTCCTAAAAATGCCTTGCTGGATGACTGGAGAGCAGCGAGGGAAAGGTTACAGAAATGCTGTGTCCGGTAAGTGTGTATGTCTGGCACTCCTGCAAAAAGGGCCTGAAAGGTTTGGTGTGCAAAGTTGGCTATGGAAGGGGGAGCAGTGGAGCTGCGTGTTGTCTGTCTCAGCAGGATTTGGCCATTTGGCCTTGCCATGGCTCTGCAGCCTCATCTCCTACCCCTCCAAGGGGTCTGGCTGCCGTGCTTAAGGTCAGGTGTGGTCTGGTGCTGCTGCAACCTGAGGTCAGACTGGGAAAGCAAGTAGGATGTAAGAAAGAGCCATGTGAGAAAGAACAGTGAGGAGCCTTGTTGGCATCTCCTGTCCTTGGCTGTGGACCTGCATAAAGTCAGGTCCTTGACTCCAGTCTTTGCCTGACCTGTGCTGTAGGTATGCCTGTGCCTGGCCCTGTACCTTGCTGATCTTTGTGTTGTTTTGCTGATGTGGCTTCCCAGCTTGACCATCAGTCTGCCTCTTCATCACGTACCTGATTGGGAATCACTAGACTGTGCCGTTACCTTGGGTAATGTCACTGGACCTGCTCTACTCTCTGTGTTCAGGCACTGTGGGACTGCACCCTGGTTGGTGAGAACACTGCCCTGTCTTGCTGTCACTCTGGGGTCCAAGATCCCCTTCCCTCAGGGAACAGTCCCACTCTTGCTGCTCCCTGACACAGGCTGTGGGGACACCATAAAAGCCCATGCAAGCAAGTCTCTAATAGTGCTTTCCATCCTCCTGGGCCTGCAGGATGTGGTCAACAGGTCTTTCTGACAGTCTTTGGAAAGTCAGAGAGGTTGAATGTGGATACAGTTTGTGCAGATAAGCCCATAGGGAAGGAAATCTGGAGCCTGCAATACCACTGCAGGTTGAATCAACGTGGCATGGTGTTCCTAGCAAGCATTTTTCACTTGCCGCGTGTGTTGGTCCTTGCCTGTAAGAACATCCTGATCATGCTGCTGCAGACCCTGGCCTCAAACCCCACTTCAGCACAGTATGATGGGGAGTACTCTAAACAGGGTCTGAAGCTGTCCAGTCCAGGAAGAGCTAGAGATAGCTGGGTTTATAGAGATGTCAGGGTAGGAAGATGGCTTGAAGCACTTTTGGGGAAAGCAGGTTAAGCTGGTGTGTAGGTTGCCTAAGTCAAATATAGACTTCTCATTAGGTACGTGAAAAAGTTGTCATACCTTTCCAGTTCCAGAGCCCCACAGTCCTTGAAGAAAGCCTTTCTTCAAGGCTCTGGCTGTGTACAAGATGTCAGAACAAAGCCCCCCAGTGCAGGACCTTAGTGCTGTTGTGGTTGGAGAAGCATGAATGTTTCCCCAGCTGGACACGTCATGTCCTGCCTGTGGGAGGACAAGATGTACAGTTCTGCCCGGGGGTTTGGAGGGAAAATACTAGACTACCCAAGCACTGTTGCATCACCTTCAGCTGCATCCATATGGAAATACAGGCTGCCTTCATGGAAACCATGGTTCTCACGTGCCTTCTGTATCAGCTGAACAGACTCGTGTTCAAAACACATGTAAGTCTCTCCCTCTTAAAAAACCCAACCCAACCCAAACCCACAAAACTCTCTGAGAAGGCCAGTAGGGGACTTTCAGGCCATCCCACTGTGGTCCCATTGCAACCATGGAAGATGTTCCCTTACGGATGATTCCTATACAACTCACAGTAAAGAATAGGCACTTTTAGAGAAATAACAGGCTGATTACAAAGCATATTCTTGTGGTTAATTTGTATTCCATATGGCCTTTTTTGCCCTAGTCCTTGCCAAATGGGAGCTAGATATTTTCCTGGAGCTAAAGGAGAACTACAGGAGCAGGAGGAGCAGGGCCGGGACTGGACCCCCACTGTGTTGTGATGCATGAATAAGACTGCAAGCCTATATACTATGTCAAAAAGAAGTCTGATTAAATAACTGGTCAGGGAGAGGAGGTTTTAGAGGGTTTCTTGATAGGAAAAGATGTCATACCCAGTGTCTGGAAACTGAAGTCAGCAAAGATCAACCTGGAAATACAATGTAGATTTTTAAGAATGAGAGTAATCGGCCATTGAGAGAGATTGCCAAGGGACTGGGTTCTTCCTCACTGTGAATCTTCAAATTAAGTGGACATGTTTTTAACAACTAGCAGGCACCATGGCAGGACAATTTTGGGACTTCATGCAAGGGCATTTTATATAAGGGGACTGAGCGATCTGTGTGGATGTATGGGGAGTGCTGCATCATTTCAGGGGTGCTCCTAGGACAGACCCCATCTTGGGTTGGGTATATCTGGAAGAGAAAGGACCAACAGGACCAAGAAAGTGAGGAAGCTGAGCAGCAGACATTTAACAAATCAACCGAAGACTTGCACACCACGCTCCCCCAGGGCCATAGCCCTGGATGTGCTGGGTGGGAGCAAGGGCAGAGGAGGCTGTCAGCAGAGTTAGCAGAGCAGTGTGACTAACGGGTTGTCCAGTTCCTCACCTGAACTCCACATTTCAGGAAAATAGATCTCGTTCTGGACAAAATGAAAACTTTTCCTGAACCTGCTGAGCAGTGGAGATAAAGTCATTTCCTACTTCCAGCTGGGGGCCTGAGCCAGAGTTTGCTAGATTCATTGAAAGTCAACATTATCTAGCAAATAGCCATTTGGCCATTGACCATTATGTGGCCATTGAATAGGGTGGGTAGACACAAGGTCAGTCAAAGGGGCAGATGTAAGATAATCTGTGCAATCTTTGTTTTTGGACAGTTCTTCATTTTTCAAGAACATCTTCATAGTGGAAGCTCTTTCAGAGTGTCTTTTGTAAACTATTGCACTGCCACTGCTAACCAGGAAACAATTCTCATTTTAGAGAAATATTTACCTCATATTTCCATAGTAGTCAGATGAGGTTTTCAAATTCAGAGATAACTTGTGGGAACTGTCATTTAAATTTTTCCAGCTTTTAGATGCTTTTTAAAAAATTTCTACAGTATTTTAGCAATGTTGTATTAAAAGAACACATGTGGTCTCAGAAGCTGGTATTATTAATCTGGAAATGGTCTGGGCTGTACATTGTGGGGGCAGCAGTAAAGGTGTAAGAGAGGTTTTACAGTAGGACAGTTGATTTTGCCTCCTGAAGTGGAGGGACCCATATGCCCCTGGAAGTACTTCTGGGCTTGGTAATCTTGTCCACCCTTCAAGGGCGTCCCACATGAATTATGCTCAACAGGCAAAGCAAAGTGCTTTGACCTGTGACAAGGCTTCGTAGCCAAAGCCTGGGTACGTCAGCGGAAAGAGCATCAGTAGATTTTTGATAAAGCCTGTTGGCTGTAGACCATAAAGTTTAACAGAAGGCAGCTCTCCAACGGGATCTTTCCCAGCCTGGTGTCCTCATTTAATGCGTAGTCATCTCTGATCTATTTGCATTGTACTGCTTGCTGAACTGCTTTGTTATCTGTACATGAGCTCTGTACTTAGAAGCACTCTTCACTTATGGCTTCAGATTTCAATTATTATTTGAACTTGGCTTTTTCCTGGCTACATCGTTAAAAAGAAAGAGTAGTTTCTTTGCCCACCTCTTCTCCTTAAACTTCTGTATTGCTGCATTTTATGCTGCACACATTCAGAGGATAATAAATTCAGTCAGTTTTGGTCTAAATGTAATTCCTTAGTAATTGCCATCTATTTATTTTTATTAGTAGCAATATCTTAGCTTTATGAATGCAAGATCTAGACTCTTCCGGCAGTGTCTTAGGGAAGGCTTGCTTAATAAAAGTAAAAAGCATTTGGGAAGGTTTAAATTAGACAACTGCAGAAAACTCTCTTTTTCGCCAAACATGGCAGAATTCATTCCCCAACAAGGCCATGAGGGGATGTAGGGGATGGAGAGCGGGATGGAGAGCAGGATGAAGCCCTTCTGTCTGGGAAGCTTTAGGACATCTCGTCAGCTGAATGACTCCTTAAAAAGCACAGCTAGAATCAGACTCAGGTCCCAAAAGGCTAAGCGTCATGGCTGTTTCAGCATTGTGAACACGCAGTGGCTCCAACCGAGTTTGTGACCTTCCCCTTCTCTTCCAATGCTGGGGGAGCCTTTGCATACCCACTGATGGCCTTTGGGGTGGGCTCTTAGTGATTTACAGTTTCCTGATTCAGACTAGGCATGGCACTGGGAACACTAGTTATTATTGTAATTTTTCCGTCCCTTTCACAGTTTTCTTTCTCATCTTTTTGATCTATCCACACTGAGAACAGTAAATCCCCAAAACCCACTCTGACCCACATGCACATGCAGCACAGAGCATCTTTTGATAGTCACATTGAGCAAACTTCAAGAGAAACTCTGGGTAATTTTCATCTCCATTTCATCATCAGATCATTAAAACGAGACAAGTAAAACATCTCAGAGTAAAAATGACAGACACAAAAGCAGGTCTTTAAATATTAGCAGCTTTAAAATTAATGTTTGATAAGATTCCATTCTGAATTTTGATTACTGGTGCCTTTTACAAAGTTCAGCTATAAGATCTGAATCTCTTATTGTCCGTTCCCAGGAAGATAAAACACAGTTATTGCTAGTGCAGTTTGGCTTCTATACCCTTAACAAAAATGTCTGTTCCTTGGTTGCCATATGCTACCAAAAGGGATAAGCTTTTAATTACCGATCAACAAAGTCCCTTCACATTTTTCATGGTAATAGACCTAAAAAAAGTTATTTTTACTCACTAGTTATATCGTGCCTCGTAAAATGTCAGTGGTTAGGTACATATTGGGGTCACTGAAATTCAGAGAGGTGGGTTTTTTTGCAAATCACATCCCCCCTCCCTCTGTCTAGAGAGACAGAGGTTCCCTGGCAGTGGTTTCTGCAGAGGGACACCCAGGATCCTGTGAGCCCCATGGGTTGTCTGGGTCTGTCACTTGTCCCATGCCAAAGCATGGGAACAGCACTAGCAATTTACCAGTGGGACTCTGCGTGAGTGTTTGTGTGTCAGTCCGTGCACAATATTCTATGTATGGTCTCTGCTGCTGGCAGGAATGCGTCCTGTAGGGTCCTTGCTTTTATTGCTGCCTCTGGCTCTGTCCAGGAAGCCATAAAGTGTAGCAGAATGTGAGAAATAGTTTAAGTCCTATGCTGCTCATAAACACTTAACCCTGCTTTTCAGGAGGAGTACTTAATCAAGGGGAGGAGAATATGAAGTCTCTTCCAACTCACCTGGGCCATAAAGGAGCCCTTTAGCAAGGGTAAAGTGGGGCACATAGAGAATTGCTGTTGTTTCCACTGGCTGAGAAACTGGCTTGTTATCGAACAAAGTGTTCCTTTTTAGGGTTAAGTATAAGTGGCGTGTTCACCTTGGTAAAGACCGGTGATAATTGTCTTTTGGCAGGAATGAGGACACATCATGATACCAAGCACCAATTCATCCCTATATACTATCGACCTCCTTATCTAAGCTTTTGTCACCCTTGGCTTTTCTAATGATTGCCCTTAGCCAACTCTGTCTCATTAGGATGGTGGGTCTAAAAACACAGTTCCTGGAACAGAAGGGGACCACAGCCCCAGTGATGTGGCTGATGCCTGTTCCAGTGCTTATTTGTGAAGCCTTGCCCTGAGCATCCTGCTATCGCTAGCGGAGAGGGGGTGTGTGCCTCCAGACTCATGCTTTTCCTGTGGCTTTTTCTTGAAAGGTACCTGCCTTTCTGTCCCTGGAGAGAGCATGGAAAAGTAAACCAGCTTCCTGACTCACATCTTGAGCATCTCCAGCTTTCACATTGCATTTGGAAGTCTCATTGGTACGGTATGGGTGACACAGAGCTATTCATTTAGACATTCCTGGGGTAAACCAAGTGCTAGGATGCACGAAGGCAACACCCCAGAGGGGTGTGAAAGAGGATGGACAGGAAATGTTCAGATTGGAGCTGAGTATGGAGACACTGCTGCAAACACAGTAGTCTGTTTAGATGGGGATGGGTCTCTGACCCTGCAGACCTTCAGCTCAGCAAGCAATTCTGGGTCATTGCTCTGCACTAATTAAATTTAGCTGGGAAACTTCTGGGGGTGTTTCAGTGCACATGGGTGCTGCTCCGTTGGGGCAGTCGTGAAGGAGCACTGCTTTGTCAGAGCCTTAGGCTGCACGTGGCTGGATGAACATCAGCATCAGGGAATCAGAAATTGCTTCCATTAGCAACTTAATGGTTCTGCATCTGCAGATGACAAATGCACTGCTTCTGATGATGGAGGGCATGCTGACACAGTTCTGGGAAGTTAAATACAGGCAGATTCAGCACTGGGATCAGAGGTTGTTTCACAGAGAGGCGCAAATCCTGTTATCTTTATAAGTTACCTTCCGGAAAGACGGTAGCTTGCATGCATGAGCCTGTTTGGGGCTTTACTCAGCTTTTGGGGACTTTCCTGCATGAGCAGACCCCAAGGTTTCATTTGGGCTGTAAGCAAGTCAAATGTTATTGGAGGTGCAGAAGCAGAAGTGGGTATCAGACTGTGCCTGCAGCAAGCTGTGTGGAGAGGAAATGGCCGTGAATAAAAACATCAGCATCTGGCCCAAAGAGACTCCCTTGCAGCCAGCAGGCTGACAGCAGGGAAGTCCAGGGGGACAATGGTGGTTAGTTTGACTCATTGATTGTGGCAGGCAGCTGATCTAAATTCAGCTGCAGTGCAAAGCCCCGGGCAAAGGAAGTGTGAGAGCCATGAATGCTAGAAAAATAAACAGCATCATTTGGGGTTAAGAAGGTACAGGGAGTGTGCTGGACATGGGCTGTAGGTGTTGAGAGCAATTTTCTGGAACAGGGAGAACGTACTGCCTCTGGGGTCCTCAAACAGTGATGTGAATGGTGACAACCAATCTGGGTCTTCTCCCTGAACTGGTTCATCTTGCTGTGCAAGGAGGGTCCTGGTCCTGCAATGGACTCTGGACAGGGACAGCAGCCTACCTATATGAGGCAACTTACAGGACTGGGACTCTGTCCTGAGTTTTATTCTAATGCACGTACCTACTTTGATGATGTGGCTTTACATACTGTCTGTGCCTGGGCAGAGGACACTCAGAAGGTCTCATCAGGGAAAGAGTTTCCTTGAGCTTGTCCTACATCAACGATACTGAACTCTTTGCACTGGCCATGGGGTTTGTGTCTGTTTTTTTTCAAGGATTCTGTGCATTCTCCAAAGAGATTAAGCCAAAGCATGGGTCCGAAATGTCACTGCTGAGAAGAAGCTATATTTTTTAGTGCTTACATTAAATCAATCAGTCTATTGTGGCACAAGAAAGAACTGACTTACAGTCCTTCTGCATGTTACACAGCATACAGTCTTTGGCTAAAGAAGCTGATGGCTGTAGCTTACAGACAACAAATCAACAGGGTCTTTTCCAAAAGCTGCTGAAAGCAAAGCCTCTTTAATAGGAGGCTCCAGGTAACTGGGACTGTCAGGAAGAAGTTGGTTTTAAATATCAAACATGCAGGGCCACTCTCATCCAGGAGAGACCCCGGATGGTCCCAGATGCCCTGCACCCACCATGCACTGTCACCTCAGCTGGGGAGAACACACTGGGTGCTTGGTGAATATGTCCTAAGATAAAGTCACGTGCATACCTTGAGGGGGAGAGGCCGACTCACCTCTTCTTTCCTCAGTTTCCCTGCTGTGAAATGGCAATCCTCTCCTGCTGACTTCAGCCCAGCAGCATATGCTAGATCACGCTGAGGAAAAGACGAGGTGCTTCCCTGCACCCTGCCATTTGCTGGGATTTTGTCTGCATCAGTGCCTCAAGTTGCAGCTTCCCTCATCATCAGCAGTCATGCAGGGAGCAGGCAGCCCCATGCTCAGTGCTGCTGCAGTTACTCCCTGTTGCAATAATGTTGTGTTTGCTCTCTGAAGTGGCAAACGGTTCCTGACCCAGGCTGTTAGACTCCCATAATAGCATGGCTAATAACCAACAAAGCTTTTGCACTTCTTTGCAGCCCGTTTCACAGGCCATCTGGTGAGCCTGGCTATAGGTTTGAAGGCAGGTGGAGAGTAGACATAACTTTAAAGGTGACTTGCAAAAATCACATGCTGCCACAAAAGATACTGAGAACATCTCTTAGTGAATAGCTGCCTCGGGAAAAAAAAAAAAACAACAAACCAAACCAACAACCAAGAAAAACAACAACAGCAGCAACAAAAAATCCAAAAGAAGAAAAGCCCCTGACCCCTGTTCTGGACTTGCAAAGGTTCTTTGTGGTTGCTTCTGTAGCAAAACAAGAATGAACTCCATGCTACCAAGGTAGGCTGCAAATGGGTGGTAGGGAGCTAAGCAAACAGTGGGGAAATAATATGGCATGGATCTAAGCCATCTACTACTATTTTGCTATTGCTAGGAGGTGACAGGACAACCCAAATGCCAGGCTCTGCAAAGGGTATGCCTGCTGAGGGTTATATCCCTTTCATAGCTCTCTGACTGTGCTTGCTCAGCAAGAGGCAGAGGTGGCAACAATTTATGCCATTAACTGGAAGCCTGGGATCCATGTGCACAGCATGTCCTCCTGTCAACTGTGGCTGAATTTCAAGCAGTTAAATCTGATGGATGCGGGAAACAGCAGGCTGTACTGTGAGGTTGGAAAAGGAAGACGAGCTGTTGGACTGGTGGATGAACTGCAGTTTATTGTCAGGACAGCATTTGGGACTTTTGCCCACCCCAAGCATGTCTTTGGGGTTCACGTTATCCATGGTCTCTACTGAGGTCAAGGCAGCTTTTCTGGAGGGCTGTGCTTGCCGACCCATGGATACCCATGGGCCATGAAGCTAGGGATGTCCTGAGATGGTTGTCACTTTTGGGAATGAGGGCAGGAGGGAGAGAAATGCTTCTTCTGCTTGGCACACTGTGTCTGTTTGGGTGACAGAGACAGATGGTGCCCAGCAAGTTGAAAGCCACCACTTTTGCCTTTGCTCAGCCTGTCTACAACCACCTCTTGAATCCCAGATTGCACAGTGTCTTGCACCAGCATCTGCAATGGGGGACTCCAGCCAAAATCGTGGTACTGGTCAGAAAGATTGTGCTGCAGGGAAAAAGTGGAGCGTCCTAGGAATAATGAGCTGTACCATTCACTGACTGTGGGATTGTGAACTCTGCTCCTTGTGGGTGATGGCACAGGAAAATATGCCTTGGCCTTCTGGAGGAGCAGGTGAGGTGGGTGGATGTGGGTGTCCATCACTGCCCAGGGTACCTCTGCCCTGCAACTTTGGCAGGAAGGCAAGCTGGGCCACAGAGCAGCTGAGGGCTTGATGCCCAGATGCTGTCAAGGTTATTGAAGGCACACCAGTTTGCTCCAGAGCCTGCTCCATGGTTTCAGTGGGGCTACACTGATTTACGGTGACACAGGAACACACCTGCTGCCCTTGGTGGTGCTGGGAAGTTCTCTGGTGGCCATCCACACCCGCTGTCTCCCAGCTTGACTGAGACAAGAAACTCCCAGACTGCTGTAGGCACAGAGACCACATAGGCAGAGTAATAAATGAAATGGTACAAGGTAATGCTTCCAGGCACTCCCCCATCACTGTTACTATTACATTTTTAACATTCCGAATATGGTCTTTGACCAAGGCCAGCCTAGTGCTTAATCCTCAGTCATGAGCCTGGTGACGGAAAAAAAGGGGGAAGAAGATTATCATGGGTCTCATGGAAGGAGCAAACCTGTGATGGGACATTTCAGGATGCTTGTGGGACTGTGTAAAGTGTATTATCAGATGTTTAAAGGGGATTGTAAGAACATCCAAAACATCATGGGATGTTTAAGGGAAGGGCCAGAGGCAGGGAAAGGAGGGATCAAAGCAAACTGGTGAGGAACAAGTATGGGAGAATGGGTAGGAGAGCGGATAAAAGGGTCCAGCTGCGTGTAAGCAGGCTGCTGATGAGTGTGCTTTTCTCTCTGGGTCCTGTGCCTGTACTTCAGCTTAGCCTGGTCTCATATTAAACCTGATTTCATAGCCTTTTTATTTCTTTCGCTCTGTCTCAGTGCATGTGAATATGTTTATGTTTCACTGGAAAACTTCAAGCTGAACTGGTTGGTGAGTAGAAGACCAGAATGTGAAAGCCCAAGGCTGGACACAGGGTAAGTGTGACTCATGATCTTGGTACGGAGTCTGGGTGGAGTAAATGCTGAGGTTGGAGGTTTCTGCTGATGGATGTGTGCCTGTGGATGAGGAGAGTGAGGCTCTCTGTGTGTCTACCAGTGACCTTCAGTCCTGATCAGCTGGAGGGGAAGGGGGGAACAAGTGGGGCTGCTTATGTTGTTTGTGTTCATGAGAGTACTGCTGATGTTTTTGTGAGGGCCAGTAAAGGCACTGTTCTTTGTCCGTGTTGGTCTGTGTGGCCAGTTGCTTGCAGTTTGTGTGCATCTGCATCTCTGGGACATATGCTTTGCAGTGTGGAGACAGCCACAAATTGGAAAAGTGGCAAACAGACTGGTGAGGAGAAACTCCTTGGGCCTTCACACCCACCGGATTCAGCTTCTCCTAACACGATGCTTTTTAGAATCAGCTCTGGAAAATACTGTTCCCACTAGGGGAATGTATTTCACCCTGATACCATAATGGCTTTCATGGAGGATATGTTGCAAGAACTGCACATTTCTGCAGAACAGCCATTTCCAAGGTGGAGTCAGCAACTTGCTGTAGTTATGGGACAAGGTAACAAGTACAGCTGACCTGGGGAACCAGACTAAACATGGACCATTGTCCTGGTTTTGGCTGGAATAAAGTTAATTTTCCTCTTAGTAGCTGGAGTTATAGTGCCGTGTTTTGGATTTAGTATGAGAATAATGTTGATAACACACTGATGTTTTAGTTGTTGCTAAGTAGTGCTTACACTAGTCAAGGACTTTTCAGCTTCCTGTGCTCTGCCAGGTGCACAACAAGCTGAGAGGGAGTGTAGCCGGGACAGCTGACCCAGACTGCCCAAAGGGGTATTCCATACCATATGATGTCATGATCAGTGTATAAGCTGAGGGGAGTTGGCTGGTGGGGCAGCAATCGCTGCTCGGGATGGGCTGGGCATAGGTTGGCGGGTGGTGAGCAACTGTATCGTGCATTACTTGCTTTGTATTTTATTACTACTACTACTACTTTCCTTTATTCTATTTAAATTATTAAACTGTTCTTATCTCAACTCACAAGTTTTCTCACTTTTACTCTTCTGATTCTCTTCTCCCATCCCATGGTGGGAGGGGACTGAGTGAGCGGCTGTGTGGTGCTTAGCTGCCAGCTGGGGTTAAACCATGACAACCATTTCCAATTAAAACTTTGAATGTGACTGGTAACCTACAAAAATTAGGAAGACTTCATCCAAAAATCTTGGGAACCGCAGTCTAGCACGATATCTTCCAAACCTAATATTTGTGCTCATATTCATCTTCTGCGCATGCTGTATACCTGGTGTTTGATGGTGCATGTCTCAGGAAGGCAATGTTTTGCATTATCAACACTGAAATAAGTGGCCCACATACGTTCGTTCTTGTAATGTAATTGTAAATGGATTTTGCTTCTAAAACACCATGACAATGATTTCCTACAAAGTGACAGCCTTCTCTCATTACCTAGATTCATTTGTTGTCTGATGAATTTTAATAGCACAGATCTGAAATCTGATGACTAAACCCCACCCCAAAAAGAAAAAAAGAAGTTCAGAGCTGTGTCACATTCTTAACAGAGCTTCAAAAAAAAGCATGACAAGCAGTGTTCAGGAAGAAATACATGCTATTGGAAGTCTGATGGCAGGAAGTCTCAAACAAAAGGAAAATTTGAAGAAGGAGAGAGAGGGGAGCGAAATGTTGGATGGCAGAGAGATGAGCATCAAACAGGCAGGCACAGTGTCCCTACCAAGAAAGAGCAGATGTATCTGTGTCCAAATGTCCTTTGCTCTGACTTTATCCCCTGCCTGTGTTGTGCCTGAAAGTGATGTTTCTTATATTTGGGTCTTCACCCTCCTGGCTCCAAAGGGTCAGCATCACTTCCCGAAGTTATGGAATAACCAGAGTCATTTAATGCACAGGATTTTCCAGTGTGTCTTATGTGCCACACAGAGCTAGATTACCACCAGGATGGATCTGACTTACAAACTTAACAGATGCTGCTTCTGAAATTCTGGGATGGATTACAAGCCCCTTGTAATAAACACAGGAGAAGGAAGGATGGAGCATATGTACAGAACAGGCCAAGGAAATATATGGTGGAGGAAAAAACAGGACATTGGGCAGGAATACTAGGGTAAAGCTTATCTGCTGTGTTTTAGGATTTCTATAATAGCCCAGTTGTCTGGGTCCTCTGGGCTCATTCCCCTAAATGTGGCAGCTGGGAAACTACATTCTCACTGTGAGTCTTTCAGGATGCAAGCTGTGCTGCTCCATCAGAGTGATGGCTGCTACTTTAACAGCCGCATTAACCCATTCACAGGATGAAAGATCAGTGCCATTTGCAGCAGTGATTGTCTACCCTCTCTGGGGTTACTGCTGAGGTGGGGGTGTCAGGCAGATGCCTGCGTGGCAGTGCTGGTAGAGAGCCTGCTCTTCTGTAGCTGGGCATCCTGCTGGGGACGTGGGCAACCACACATGTCCTCTTCTGCCTGCTGGGAAACTTGCAGCCCTCTTCCTCAATGGCTCAGTGACTGACTGCAATTGAGGATCATTCATTTTGGGTTCCTTTGCAGGCAGCTGTGCAATCCCAGTTCTGTAGGGGTGTTGTCTGCATGGAGCAGCAGCAGCAAGGCTGAGTGGAGAGGGCAGACCAGACCTTCCTCTGGACGAATGAGTCCATATCATTTGTCCCAGACTGTGCAGTTGTCTCAATGCAGCACTACCCTACTGCTTGTGGTTGGGACCAGAAGGGTGACTGGCACAGTGTCATGCTTTTAGCTGGGATAGAGTTAATCAACAGACAGGAAGGTTATGGGGTCACTAATGGGTGCTATCACAACCTCCACACACACTCTGTTGCCCATGAGGCTGGGTCTTAACCCATCTGGGAAGTGCTTCCCTTGGCTAGTGGATGGTAAGTCAACACTGGCCTCATGTCACTCCTTCTCCAATGAGCAGATGGGTAAAGGTTGTGCAGACCCTTTGAATCAGGCAGTAGGGGTGGTAGTGATGGGGAGATCAGGGTGCATCTTTGCCGAGGAGTAGGTATAGACAGAGAGAGAAAACTGTGACCTGCTGCAGAGTTGGTCTCTCTGGGAAAGCACAGAGCATCAAGGATTGAAAGGCTCAGCACCGCAGTACCAGTGTCTGAATACTTCACATGGACATCTCACACGAGGCTTTTGGGCTCATGCCAAATGCTCTTGAAGTATTTTTACTAACTGGGTGTCGCGAAGGTTTATCAATGTGAACTAGTCAGATATTGTACTTCAACAGAATTTATTTCAGTTCAGCACTCCAATGAACATCAGTTAATCACAGGTTCAGGATGCCAGGTGGGAACTATCACTGCACAGCTGACTTAAGAATTCTTAAGGTTTTTAGAATGAGGATCCAAAATGTGCAATCACTCATCTAAGAAGATGAGGGCTCTCAACCTCAAGGAGTTACCTTAGGTGGTGTCCTGACCAGAGGGGAGAGTCCCCGTCTGCAGACCTGCTCCGCCGAGGAGGACTGACTCGGTAGGCCCCCCTGGCAGGGCTCCGTTTATACCCTGCTTGAATCTGACCTGTGGTCATATATGTCACAGCCGTTTCCTATTACCTGCAGGCTCTGTCTGTCAGCAGCTGTGCACATGACAGCAGTCATGGCAAGGCGGCAAGGGCGTGAAAGTAAGGTTGCGAAAAGCAGCAGTGGCTGCTCTGCTTTGGGAAGCCCTGGTCTCTAGAAGGGTGGGTTGCACCTGCCACACTGGGTTGCAGAGTAAGAAAGGTTATGTGCATGGAGAATTTATAGCTAAATGAAAAGCCAGCATTGAGAGTTGTGTTTAAGTGGTTTCCAAGACCCAGAAAGCTGTGCAATGTCCTTAGGCTGTGTCTGCCTTTATTTAAGTGGGAAATTTTTTGGGATCCCTGGGAGAGAGTGAGCTCATGTGACAGCAAATGAAAAATGTGAGGCCTGAAGAAGTGCCCTTAAGTTAACTTCAAGTTGGAGGAGACCCAAATTCGGTGCAAAGGCTGTTGTGAGTCATGCTGCAGGCAGCCTTGCTGCCATGCACTGAGAAAGGCATCTGGGGCTTACTTCATGGCTGGCTGCTTTTTCAGGTGACTCCCCCCATCCTCTGCTCCCCTCACCCTGTGAGTTGGCTCAGAGGAGGTGAAAGGTGACAGCTTTTGTTCATTTTAAAGTAATTTTGAACAGATCAGGACAAAAAGCTAACTGTGAAAGAAAAGTGAAAGAAGTCTTAGGTGGTGGGTATTATGAGCATACAGGCAAAAATGGCAGTGGTGGGGTGAAGCAGGGAATAATATCAGCAGCTGAATCTTTCATGGGTTTCTTGCTGAGACCCTGTACTGGCAGGTCAGCAAAGTCTGTGGTCCTGTGCTAGTTATGACCAAATTCATATTTACTGGGCTGCGCTAGTTTTACAACTGGATACTGCAGCTGGATTCAAGGAACTAACAGTGCAAGATGTGATTTCCCTCCTTCAGTATTTAAGGCTATTTTCAGATAAGTGACGTTGTTAGCTGATCTTCATGCATTTAAGAGCCTATGTCTGACCATCTGTCTCTAATTAGTCCCTTCAGCCCTGCAGTTTTCTCTCTTTGAAGTTCTCACACTTCCTTTTTGATACATTAAAAATAAAAGGAACCTCAAAACACCCTCAAAGTATCATTTGCCCTATTCAAAGCAGGATAACTTCACCCCTTTGGGAAGAGGTGGGACAAGTGAGGTGAATTTTTTCCCAGTCTTCCTTCTCTTAAGAACCATTATTTTTTGTCTCTAAGCTGTAAAAGTTGGCTAAGATAGTACTGTGACAGAGGCTCTGGTCAAGGCACAAGATCAGGACTCAGGAGATATAGGCTCACTCTCACCTCTGCAGAATGACTCCTACCTGGTCACTGCATAACGACATGTGTATCATTACTTTCTTCTGCTTCTAGTGCTGTCAGGAGCTGAGCAAACATAAATGGGCTCTGCAAACTCTTCACTCCCTCCTGGGAGTGTGACTGCCTGTTCTCAAGAGCAACTCCAATATGGTGCAGCTTCAACCTGGGATCATGCTGTTGGGACAACATCCTTGGTCTAGCAGTTATATTAAAGCTCAGGTTGTTTGCCTTGGCCTTTCCTTGAGCTGTGCTGTAGGTATGCCTATGGATGGTACTGTACCTTGCTGATCCTGACTTCATTGTGTTGACTTCACTTCCCTGCTTGACCTTGAACGTCTCTTATCACTACAGATGTGTCTAGTGATTACTGGTGTCCATGGTTGCTCTCACTGGGCCTGCTCTGCTCTCTTCATTCAGGTATTGTGGGACTCTCCTCGTTGTTAAAAAAGGATATTGAGGAAAGGGAGCTCTTGTGGACCAGGTCTTGTCTTCCTGACAATGGCTAGAAGAAATGAGGTGCACAAACAGTTGTTTCTCTTGGAAGGTCCTTCTCAGCTTCTGGCAGTTAGGGTAGGACCTGTTGAGGCTGAAGGTACAGCTGTACCAGGGAGGCATTCATGAGCCTATCTTCTCCCAGCATAGTGAGTACTGTAGACCTTTGTGTGCTAAAAAACTCTGAGTAATTCCCCTTCGCTGCCTCTCTCATGAATTCAAAGGTCATCTGTCCATCTTGGTTCATTTTTTCAGGGGCAGATTCCCTGCCAATGTACGTGAGGTGGAATTACTGCCATTTTGTGTGTGTGTTTGTGTGTTAGGCTAGCAGTTCAGTCTAAACAGCAAATATTGCATCATTGTTTTTCACTGAACCCCAAATCTTAAAAGCTTTCCTTAAAATATCCACCTGTGTTAAGCTCCTGGATCTGAACTGGGGGTTGGTGGTTTTGTTCTTTTTGGTCTATTTTGTCCAAAAGTCATTAGGTGAAAGAAATTTAGTTGAATGCCTCTGGAGAAGGATTTGTTAGCTGACTCCTCTGCTTCGTTATTGACAAGAAGAGTTAGTTTTACTGTAACATGCTTCATGCACAATAGGAATTAGGTACATACTGTACACATAAAAGCCAAAGTAACAAAGAACAACCTTTAAATAACTCTTACAGTCCATTAGCCAGACAATAACACCTGTTGCGTAAAGGATACACTTACAGAGATCTCTCAGAAAACCTCACAAAAAAATGACTTCTGAAAACTCTCTGTAAAATTGTTGGCATGTGTGTGATTTGTGTAACTAATAGACAGCATTGTTTGCACATGGCACGGTCATTAAGAATGATGTGTTCAGCCTTACCTTTGGATCCTGTAGGAACACTCTCTGAGATTCTGATCAAATTAATTGAACACATCCTGTCCTTCATCATTTGCAGAACTCTGTATGATATGATTAGGTTTGGATGGTTATTGAGTCCCCTGGAGTTCTCTCTCAGCAGATAGGGCATGTTCTTTAATTTTCTTCCTTTCCTAGAAGAAAGGAGTCAAAGAGAAGAAAAAGGCTATGAACAAGGGGAGAAAAGGAGGTTAAGGTTCACATATGCTGTATTTGGAGGGAAGCTAAGTCTTGTTTTCTGTGTACAGCCTTTCTCCTAGACAAATATGCATGAATTAGTGCTGATGGATCAGAGTGACAGAAGGCATCTCTGAAGACTATCTTGTCCAAGTCCCAAAACAGTGTCAGCTAGGGCAGGTTGCTCAGGGCCTGACCCATTAGCTCCTAGCTGACTCATCATCCATCCCAAGCAAAGCTTTATACATTCCTGCTTCTCTCTCATATAAAAGGCAACTCCCCATCCTTGCTGTTGTGGTCAGTTCTGCCTAAACAGCTGTAACCAACCATCACAGCCCTCCAGGCCTTTGAGCCTGGAGGCACCATGTGAGGCACCACATCTCCATGATCCAAATGAGCTCATAGCACTGTAATTGCACACGGACTTCTAATTCCTCCTATTTGTTCCCCATGCTGCATGGATTAGTGTTCAAGAACTTCAGAGAAGCATCCAGTCATGCTGATTTCAAAGAAGAATGTGTGAGAGCTTTTTCCATGGTGCTGTCCTGTAGGAACTTCCTTAACTGTGTGCATACTCTGGAGCTGAGCCCTCTTCAGCCCTGCACTGTTGATTATGAGGTCTTTCTTCTCCATATCACCCTGCAGGCTTTGCTGTCAACCTACTAGACCACTTCCTCACTTAGCTGCAGGTTGTCACTTCCTGCTCCCCCAGTCCTTCCTAGTTTAAAGCTCTCCTCACCAGCTTACCAACCTGTTGGCACAGATGCTTTTGTTCCACTTAGGTGGATGCTTAGGTTCCACTTAGGACCTCTTGAAGCAACCCTTGATCCTCAGAGAGGGTCCATGATTGTCATCTCTAGCTTTGCAAGAAGTGAAGGATGTACAGGATCAATCCACTCTTCCTCAAGGTTTTTTTTCCCTTCCCATTCCCTTTTAGAGGCAAGACTGAGGAGAATGCCACTTCAGCACCCATGTTCTTGGCCATCATCTCCAGATCTGTGTAGTATTGCTTTATACTTTCCAGGTCTCCAAAGGCAATTTTGTTGGTGCCCACATAGATGAGCAGAGGGGGATAATAGACTTCTGAGGCTTTTCTGGCCTTCAGACTATCATCAGTGTCCTGGATCCTACCAAATCTCCCTAGGCAGTGTCAGGCTGGCAGATGGACACCTCTATTCCACACAGGAGGGAGTCTCCTATTGCTGTTACTCATAATTTTCTCCTGCTGCGACCATGTGGTTTACGCGCAGTTGTCTCCAGTGCTGCTCTGAACGGAGCTCCTAGCCCCGCATCTGATACCATAGCACTAAATCTCTTCTGTAGTTGCTGATCTGCAGGTGGAGTAGCAGCCTTCCTCTTGGTGCCAGAAGTCACCAGCTTTCAGTCTTTTCTATCATGGGATTCTCCTTTTCCCAACCTAATGAGTACAGACTCTGAATGTTCCTCTGTCTGTGTAGTTGGGTGTTCAGGCTCTTGTAGGGTCTTGGAGAAGATCCTGTCCTCTTTTTCATAATCTCTAATGCTGTGCAGACTTTCCAACTCCTCCTGCAGCTCATCAACAAGCGCTCACTTTCTGCAGGCAAGAAGTCCATTTCCCCTGCCCCAGCTTCATTGAGGAGCCACCTGGACACTCACAAGTCTATGGAGCTAGATGGGATCCACCCAAAAGTACTGAGGGAGCTGGCAAAGGAGCTTGCCATCATTTATCAGCAGTCCTGGTTAACAGGGGAGGTCCCAGATGACTGGGGCAATATGACACCCATCTACAAGAAGGGCCAGAAGGAGGATCTGGGGAACTACAGGCCAGTCAGCCTGACCTCAGTGCTGGGGAAGATTATGGAGCATTTTATCTTGAGTGCGCTTATCAGGCATGTGCAGGACAACCAGGGGATCAGGCCCATCCAACATGGGTTCATGAAAGGCAGGTCCTGCTTCACCAACCTGATCTCCCTCTATGACCAGGTGACCTGCCTAGTGGATGATGGACAGGCTATGGATGTTGTTTATCTGGACTTTAGTAAAGCCTTTGACACTGTCTCCCACAGCACCTTCCTGGAGAAGCTGGCAGCTCATGGCTTGGACAGGTGTACTCTTTGCTGGGTGAATGGAGCTAAATCCAGTTGGCAGCTGTGTTCACCAAGCGGAACATGGGGTGTTCCCCAGGGCTCAGTGTTGGGGCCAGTCTTGTTTAACACCTTTATCAATGATCCGGATGAGGGGACTGAATGCACCCTCAGTAAGTTTGCAGACGACAGCAAATTGGGTAGGAGCGTTGATCTGCTCGAGGGTAGGAAGGCTCTGCAGAGGGATCTGGACAGGCTGGATTGATGGGCTGAGGTCACTTGTATGAGGTTTAACAAGGCCAGGTGCTGGGTCCTGCACTTGGGTCACAACAACCCCATGCAACACTACAGGCTTGGGGAAGAGCGGCTGGAAAGCTGCGTGGCAGAGAAGGACCTGGGGGTGCTGGTTGACAGCCAGCTGAACATGCGCCAGCAGTGTGCCCAGATGGCCAAGAAGGCCAACAGCATGCTGGCTTGCATCCTTGCTTGTGGCCAACAAGAGCAGGGAAGTGATGGTGCACTGGTGAGGCTACACCTGGAGTACTGAGTTCAGTTTTGGGCCCCTCAGTACAAGAAGGACGTTGAGGTGCTGGAGCAGGAAAAGGGCAACAAAGCTGGTGAAGGGTCTGGAGAGTAGGACTTATGAGGAGCAGCTGAGGGAACTGGGGTTGTTTAGCCTGGAGAAGAGGAGGCTGAGGGGAGACCTTATTGCTCTCTACAACTACCTGAAAGGAGGTTGCAGTGAGGCGGGTGTTGGTCTCTTCTCCCAAGTTACTAGCAATAAAATGAGAGGAAATGGCCTCAAGCTGCATCAGGGGAGGTTTAGCTTGGATACTAGGAAAAATGTCTTTACTGAAAGTGGTCAGGCATTAGAACAGGCTGCCCAGACAGGTGGTGGAGTCACCATCCCTGGAGGTGTCAAAAAAAAGGGTAGACACGGCACTTCAGGCCATGGTTTAGGAGGCCTGGGGTGTTGGGTTGATGTTTGGACTTGATGATCCTAGAGGTCTTTTCCAACCTTGATAATTCTATGATTCTATGTTTCTTTCTTGAGAGCTCAGTCTGTGCTGAGGCTTCTGATGTTCCAGGAGTAGTTGCTGCTGTTAGTGTTGGTCTGTGCCCTGTGGTGCATCACCACCAATGCTGAGCACACCTACACTGCCATCAGCTGAATTTCTGGCTCCCTTCTGTGTGCTCTTCTGTGTAAACTGGTGCATCTCTTTGCACCTTCTATTACAGCAGCACAGGCTGATTTTTTGTGCTGTGTGACACACTGCAAACTCCAAGTGGTGCAGATGAAAAGCCTTTCTTATTCCCAAGTTCAGGAGCATGAAAATTATGGATCAGGAGGAAGACTCAAAGGACATACCTGCAAAGTACAGGTTCATTCTCCCCAACTTCCTCCTGGCTGCACAGATACCTCTATATGGATACCTCTATATAAAAGCCCAGGCCTAGACGCTTATCTGGCATATAAAACCTTGGCCAGGGCTCATCAGGCCAAACATAGTATGGTTATAACCTGCTTCAGTGGCAAGGCACTAACTGCAGTAAGGCAGAGAACTGGAGTAGTTTTCTTCTTCCAGCATGCCTGGCTCCTAAAAGCATCACGTTTGATGACTCCTGTGCAAAAATGTAGGCAAGTGCAAAATCTGAGCTGATGTTTGATGAGGAAAGAAACATTCCCATCCAGAGCTGTGATGAAGAAAGAGGGAGGGGTTTCCCTGCTACATATGGGCTCATTCCTGGCTAGGGTGTGCTAAAATAACTTGGCTACTTGTTGAGCCTGTTTTACAGGTATCTCTGTTGTGGTGGGTCCCAATTAGAACAGCTTTCTTCATGTGCAAACATAGACCTTGCTGATACTAATGTGCACAGTGATGGCTGGATGAGTGAAGGCTACTACCCAAACACTAGGCTGGATGAATGCGTGGGAGCTGAGGACTGAGTAGGTCACGATGATCTCTGTGTGTGTTGTGGTGAGGAAGGAGAGAAGACAAAACTTGGCTGGGGAGAGAGGTGGAGGACAGGGAAGGAAGGATCCTTCTGGGAATAACTAGAGGAGAATGTCGACCATACTCTTTGTGCAGAGGACTGAATGGAAAAGTAGGCTTGGAATTAGCAGGTAATCCATTTTTTCTCTGAAGCACACTTTGAAGAGATAAGGTGTTGAGATACACTCTGTAAACAGATCAGCATCCAGGAAAATCTGGCTTATGCGTTTGCTTGCTCTTGCTAATACAACAACCTGAAAAACTCCGAAGATGGGTTTACTGCTTACTCCAAGAAAGTCAATAATATCAAGCTGGGAATAGCTTTGAGTCAGCCAGGGCTTAATGTAACATGGCATGTGTAAGATTTCCGAGCTTGATGGCATCTGCTCAGAGACACATTGGATCGCTGTAAGAATGTCAACAAATAGGCTTGAGAAGCTTGTGAAAATGAGGAGGGAAATAGATAGCTCCAGGGTGTAGGAAAATAATTTTTCTGTGTGATTGTTGTGTTCATGAGATTGGTTAGTCTGTTTTTTTAATCTGCTCCGTTCTCAGTGTCTCTGGGGAAGTGCCTGCAGGAGGAGACACACGAGCCCTTGAATTAAACTGAGAGAAATATGGCAATGAGTCTAGCAAGCTAATCAGACAAAAGAATAACTTCCACATAGTCTTTGGAGACATCACTTGTGAACCCTCAGAGAATTAGGGTTGGTGGGTTAGTGGGGGAAGAGCAGCTACTGGGCATTATAGCTAGTAGCTATAGGATCTCTTTAATGGAGCTCCCAATATAATCTGTGAGGTACCTAGTTTAAAAAAAAGATGTATCAAAAAATGTGAAATTTAAGCCCCAGGTGGTAAACGTAATAGGAATGTTCTTTGCTCCAAGAGTCAAGATAATTGTACTTTGAAAAATGATTTTGGTATAACGTTAATTTTGACCTTTCTGTGAAGCGTGACATAAACATGTTTAAAATGGATATTCATGCCCAAACCATTTCCATTATCAGCTAGAAAGATTTGGGTGTTAAGCTGTTTTAAATAAGCAATCTCTCTTGCTGTGCTGTTTTCATGCTATAATGGAGGTGTTTAACAGACTACACAGGTTTATCTTTTCTTCTGTGTAGAAAATAAAACTTTGCTGTTTTGCAACAGCTGATGCTTGAATATGTACAAAATGCTTTGTGTGTATACAGATTGCCTGTCACAATGTTTAGCTACTTTAAATTGTTGCTCAGTAAAGACTAATTTTTTTTTCCTGAACCCCTGTCCTACTGTCACCTGTTACAGGTGAAGAATATTTTATTCATGGTGATAAGGATTATTAATATACATCAGTTTCTGACTGCTGTCTTATTTCCCCCACCAACTACTTGAATGGCAGTGGCATGGAAGATGGGGCTAAAATGTTCAGGCAGCGCCAGGCAACATAAAAACACGCAATGTCCACAAGCTGAGGTGTGGGAGGTTGAGTCGGTTTCAGAAGTACCCCTGGGGCAGGTTGCTGGGTGCAAGGGGGTGGAGTCTCCTTCCTTGGAGGTTTTCAAGATTCTGCTGCACAAAGCTGTAACAGATACAGTCTAGTTTCAGTGCTAGTGCTGCTTTGAGAGAGATGATGGACTAGACACCTGCAGAGGTCCTTTGCAGCAATGCTTCTGTGAATATATGATCACATTATTCCTCTCCTCTGATCTTCTCCAGAGTTGGAGACCAGCTTCATTATCTCTACCTTGTGTAAGCATGAAAGCAAAGGCACAAATGTACGCCATATCCTGGACTCATCCTTCTCCATCGGCAGGTGCTCCTTGGTGATTCCTGCAGGGACGATTCGTGCCCAGTGTTCTCTAGAAGTCAAGGGTAAAAGACTTTTGCAGGAGTCTCAAAGCTGGAGCTCAGCATAGGTGTGTGTTTGAAGCCATGGTCCTCCACGGAGCCCGGGGGGTGGCTGCCTTGCTGTGTTGAGGGTAAGAAGGGGCCCATTTCCATAGTGCCTAACCCACAGTTGTGTGTAAGGTAAAAAGGCTAAGGAGAGACTGGGAGCCAGTGTAGTGCAAGGGGCAATTTTGGAAGTGTGGGAATGAATGAGCAAGGCTGTGAAACTCATCTGTATAGTATGTGGACTGCAGATCATAGGCTTACTGGGGTCAGATCCCAAGCCCATTGAGCTGAACAGCGTTAGCTCCTGGGAAAGCATCCCAGAAAAACATACTTGTCTACCACTTATTTGTAGCTCAATATTTCTTCCTTCATCATCATGTCTGTGAGTTACTTTGATGTGTGGCTGTCCTTGAAAGACAAGTGGAACAAACCAAACAGATGAAGATGAGGTTACATTGGTGGTACTGCTGGAAACCAGTGTTCTCTAGATCAGTGTAATGGTAATGCCACTTGGCAGTTTACCAAAGTCAGATTTTGCTTATTTTAGTTGCTCTCTGTTTCACTCCAAAGTAATTTTTTCAGTACTTGTGATGATGTGTCCAAAGAGAAATGTATAAGGTTGCTTTAAGGATTAGCCATTAGATCCAACTGTTTCAAGAGTGTAAGCCCTGGAAGTGGAGAAAATTTGATTGGTGCTCTCAGTGCCTGAGGCTAGCCTGGGTGATTTCTCAACTGTGAAGAGAACTTTTATTTGTGAATCCAAGGTATATATTTTTGAGAGAGCAACAAATCTGTAGTTTTTCCCACTGACTCTTGTTTCATTTATTTTTATGAAGTACTCTTGTCATGTGCACGGACCACTGAACGACTGAGTTTTACCTGAGGTTCAGTGAATGCATTAATTTTTAGTTTGTTATTCTCTTCTGCAGCTCAGTATTTGGTTGCATAGTGTGTTGTCAAAGCTGTAATTACCCAGAAATCCCCTTACACTGTCATCTCTTCCAGTTACTACATACCTGCAAAGAAGACTACACAACAAAAAAGAAAATTTGGAAGGTGCCTGAAATGCAACATGGGGTGGGGAAGGAGGAAAAAATACAGGGGATTTTTTTTGACACCCATATTTTAAAGATAGCTTTTTAACAGGCATGCTTTTATACTAATGCTCATGATAGAGTATATGCTGGAAAAACTGCTTCGGTGAAAAGGCTTAAAACCTAACCTGATTCTGTTGTCATACCCAGACACAGTAGCATGAGCTATGCTTGGTGTTTCACGAAGAAAGCTTGGATGAAAAGATTCTCGTTGCACTGTTGGGAGAGCTCCTTTTTTCATACTTCAGTTGTACAGTAAAAAAGGCCTTTTACAGAGTGGTGCAGGGCAGCATAGGGGTGCTGGAGAACAGGCTGCCAGTGCTGAATTTGTCAGCTGACACCTTTCTGGGTCTGGAGCAGAAGGGGAAGATTTGATGTAGGAAGGGATGATGGAAAGAACAGAGGCTGTGAGATATGAGATACCACAAGCAAAGCTAAGTAGCCCATCTGCTAGAGTCTGCCTACACCTTAGCTGGCACAGGCATGCAGAAATGAGTCTGGGGTGCTCAGAGATCCCAGACAAGGAGAAGCTGGCTGTGGTTCCTGTGCCTTGCTTTTGTTGTTGAAATGCCCTGTAGCAGGCTACACCCCAGTTTTCTTTGCTAAGCATGGTGTTACTGTTGTGGTACAGAGCAGGGTGGTTTCTAACACCACAGTGGTAGCACGTTGGGAGGCTCAGCAGGAGTTTCTATCTGTCACCTATTCGATGGGATCTGTCAGAGGGTAGAACTGCAAGTTCCTTTGTCCTGAAGGGCATGAGTTGACCTTTCCAGCAAGCTGGGCTCTGTTGACTTGGTGTGTCACAGGTGAAACACAGCAGGTTTGTAAGTCTAGACATGACCCTGCAGAGGACAAATTAATGAGTGCCTGGCCCTGGGCTCTTTGGGCAAATAGGGAGTGGAAAGACCCGTGAATGATTACTTCTACCCTGACTGCAAGGGGTATTCAAGCTTTTTGCAAATAGGCTGCAAAATAAAGAAACAGGTCAGTGGGTCCTTTTAGTAAACCTCTAAGTGTGCAGCACTGGCCCTTTGGCTGCTTGTGCCTTGGTCACCCAGATCAAGAGGCATGGGAGGGCAGTGGAGCTTCTGTCGTGGGCTGCATGTGTGGCTTGGACTTGTATGGCAGCCAGGGTGAGAGCATGTGTCCAGCTGTTAGGACAAAAAGGTACCTTGGACATAGGTCTCTACAAGACTTGGGTAATGTCCCAGGATTTCCTCACTGGGACAATCCCTTGAACAGGCTCTCTGGCAACATGGCAGGGGTTAAACTAATGAGGTTTATTAGCTTTTTACATTGCTACGGGGAGACAATAACTCTTTATAAAGTCTGTGCTGAAGTTGGCACTGGGAAAGGCTGACATTTAGCTTTCAAAAAAAGCTCATTTCAAGGAGTAATTCACTGTAGTGCTCTTCAGATTAATTTTAAAGCAAGTAATCTAAGGCGGCTGAGGAAAGTGGCGTTTCAGGCAGTCTAGAGACCAGGATGGCAGGGGATTGCAGTCCTGGAGGGTGGCTGGGGGTGCTAACCCCGGCACAGAGGGGATGACTTTCAGGAGTTGGTTTGTTTCTGGTACATTGGTTAAGTTATATGGGTGGGAGACAAATATGCTCTGGACTTTTAGAGCAGAAAATGTTTTTCTGCCTTATTAATGTGTCTGGCCCCATAACTACACAATCTGCAGAGGTGTTGTGTTTGTTTTTTTTTAAATTTCCAAAAGGCTGAATGGAAATAAAGAACAAATGACTCCTTCCTGTAGACCTTCCAGAAAGAGGCAGAGAGAGGCAGTGCTGTGTAGTCCTGGGTCCAGTTCTCTGCCAAGGGACCTGTTGAGTATTTCATGCCAGGAGTGCTCTCCCCTAAGAGAGTCACTGTTTCCTGCTTGCCCATGTTGCTAGCTGGCTGCTTTGTCATGGCTTGCATGACGCTTCTTACCTGGTAAAATAAAGGAAACTTTTAATATCTCCTGCTCTGGATAAGGGCATGTTTCTGGAGCCTGCTTTCTCCTCTGTAGTGGCCAGGGCTCCCTAAGTTGACCCGTGTGCAGGGACACTTATCAACATTATCTCTCCATGCAGGCTTCCCTTTGAGGTGCTGCCTGGTATGTGGGGGTACAAAAGGTTCTTGCACTTCTCCAGGAGTTACATTCAGATGTGCTAAAATCAACAGGCCACCTAGCATGTATGGACAAGCAGGACTTCTAGCAACAAGGAGAGGTTCCCTGAGTGAGTCACACTGATGAGCGGATCCTTACCTGAACTCTTCAGCCTCTGAGATTAACAGAGTTTCTAGACGTACAGAGTTAACTGGGACTGGATGTCCTGACCACTGGCAGACATGCTCCTCTGGATGGGCCAGCTGAGACCTCTGGGTTCTTACTTGGTCTCCATTCAAAATGTATCTTGCAGTTCCTGGGAGGAAATGCAGATTGCCTTCCCTTCCCCGTGCTGGGACACCAGCTGCCCAAACAGTGCCATAGGCACATCTAGCAGCATGGCCTCACCTATATACCCAATTTGAACCCTGTGTCACTGATTGTTCAAAATCCTCTCACCAGGGAATGGAAAGGAGACAGCCAGCAATGAAGATTTTTTTTGTTTTCTTGCAATGAGAATCTGCCAGCTGGGGAGGTGCTTTTGGCTCCCTTGATGCGAGTGAGTATGTGCAGAGAGATTTCAAGTTGAGATGGGGTGGTGTGGTTTAGATGGTGGAAACAGCAGTGCTCTGCAGCTTCTGCAGGAGAATGTCAGACATGCTTTGTGAGCACGTCTGTGCAAGCTGGTTTGGATGGGAAAGGGGAGAATCTAGCCCCACATCTTGCTGGGTGAATGGATCCAGGCAGTCTATGGAAATCTTTGTGTGAATATCAGTTGTGTTTGTCCAAGGGGGATCCTGGCAAGTTGTGTGTCTTGTTTTGTGAGGCCTGCATGTGGTAAGATCCTGGTTCCTGACAAATGCTGCCTCTGATAACCTGTGATGGTGAAAACAGGACCTTTATAGTGTAAAGTAACTGTTTTGCAAAAGCAAATGGTAGAAGCGTTGACATTATTTCTTCTTTGGCAAGCCTGCCTGTCTTTGGGAGCTATGGAGTCTCTGTGGGGTATATCACAGCTCCAAGCAGGGTGGCTGAGCAAAACCAGGAGCTGGAGTGTCCTTTGACTGCCCTTTGTCACTGTAATTGGGTGAAGGAGAGTGTTTAGTCAGGACTTTGCAGGCCAGGATAAAGAGAATCTGTAGAAGATGGTAGTCTTTTTTTGCTACTTGGATGCCTGGGTCCAGGGGTCAGCAGTCCCACATTAGGGCAGTCCAGAAGACAGTGACTGTCATTTTACACTTTTCATTCTGCGTGTCTTTCTGCATGTTACTCTGGAGGCTTACCAACTCCTGATGCCAAAAGGGAAAAAGTGCACTGGTCAAAGAGGGGAAGTGGTGTCTGCTGTGAAATGTGAGATATAACATCTATTAAACATTTGCACCCCACACCCCAAATCTTCCATTTTTTGAAAGGCCACCCTGCTCTTCCATGTGGTAGAATAGGGCAGGTTAACTGTGAAGGGACAAATCCCTTTTGCTCCGGCAGGTTTCTCAGATAGCAAATGATGTTCCAGCTGTGCAGGAACTAGGGCTGTGAGTGTGGTATGGGGGCGGGGGGGAGGAAGCGGGTGGCACCCAAATCCACCCAATCCTAGACCTGTTGTTATCCTCAGTGGGGAAGGAGTCTTTCTTCTGAGTACGACCAGTGTGAATCCTGTTGCCTTGTTGATTTGTTCCTGTAGGGTTTAGAGAAGTAAGTCCCTAATCCAACAGAGCTGTGTTTGTGCAAACTGTTTTAATTGCAGTATCTAGCTCTTCTGTACTTAAATACTCTGTTAGGATGGCTGCTTAGTGTGTACTTCTAGTGACCTTCACTTTAATTGTCTAATTGCTTGCAGTTCATTTAGGTGAGTCCAGTAGTGCCTGCTAGCTCTCATTAAAACTGGTTTCTTTCCAAATGTATTAAGTTTCTTCCTCTCACTTTTGTGCATAAGTACTATAAATATTTAGATGCTTGCTGAGGTATCCTAAAACATTGCTATGGAATGGATGGATTGAAGAGCTGATGTACTTCACTTCTTACTGCCCTAGGGGACTTGGGGTCAATTGTTTGCTATCTGCAGGCCCCTGACTTGTGATACTGGGCTTCAGCACTTCCCAGCATGGGTAACACGCTGTGTAGAGGGAGTTATCTAGGAGAAAGTGATCTGCTCATGTTGCACAGGGGACAGTCAGGGCAGGAGTGGCAGAAGCAAAGGGAGCAGAAAGAGGGGACGGCACTTTAGCAAAGTGAGTGGTACGCATCCCCTGGGCTGGGCTCTCCCAGAGCCAGCACTCCAAGGGACAGGGGAAGACAAGAAGAGATGTGGGTTGCTGGGAATTTCTGACCCTCTGCTCCAAACCTGAAGAAGGGTGCTGGTTCCAGCTGGCAGTTGGCAAGACACCAGCAGGAGTCCTTGCCACAAAGAGCGATGGCTCGCTGTGCCCACAAGTGCTTGCTGTGTGATCGGAGGTGTGTCCACTCTGCTACCCAGATGGGGAAATAGAGGAACAGAGAAGGGCTGTGACCTACCTTGTATCACCCAGAGGTGCAGTGGCAGAACTTAAGTGCATCCCCTTCTTTCTGAGGGTTTAGTTGCCTGGTTCAGAGTCAACTTAGGTATGGTGTAGACATTCAGCTTTTAAGAAAGCTTTTGGAGGAGGTGCTGCTAAGAAGGTTAGTGGGGACTCTTCCTGCCTTTGACTGCATTTGGTTTTTCATCTGTAGGTCTCACTGGGTCTGTCCTACCTGCCGTACTCGTGTATGTGGGACAGCACCCTTGTTGGTGAGGCTGGTGCCTCTGTTCAGAGATAATTCAGTAGTGATCTTGCTCAACTCCTGCTCCTGTTTACTCATGGAGCAGCCACCCTTGCTGTGCCCTGACACTGAGGCGGGTTTGGAAGAGACCCAGCCTTCCTTACTCCTGCTTTAGCTACCAAGACAAATCCTCTAGCAGCAAAGAGAGAACCTAGGAGTCCTGGTTCCCAGTGCTTTGATCTGTGCACCTTTCCTTATCATGTGAAACAGCCTGTGCCTTCACATCTCAGGGTCAGCCACAGCAGTGGGCAGTCCTGGTGCTCAGAGGGATTGGGCTGAGCAGGCAGTGCAGCATATTGAAGTGCTAACCTGATGGTGATGAAGCTCCTTTCACAAAGTCTCCCTGGAGGAAGACAAAGGTTCCCAGACATTCAGCTCTAGCACTACAGGACAGGAATATGATGCTTGGAAAGAGTCTTGCTGGGAATTGCCCTGCACTGTGTCCTCGTGTATGTGGTGGTGTGGGGAGAGGCTGAATGTGTTTGGAGAGTGTAGACTGCTCTGCAGGTGTTTCTGGGAATCAGATGTCTGTGGTTTTTTTTGTCTCAGTTCAGAAGGCAGAGCAGAACTTCACATAGGCTTGTTGGCTTCTGAAAAGTCTCACAGAATTTCGTAATGGTTGAGGTTGAAGGGTCCTCTGGAGCCATCCAGCCCTCTTGCTCAAGTAGGGTCACCTAGAGATGGTTCCATAGGACCTTGTCCCGGTGACTTTTGAATACCCCCAAGGATGGAGACTCAACAACCTCTCAGGGCAACCTGTGCCAGGGCTTGGCCACCCTCACAGTGAAGAAGTGTTTCCTGATGTTCAAATGTAACCTCCTGTATTTCATTTTGTGCCCATTGTCCCTTGTTCTGTCATTGGACACCACTGAGAATAGCCGGGCTCCGGCTTCTTTATACCCTCTCTGTCCTTGGAGATCTCCAGCACCCGTCTGGCAAGGCCATGATCCTGTCTGGACCCACTCTGAACTGGAGGTTGGACTAGAGACCTCCAGAGGCCCTTCCAAACCTTCATTTTCCTGTGATTTTATGGTGGAGCCTAAGGACTGTACCTTAAGGGTACTTCCTCAGGGACCAATGAGGGGGACCAAGCTACCACTCACCCAACAGCTGCAGCACTGAGTGGAAGAATACAATTATGGGCAATTTTGCCCAGGTTCCTCTTTAGTCAGAGCATACTTCTTTTTATAAGTAGTCTTTAACTTTGATTACTGCAAACACTCCAGTCAAAGGCACTCAGCAGGTACCTATGGCAACCCCTGAGATAAGTGGTCTAAAATATACCAGGTAAAATAATGAGGGAATAATAACATGGTTTTAGTTCAAATAAACTATTAAGTGTGACTAATGGTTTTACATTTAAAAATATTAATACACCATATTTCTGGGCTATAAATTAGTAATGGTTCGAGGCCCATTGTTCATCCCACTGATGTAGGTGGTCTCCAAAGAATACTGTTAATATATGCCTCCTGCATTTGTTAATCCAGCACTCAGCAGGAGAAAAAAAGTCTTGTAGCTCCACAAAATAAAACTGTTAAAGGGAGAAGGCGGGGGGGAGGGCTCAGGGAGGGAAGATTACCCATGCAGAGAGAGCTACAGCCCCTTCTCAGAGGCTGACCTAACTGATTTACTGTGACTTTCTCCTCAATACTTTTTTCCCCCCCAGACTGTTTCTATTGGATCCAAATCAAAACTCGCAATTAGCAGCTGGGTGATAAGTGCTATGCGTACTCAGGATAGGACAGTCATTACCCAAGGAAAGCTTATGATTTAAATAGTCTAGTGTATTTTCCTAACTTGTGGTGAGGAAAGGTGCAGCTGAGATTCTCTATTCCTGAGAAGCTGGTCTCCTGTGATTACTCCTCCAGCAGGACTGCTAGCCTGCTAGTGATGGGAGATTGCAAGAAAGTAGAACTGAAATTTGCTGGAGCTACTCATGCTGTCTATGGTGGGTAGTAAACCTTTAGACATCTTGATTTGCAGAATATACCCACAACAAAAATGGGATACCATCTTCCCTCTTACCCTCCTTTTCTCCATATAGGCTTCCTGTCTTCACCCTGTCCTGAGCAGAGCCTGTCCCTTCTAAATTTTCATTTGCCTTTTGGCTGTGGGTCACACAGAGGCAAATAGACCTGTCCTAATTCATCAGGGAAGAATTCATCCTTCAGACCTGGCAACTACCTCAAGGATTTTGGATCATAAATTCTGCAGCAATCCTTGCAGCCTATTTAGTTGGTTCACCTTGAAGTATCTAATACATAGAAGATTATTATGTTATTTTTTTCCAAAGTACTGTCATTATGAAGTGGACGTAGTAAACAAAAAGTGGTATATGTCCCTTTTTTTGGGTATCCTCCCTCATTTCTAGATAGTTACAGAAAACCCAGAAGGTTATAAACAAAGGGGCTTTGTTGAGTTAGCTTTTCTTGACAACAATAAAATACATATTTGAGTGTGTTTTAGGCCAATGGAGAGCATCATGTGAGGAAAAACATAGGTCTTCATGGAGTTGCTTTTCAAAATGGACTTCGTCATTGATTTTTGTTCTTCAGAGGCTCTTCCTGACCAATTTAAATTCCTCCTTCATGAGCTCTAATTACCTCTGTATGGTTGTTTTTGTCAGGTATTGCCTCTGAAAGAAGTTAGCTTTGTATCACAGCAACAGTGTCTTAAATAATGCAGTGTGCAGTGTTTAGTCAGCCATTACCTGGGGCAAGATTTTGCATGTAGGGAAGGGAGGAGAAGAAGCAGAAGATGGAAGCCCTTCATCCTCTTCCAGCAGTGGGTCCCAGTAGATGGGGGCAGGTACACTTCCAGCCCTCTGCACAACCCAGCAGCGTTTCCCGTTTGCCTGGTGGGCTCTCCTACCCTTTCCTGACTGCTGCATTTCACTAATCATCCTGCAGTGCTTTGGATCTGTTGCTGGTCAAGGAGGATTTGGACCTTCCTTCTCCCTATTAGTATTGTTCCTTGCTGTCTCTAAGGCATTTTGAGAAGCAGGCTTCCTTCCTCATAGAAGTCTGGTTTCTGTAAACAGGGTTGTATTGTATCATCCCCTGTTTTTGTTTCAGGGAAGGATGTTGTCTCATCAAAATCCAGCTTCCTATTAGCCTGTGTTAATAAACTCAGCACCTCCAAATTTCTTATGAAACCAGGGAAGCCTTGTGCTTTACCAGGACATAATTGTACTCATCAAAAATAGCAATCACTGTAAAATGCATGCTCGTGAGAGCATTCCTGTGCAATGGGCAATTATTTTCCAGCTCTGCCATGGCTTGTCACAATGCTTATCTGGGCTTGCACAAGCAACGTGCAAAACACATTGCGACAAACAAACAAATACCAAAACACAGAAAAAAAAAGGGTGCAGTGGGTGTTAAATAGCAAAAATCTCTTCCCCCAACACCAAAACAGAAATAAGGAAGAACTGTGCTAATGGTTTCTCAAGCAGACAATGGAGGAGAGAGGTGGCAGCTTGTATAGGCAAAGAGATGTGAAGGTGCACATTTTTGAGAGCCAGGGAGGAGTGAAGATGCAGGAGCATTGAGAGACAGGTTAAATTTCCTAGGCTGTAGGGCAGGATACTGCACAGAGACTGTCATTACACCATAAACTGACACTGCAAGAGAGACCAGTGGACTGATACCAGAGCTGCTTTGAGTGAAGGTAATGAGCCCTGCATGGGTGCCATGACTCTGCTCTGTGCTTTGTGCAGCAGGGAACATAAAAAGATAGTTGAAGGAATATTGCACGCTTCAACATCCTTACCTGTTAAAGCACAGCTTATGTGTGTCTGCTGCAGTATGCCATGCAAATGTTTATAAAATCCAACAGTTTATTACGCACACTGTTTAATATTAATTCTGTGCTATTGATTTTAAGTAATCCAAGTTCTGTTTAGAAGTAGGAAATAAAACAAGGTGAGAAAAAGTTTTGCGAAAATATGTGAAGAATCTGTATGCTGATGAAAATGTGAAATGTGGAGGATTTTTTTGCAGCTGCTGTCTGAATTGCCCCAAATAAATTAGCTATGGAATTGGCCATTGATCTTTCCCCACTTAATTAAAAAAGGGACTTAATCCATTTTGACTTCAAAACAATCCCAAATCAGAAAGCAGAAGATGGAGGGGGAGGAGTGGGAATGGCACATGGCAGTTGTGTTTTCAGAACTGCCACTTTCCCTAAGAATACTTTTGGGTTGTATAAACTTTTTTTTTTTTTGATGGAGGGAAGAGTATGAAAATAATTTCCTACCTGGCTCTTGTTGCTTCAGAGGAGAGGGACTACAGAGAGGGAGCTGGTCAATGTGCCTTATGGATGGCCACTCAAAAAGTGTATTGCCTTGCTGTGCCCCCAGGAGAAACTTCTTTGTCCTGCTCTTTATTGCCACTGTTTTCTTCTTCCTTGCCACACTGGTATTTCTATCTAGTTTTTCTTTCCTGTGCCCTGTGGTTGCCCCCTGCCCTCTTCCCACACTTCTTTCTGTCACCAGTCCCAGCAATGGTGATGAAGAGCAGAAACCAAACTGGGTGCAGTTGGCTGTGCCTCAGGGCGGCCTTTCACAGCAGCTGCAGAGCTTATCGTCTTGGTTATGTGCTTCCTCCACCCGGTGCATTACAGCTGGGACTGTACAGCTCAGTAGGTGGACAAAATGCCCTACATCATCTGTTGTACTTAAACCCTATCCTAATTCAAGTGACTGCTCCCCATATCCCAGCTTCATTTAAGCAAGGGCAAGGGAATGCTTTGTTAAGTGAAAGACTCAAGAGAGGCCACTTCTCAATCTTTCCGTAAGATGCCAATAAATAGACTGCCTCAGAAAATGTATTCTGGGATCCACGAGTAAGTGCTTTAATTTTGGGGTGGAGACACATATAAGAATGAGATTGATTCTCTGCTTCCAGTGCAAATTCCTTCGTAATTGAGCTGCTATTAGCAACTCCGGGGCGGTGCACTGTGTGTTTTTATGGACCAATAATAGGCATCTAGGGTGATTGGAGGCAATCAGCCTTCAGCCTAGAATTTTACAGAGCCCCAGATGTGTAAAATGATAGGCCACTGAAGTCTTCCCTTCTCAGACTTACAAATACCCCATACTTCAGGAAAGCAGGCCAGCTGCTAATTAACAGGGAACAGGCAGAAGACCTGTGGCCGTGATGTTGTGTGTGGCCTGGGCCACTGCCAGCTCAGTCAGAAGGGTTGTCCTGTTTGCTGTGGCCCACAGTGTCCAGCTGGGGTTAATTGTACCAGTTTGAGTGGTAGTGAATGGTATGAACCAAGTGGGACATGGTAGATGTGTCAGTGGTCTGGAAGTCCCTTGCAGCGGCAAGGGGGTTTTTATGTTCAAAATGTGTCAGTTTTGCCAGAGCAGGGCACAACCTGTCACAGAGGTGAGGCTTGTGGCCAATCTGGGAGCCTATGTAAACACATTTTCCAAACTAGCTTTCAGAGCTGGGTATTACCACTGAGCCTGCAGCGGAGGTGAGGCCTGTTGTGCAAGGGTATACTTGATTTCATTGCAATGCTCATAGGTCCTAGAGCACAGCCATGCAAAACAGTATTGAATTTGGAGGTGCTTTCTATGCTAAAAGCAGTGTTTGTGATCTGGCATTGCCCAGCATAAATCAGGACATCTTTTGCTGCTGCCTTTCTTCCGGTGCCCAGGAATGGGCCAAACACATCGCTGCCTTCTCTCTGTGTTTAGCAGCCATGGGTGCACACAAATCTGCACGTATGTGGGGAGCTCAGTGGTGGTGTTCAGAGTCACTGTCCAACAGTGCAAGTGGACAGCGTGTACAGCACCTTGGACAAGCAGGATTCTGGGCTGAATCAGGGCCCTAGTGCTGCTGCCCTGGTGCTTCTCAAAAAACCAAATGTGCTCCATTCTCTAGCAGGCAGTGAGCTTTTTGACTCTGAACCCATCTAGCAAATGGGAGAAATGATGGATGCTCATATAAAAAAGATTCAGCTGATGGAGGGAGCAGAATGGGGAGGCATTTAGTGTTTCTCAAGTGAGAAATAAGTAGGGAAAGAAGGAGCAAACTGTGCTTGAAAATAGATGCTGAAGTGTTTAAAGCTAGAGGAGAAACTCAAACCAAGGGATTCTCCATTTTGAAGTGCAATGAAGACAAATTTCCAATACTTTAATAAAGAGGAGTCTATTAACCATAGCCTGTGCTTAACAAGGGCAGTCAGTTGTGCTATAGAAGTGTGAGATGGATAACTTTGCAGTCTCTCCCTGAACTGGTATTGCATGGTGTTTTTAGATGCAGCACTAAGATATTCCTTTCCTGGCAGTGCTCTGCTTCATCCAGGAAAGGGCTTGCATCTCTGTTGCTTTATGCTTTCTTTTGCATTCCTAGCTGAAATCATGTTTTGGGTGTGACTGTGGGGATATCAGAACAAGCAGAGGTTCCCAGTGCAATCCATGCCTAGGAGATATGTGAGACGATGAAAGATGATGTGCTATGAAACCCTTACCTGGCTCAATGCTGGGCTTCTTTTGTGACATTTAAAGGTGTAGGGATTTCTGTGTGAAAAAACAGCTGCTGATTTAGAGGTATCAATACTATTAAGAGTCTGGTTAATTGTGAAAGCTCCTAAATGTGATCTTAGGCACGTTGGCCTGTACAGTGGTGACGACTGCGAGTTCTACTTTTTTGAATAGTTCTCTTTTCCTTTTTCCCTTTTTTTGTCTCTTGGCAAAAGTATTTGCTCAGTGTAGAAAAGTACCATTATCTGTGGCATATACTGTAGTTATTAAAGTCAAAATTTTGTTTGAGAGTGTTAGTTGCTGTGTTTCTCCCTGTGTAGCAAGGGAGATTTTGATTGTTTGGAAGAGAACTCTGGTTAGAAGGCAGCAAAGAAGTGCCTTTCAGCTGAAGAGCAGGAAAGGAGCAAAATGAAACCTGCACTGGTCTCTTTAAGACATAAAAATAAATGAAAGCATAAATCTGAGTTCATTATGGATCTGCAATAAATGTGGCAATAAATCAGAGGCCGCTGATAATGAAAGAGTAATGCATGTTTGCAATACAATCACCATATGATATTAAAAGATAAGTGCCCATTTACAAAGCAATGATGAAGCAGTTCTGGGTGTCTTGAAGATCACCTTGTAAAACTGCTAGGTGAAAGGAAAAGGTCCCTGGGTGAGATCCAAAGGAAGTGTCAGAGACACTGGAAAATGTGGAAGAAGGTGAACTGCCTTTGCTTGCCCAGCAAGGCTGGCGTGAGGAATGGGGAATCTGAGCTGATCTCCCCAAGTCACAGTTCCAAACCTGTCTTCAAGATGAAGGATCCTACCATGTGGGAAGGCCAATGGTTTGCTTGCAATGCTGCGAGATTGAAACTGTGCCTAAAAAGTACTGTGAAACCCTCATAAAGCATGTAGTAAATATAAACATCAGTTGTGATTGTGATAAGATGAAATGAAAGCAGTAACTAACAGCCAGGATTAACAACCAAAAATTTCGTGTTGCTCTATAAACCTTGGGCTAGGCAGTGAAGCAATGAACAAGGCTGCATAATTACAGCCATAAAAGTGCAAATGTTCTCAGCACACTCAGAGCAGAAGAGTCAAATGAATACTGCTGAGCTTGAGAAGCTGTTAATTTGTTTCATTTCTGTAAATTTCCATCCTGTAAGCTGTATCCTCTGCTGGTATCCTCACTTAGCTGAGATCCACTGTACGCAGTGGAGTTCTGGGGCCTTGCATCCAAGACAATGTCTGCTGCCACAATGAAAGCAGAAGTAACTGCAGTATTCATAGATCTTAAGGCTGTATGGGGTTATTACGAATCTGTATCTTGCCCTTGTATAATAATTCAAGGCTTGAAACTTTACCCAGCAATTTCTATATGTATCCCACAGCTCCTGATTTAGGTAGCCAGCTGGCTGTAGACCTTAGGTGATGGTGGCTCTACCGTGTCCTGAGGAAATTTGCCAAGTGATTAATTTACCTCATTGTTAGATATGTTCAGCTTTCAGTGTTGAACTGTATTTTGCTTTTTTTGTAGATGGAAGAATTCATACTTCTCAGTAACTTTTATAATCGACATTGAAATAATTTAATACAGGCAAGAGGTTTGGAATATATTTTTCTTTATAAGACATATTTTCCAGAATTCTGCTGGTCTTTTTTTGCTCTTTTTTTGAACTATTCTTTCTTCTTTAACGTCCATCTGGAAACATAGATACAGGATATGCTACAATCTAAAAGCACTGCTTTATTCATATTTGGTATTCCCTATGTCTGGACAAGAAATATTTTGCCTGAAGTTTTTGTAGCAGGATTTCTTTTTCTTTAATTTTGGATTTATTTCTTCTCTTCTATAGTCAGAAATTCATCTGAGGGCGGCCAAAGTTTTTGCTGAAAACTGTAATTCTGTGAAGACAAATATTTTGGTGAGCTCTTTGTTGTCCTCTATCGCGTTTCTGTTTCTGTCATGGCTTGCAAGACACTATCTATTAGAAAAGTGAAATATCTGGGTGATTGTTTTCCTTGTCTTGATCCATTAACTTTGCCGTCTGTCTTTGAGGTGAGCTGGCATATTACCAACCAAAGTAAATAGCTCATTAACAACCTTGACAACACTAACTAATGACCTTGGGTTCTTCTGGAGCAGATGGAGATTGAATTGCTGCATGTGATCACAGCACTAGTTGTTCCTGTCTCATTCCTTTGTGCTCTGGGACCCCATTTAGTGGTTAACAGTAACTAAGAGAGGTGGTCTGATCAAATAGGTCTTACATCTGGTTTTTCTTCTCCCTTATCTTCTCTGGTCACTAGGAGTGTTTGGCTTTGTATTAGATGTCATGTTGTGGCCTGATGATAGCGCCATAGAAGGTGTAGAACTGGAAAGTATTTCCAGTGTGATTGTATCCACTCCATGTTGAGCTCCATCTTATGTTCACCAGTCATCTTGAAAGGCTGATCCAGAAGAGCCTGCTATCAAGATGATCCATGAAACCATGGGGAGATCCTATGTTTAGTTTACAGCTCTGATCACACTGTGTTTCTTTCAAATTTCCTCAGTTTCCTCTTGTAAATATTAGGGATAGTATCTGTCTTCTCCTTGGTAATGAACTTAGAAATTAGAGGGTGGAAAAGGCTTTAGAAAGCATAGACTCTAATGCATATGCATGAGGAGCTGACAAGCATCCCTTGATCTGATTAGACATGTTTTGAGCAGATGGATGGGCTAGCAGACCTCTAGAGGTCCCTTCCAACCTAAATTGTTCTAAAATTCAATGAATATGAGTCATTTGAGGCTGTGTTGTTATTTTAACACATTTGCATGTTTTTATTCTGAGACTGGCAGTTGTATTTGCTAGATTCACTTAAGCAACTGGCCTGACATTTTTAATAGTTTCAACTTATTTTGTTCAAGTGCCTTAGCAAACCAATAAAGATCAATTTAAAAAACAAACAGATAAATTACAGAGTGGAGCCCTGCCCCATGCCAACTGATAAAAAGACCAAGGTGCTCAGTGCTGCTTGACCTGAACCAATACTGTCTCAAACACTGGAACAGAAGGAACCTTTGAGATCTAGGTTGGCCTCCCTTCTTTTCGACCTGGATCATTCAAATCCAGAGCCACTCTGCTTTATGCGGGTGTACCGGTTCAGGCTCCAGCCCTTGTTCTTTTTTATTGCTTCTCCTGAGAAGAGTGTGTTGGAAGCTGTTTGTTTGCCCCTGCCTTTTTGTTCCTCAGAGGCAGCCTGCAATCAGTCCTGTTTTAGATTGTGTTTGTATGCTAATTCTCTTCTTTCTTAAGTGAGGAAGGGAATGGTAGTTTTGTTCTTTCAGACAGCTAAGCAATGGTGCGTTAGCCTTGTCTACCAGCCTAACTCCCACCCAGCTGCTCACTGCCCACCAGTCCCAGCAGGATGAGGGAGAAAATAGGAAAAAAAACCCAAACTGGGAACAAGAAAGCTCATGGGTCAAGATAAAACCAGGGAGATTGCTTACCAGTTATGGTTGCTGGCAAAATAGTCTCAAATTTATGAAAATTCATTTGTTGCCACTTCTGACTTTTCTACCTCCCTCCCTTCCCCACCCTCCCCAGAGCAGTGCAGGGGGGATGGGGAATCGGGAGGGTTGTCATAACAGCTCTTCTGTGCCACTCATTCCTCCTCACGCTGCTCCTGTATGGGTCATGGGTTGCAATTCTTCAGGAAAAATCTGCTCCAGTGTGGGCTTCTCCATGGGCCACAGTTCCTCTCAGGAGAACCTTCTCCAGCATGGGGTCTCCACATGCTGCAGTTCCTTCAGGGGATATCTACCTGCTCTAATATGGGGTCCTCCATGGGCTGCAATGTGGATATCTGCTCCAGCGTGGTCCTCTTCATAGGGTGCAGGGAATACCTACTCCACCAAAGTCCTCTTCCTCTCCACAGGCTACAGTGGAATATCCATTCTGGTGCCTGGAGCACTCTGGAGGTGAGGCTGACCAGCCTTTAGTTCCCTGGATTCTTCTTGACTTTCTTGAAGATAAGAGTGACACTTGCTTTCTTCCAGTCCTCAGGAACCTCTTCTGATCACCATGATTGTTCAAAGATTATTGAGATTGACCACAAAATGACATCAGCCAGCCCCCTTGGCACTCACGGGTGCATACCATCAGGGCCCATGGTCTTATGTATATCCAGTTTGATTAAGTATTCCCTGACCAGATCCTTTTCCACCAAGGGCGTGTCTTCCTTGCTCCAGACTTTCCCCTTGGTCTCCAGGGTCTGCATTTCTGAAGCTGATCTTAACTAGTAAAGGCTGAAGCGAAGGCGGCATTCAGTACCTCACCCTTTTCTATGTCGTGTCACCAGATCCCCTGCCCCATTCAGCAACAAGCCCACATTTCCCCTCATCTTCCTTTTGCTATGTACACACTTACAGAAGTCCTTCTTGTTGCCTCTGACACCCCTTGCCAGGTTCAATTCCAGGTGGTATTTGGCTTTCCTAAACACATCTCTGCATGTGCATATTAGGAAAAATATATTCACTGCAAGAGTGGTCAGGCATTGGAACAGGCTGCCCAGAGAGGTGGTGGAGTCACCATTCCTGGAGGTACTTAAAAGGTGTGTAGACACAGCACTTCAGGGCATGGTTTAGGAAGCATGGTAGTGTTGGTTTGATGGTTGGACTTAATGACCCTAGAGGTCTTTTCCAACCTTAATGATTCTGTGTTTGGACAGTGTCCCTATATTCCTCCCACGTTACCAGTCCCTGCTTCCAACTTTTGGTATACTTCCTTTTCATGTTTGAGGTCAGGAGTTCCATGATTGTCCGTGCCGATCTCCTAGCATTTTTGCCTGACTTTCTGGTTGTCGGGATGGACAGCTCTTGAGCTTCAAGAACAGCAGTCAGCTTAAACAGTTCCCATACCTTGAGGTTTAAATTTCTAATATTTCTTCTTTTTTTGAGTCTGTCAGGTCAATCTTTCAAGTTGCTTGTTCACCATGGCAGTTAGGTTCTTACCTAGAATAACAGAAAAATATTATCTTGGACTTAGTGGACATGGGATTTAAAAAAAAAAAAACAACCCAGCAAATACAGATTTGGTCATGAGATGGCAGTCCTGTTTGTGGGGGGTAATTTATTCCATTTTGAAAAGCATTTTGTTTCAGTTTTGCTTTGATGGTCAAATTCAAGCTTATTTGGACTTACCCTGAACTTTAACAGGTCTATACCCATTTTGGTCAATTCAGGATGTAATCCTCAGTTCCTATACACTAATGCAGCATGTTGGTTGTGGATAGAGTACAGCATGAGGGGCATGCATCCTCCCTGTCTGGATTTCCTGGTTTGAACTTCTGTGCATTTTTCTTGAGAGCTTATTCAGGAGAAAGTGGTTCAATAATTTACGCGTGGATGAAGCTATCTATTTCTGGCAGGTTTGATCGCCTCTGCATCTCTTTTTTTTAGTGCTCAAGATCTACTACAAATTAGTTTCTCCAGGGAATATTTGCCTTAGCTTCACTCAGAAAACTTACTTGTTGAAAGAAATAAACTGTGTAAATAACCCTCCAGCTCAGGCACCCTGGCCAAGTACCTTATAGCATTTTTCTCTTAGAATTGAATTTGTTCTAGTGATTTAAAGTGCAGCATTTACACTGAGCTCAGAAGCCTCTGTGCTTCCTTTCATCACTGTCTTTATCAGGATCAAATGATCCCTTATGGGGTACAATGAGACTTCTCTGCATTATTAATAACAATTCAGACCTATAGAGATCCTATTTGTTTCTGGCAGGGGAAATCTATCTGCAATGGCTCAGGAGCCATTGTAGCCCTTTGTGCTTGTAGGTGAGCATCAGTCAGTTTTATACATGCCACAGTTTTGCACAGCCCCTGCGACCTCAGCCGGCTAAGAACAACACAAAAGGCAGAAATATATTTTTCAGCTTGGCTGAATCTGGAGCCTTCAGGAGGTGTTAGTGGGCCATTGCAGGGAAAAAGTCTGCAGTGCAGTCACTTTGAGTTGTACCTGATGTTCAGACAGTTAAAGACACTTAATTAGCACTCTGCTTTCTTTAGCTTCTATGAGCATCCTATAAATCACTTTCAAATTGGAAATTTGGGCTATTTCTCAGGCCAATTGATCAACAAACATCCAAGGAAGAATTGTGGGGTCTTTTCGCAAGTAATCATGCTCAATATCAATAACTGAAGTATGCAGGTTTTTTGGTATGTTCATTTATTCATGTTTAAAAAATGCAGTCTACTTGCAAGAGAAGCATACATTAAAAGGCTATTGGAATTCAGAGGCATTTGTCATGTTTTCAGGTTCTTTTTCTTTGAGATGTTGAAAAAAAAATCCCAGCCTGCAGGAGAGTCTACTGTTGCTGCCTGTTAAGTATACTAAACCATACTGTCATTTAAGGCTTTCAGGAATGATAGATTTCACAGGTATTGGTGGCTGAAAGAAGTAAAGAAAAAACAATTTCCTCTTGTTTTTCCCCTATTAAAATGTAATATGTTTACTTCCAATATGGCTCTAAAGGGCTTTTTAACGTGAATATTGTTGTCTAGATTTAAAACTGAGGGAGAAATGAGTAAAATAAGAGACCTGGGTTACAGTGATAGTTATGTTCAAAGTTTCCACGTTGTGATAATCAGAATTTTGAAAGTAGGGGACAACATCTAGTTTCAGTGTTGTGAGCAGTACATTTTAGGTTTCTGGGGAAAGATCTCTGCCATGTGTTTTAGAAGTGCATGGGTTGGCTATAGTGCAGCTGTTCGTTCTCATGAGAGTATGGAATTAAAAGAAAAATTTAATCCAAGCGATGCTTCAGGTTACAAGCATGCAGGCCTAGCATGCCACATTGCAGCACACAGCTGCCATTTCAACCCTGCTGACCCATATGCAGGAAAAACATCCTGGCCCTCTCCACAGACAACTTTTCCACACCATGTGATTTAGGATTAATTTCTGGCAGCTCCCAACCAGTCACCTTCTGACAGACAGCCCTGTTACCTTCCCAGTCCTGATGAAATTCCATCCTGAATCTTCCAGCCCTTGCATGCTGGGGCAAACTTCACTCGCCTTGGCCAGATGAAAGACTCAGTTGCATCCCAGTCTGAGAGACATGTGGACTGGCATAAGGCAACTGTTATCTTTCTAATGTTTTTTAATAAAGCCTCTTACTTGGTCTCCCACATAACGGAGAGAGATTTTCTACACATGCCCCAGTGTGATGAGTTCATTGTTCACCAACAATGAAGTCCTGATTATAACGAAGATGTGATGCCTGATACTTACTGTGGGGCAGTGACCGTGTTTGTTTCCACACATCCCACTGCAATTTAGCTGAGACAGTAACTGTTGTTGGTGTCTGCTGGAAAACACAGCCTGCATAAGTAAAGCACACTGCAGTGTGGGTGCTGGAGGGGGAAACGCAACAAAGATATGGATGGGTACCAGTTTGGTACCAAACAGACAGCTGATGAGGAAGGGCCAAACAAGAAAACTACCTGAAGAGCCTTGGTCGTCTTGATATTAAAAGAGCTGCCGTAACATGGGCACGGTCATCTTGGTGGTAAAGTTCCTCTGCTCTTTCACCTTTTTCGTTGGCAACTCTATGACAAGGAGGTTAATTCTCAGACATTTGAAGAAGAAGCCACTTGGCTATGTAGTGCCTGTTTTTTCTTTCATTTGCACTGGTTTTATTTCAACCTCATTTGGGCTGCTCCAAGTCATTTTGGTTTTTGGGGCCAGTTTGCAGCAGTAATTGCAATTGCAAGCTGCTGGAGAGCTTGTTCAGCTTTCTTTGCTGTGTATGTATGTGTTGCATCTGTTGAGCCCAAAAGGAGAACTGTACTGTTATTGCCATGCTGCCTTGCAGGTTCTTGGGGCAGCAGCTGGCCCAGCAGGAATGACACACAGACCAGGACTTTGGTGAGGTGAGCTCCAACCATGCATGGTAATGCTCTGAAAAATCATCCTGTCCTTTTAGGTGCACTGATAACCAACTTCTCTATCCATAAAGTGTCCCACTTCTGTAAAGAGGAGCACAGAAGTCATAATTTCCCTTATGTTGTCTCCTCTGGCAGGGCAAGGGTCCAGGAGTGGTATAGTGCATCCATGAGGTCTGCCCAGTGGAGTGGAAGATCCACCTCACACATGGGAACCCTAAAGGCTTGTTCTCTGTGGCAGTTGAAAAAGGAGAGAAGGCTGCTCCTCAAGTAGGGCCATCCATGTGGGAAGATGGATGTTTCCTCACAGCTGTGTTTTCATCTAGCAGAAAGAGGCAACAACATCCCAAACAACCAAAGCAGGCAGGCTCTGTGTCGGAAGGTGACCCAAGCACACACCATACTGCCTGCTCCGCAGCCCGTTCTGCTACCTGCAGCAAGAGGGTCCTTTTTCCACTCTCCTCATGGCCTTGAGGCAGGGAAAACACTTCCTGAAGGGCACATAGATATGAAGTGTGTGTTGGAGAAGTGAAGCCAAGAAGCTGGATGGCAGGATGGAGTGGGATGAGGGACATTTAACAATTTGCAGGGTTTAATCTTGTGATACTGTTGTGTGTCCTTGAGAAAGCTTCCTGCTTGCATTTTTAGCAAGGAGCTGCAGCTCTCTTAGTGAACGGCTATAGGTTGCTATTTTCCTTCTCTTTCCTTACTGTATTTCTTCTTTTATTTTAGTCGTCTTTCTTTTCGTTAAAAAAGCAACAGAAGCAAATAAACAACAAAATCTTCAAAGTGACTTAGTCTGGCAGTCTCAAGATAGCAAAGCTAAACTCACCTTGGTAAGCTCCACTCAGTTAAAAGATATAATTGGCAGCTTCTAGCTGCTTTTCTTAAGGAAAGTCTGCCCTTTTTGGTTTGTTAAGCACCTAAAATGCCTGGTTGAGATTACACCACTATCTTTTAATGATCCCAATAGAGGCTGATGGTACTTTTTCAAGGCATATACTGCCCGTCTTGTAATTGGTAGCAGGCAGTTGACATGCAAGTGTCTCATTTGGGGAAAATTGCAAATTAGAATGGTTATGATGCTGCAAATTATAGAGAGGTAGCACAGCCCATTATTCCCAGTCCTGCTTGTGTGACACAGTGCACTGCTGAGGCTTGAATATCACTGAGACACACTGAGCAATCTCCCCTACCTGCAGTGAGGAGCTGTGTGTGAGAGGCTGGGTCTGGTCTGCAGACTCCATATGGTCACAGGACTGTGTCAGCCCAGAGCAGCTGGGCTATGGGTGGACATGGCCTTTGCTCACCATCTTGGCTGTCCATCAGGAAGAAAGAGGAGTCCTTGAAGCTGAAGGACAATGCTCAGAAGAAACGAGAATGCGTAGGGGGAGGGGGAGGGCCTGCCACAAAACTCTCAGCAGCTCCAGCTGCCTGAGCCTCTCCGCTAATGCACTCTTCTCCCCAACTCCCAGCCCCTAGATAGTTTAGGTAGTGGTTTTCCCTCATTGTCTTTCACCTTTCCATGCTTTCTTGATCTCCAGAAGCCAGAAATGTGCCAGGACTGATCTACTTGTGACGGCCTGAAAAGTCACATGTGGTCTTTTGGTAGACAAGGATTATGTCTCTTTGCCAAATCCTCATGCTGGGAGGTCACATTCAGTCCTGTGGCCGTTGCAACTCCCATTTCAGGGTACAGTCCCTGTTTTCTCTGTTTCTCCTTGCTAGACACATGACTTTTTGCATATTCAAGCTGTATCTGTGTGAGCAGTCCCTACTCCCTCAGTAACCCAGGTGTCTTGGTATGGCAGCCTCATCCTCATCATTCTCTGCTGAGCCGCTGGCATTTATGTCACTTGGAAATTTTATCTGCATCAACTCCCAGAGCACAGCTGAAAGGAGCAAACCATTCTGGTCATAGTCCTGCTCCTTGTGCCACCTCACTAGAGCCACTCCTGTTTAATGCTGGTTTCCCCTGACTGGTTGCTGCTTGATATCTGTCAGGTAGGCAGTTCTTAATCTGTTTAGTTCATGCTTTATTGATGCTATGTAGTACAAATTTTTTAAAAACAAATGCTATTTGATACTAAGTCAAAAGCCCTCCAAAGATCTAAGCCTATTACATCTGGACAGTTCCCTTTATCAACTAAATTTGTAATCTCATCACAGAGCAAAATCAGGTTTGTTTGACAAGCCCTGTTTTCCACAAAAACAGGTTGGTTTGCCTTGTTGTATTCCCTCCTTTGATTCTTAAGAGAATGTGTCCTGTATGGGGATTTTTACAACATTGTCCTGGATTGATGTTACACATCCCTTTCACTCTGCTTGTCTTTTTGCAACATTGGCAAGTTGTTATTACCCTCCAAGACTGTTGGGTGGGCTGTGCTGCTCTGGGCAGACAGAAGTAGTAATTTCTCAGAAACCAGCCTCCCAGCTGTGCCTCAGAGCAGGGGAGCAAGGGATCCCATGGGAGGCGGTTTGAAGGGCAAAGGAGCTTAGGAAAGGTGACGGGTCCTGAAGGACAGCATCCTTCCAGCATCCCACAGGACACCTCCCACCAAGGCACTAGGAGGCAGTTGGCAGAGCAGGTAATTCTCTTTCTCTGCATCCCCTAGGCAGTAACCCCTTTATGACTGCCAGAGGTGGTTGCCTCCTGGCCCATGAACCTGATGGCTCTCTGTGACAGCCCTGGGAGGAACTGGAGCAGGGTATAATTCAGTGTTCCTTACCAACCACTCTTCTCCTGTGAGCTGGAGGCAACATTTTGTCACATAACCTACAAACTGACACTCAGAAAGACAAACAGGCGTGTCAGCATACTGGCTTAGCTAGTCAGGGGAATCATGATCTGACATGTTGTCATGCTTCATGCTCACCAAAAATGGAAAGGAACCAAAGTGAAACCAGTTCTTTTGTGGGAAGTGCAAGTTCAGAGATGTGTGTTTATAGCACCCAGGGCCTTTGGGCTGGGGGTAATGGGTGGTTACTGCAGTATAGACAACTCATGCGACTACTCTTCAGTTTATAGGTGTCCTTAGTCTCCTTGAGTGGGTGAACCAGAAAAACTCAGATGAAGGTGCTCACTTTGATGGGAACCAAGGCATTAAGTACAGCTTCTTGCCATCTTTTCCTTTGTTACCTGCTAAGAATAAAGCCAAGCCCAACACATTAGCAATGACAATGGGAAGCCATCCTTACAGATACCTTCTTCTAAGAGCTGTCAATAAAGATTACCTTTTGTAATGCCTCACAGGTAATCTGCTCCCTGCCTGCCTGCTGGATGATAAGACAGCACAGGGAAGATCACAGTGTGTTCAAAAGTAATACCTTGATCAATGCAGACTGCCCACTTGTCTGATGCAAGACAGATTTGATAAGCAGTATAGGGAGGCTTGGTGAGTCTACATATGCCTCTGTTACTGTGTAGACTTCTTTAACTTCACCTGTGACCATGTCTTTTTCCCCAGCTTTCCCTGGAAATCTCTTGTTAACCTGACCTATTCCAAAGTGCTGTTTTGTCCACTTGTGATGTTCTTCTTTTGGATTACTCCCCAAGCTACACAGAAAGCCAGTGTTGGGATAACACCTCCCAGGGCTGAGCAGAGAGGTTGCCTTCCTCATTGTACTGGCAGTGTTTAAAAAGATGAAGAAGGCTGATGTGCTAGAATCCGGCAGCTCAGATACTGATGCTAGGCACAGCTGCTTCAGTGGAGCAGCTTGTCACCCTCCTTATTGTCACTGCCTGCAGTCTCCAGTGACCAGGTATAATGGCTGCAGGGTGGATAGGTATGTCCATCTTTCAAGCAGGGGAGGGGAAAAGATGCTGTGGAGGAGGTGGAAATACACTCAAGAGACTGACCAAGGATGTCTGTCTCCCATAGATGAACTTTATACTCTGTGCAGGTCTTTTTGCCATATGGAGGTCAGTTTTTGCCCATCGTATTTACTGGACTGGTCTTCTGTGTTACAACCCTTTCTCATTGCCAGTGGACTGCCAAAATTTCCAGATATACAGCTTAGGGAAGGAGAAGAGCTCACAGTAAAGGATGCGTTAGAGGGCAACATTAGACATTAGAGTGCTGGAGACTGGGGCTGGTGTTCACGCTGGAGTCAAACACTTTTGCTATTCAACATCACATGTAGCTTGATAACGTAGGCTGAGTCGGACCTGAATGCTGAGGAGTCCCCTTCTAAGAGGTCCATCCAACTTACAGAGGTGGAAATATGTTAGATGGAGAGGGTCTGTCTCATACAGTGAGTGGCCTCAGCCATGCTGCTTGGAGGGATGAGAGAAGTTTGTGCCCCACAGCTGCCTCTTCTCACAGGTGAGGAGTGCTGTGTGGCTTATCCTACATCAGTCAGAGGCAGCTGGATGTGGTGTGATGGAGGTCAGCATAGAGTCCTCCCCAGTTTGATCTGTTCAGCAAACAGGAGATGTCACAAGGAGCTGAGAAGCAGCAAAGCTTCCCACAGGGTGTAGGGAGAGTCTGGAAGAGAGGAAAGGCACTTGGCTGTGGAGGACACCCTGTCTGCAGAGTGAAGCATAACCTGACTATGATGGATTGCTCTCCACCACTTAGGAATATGGCCTAAATTACTGTCAGGCAGTGTATAATGATGATGCTGAGCTCAGTTTTAGTGACCTGTATGCCATAATTTGGGCAGCAGCTGCCAAAAATAGAGGACACATGAGAGGAAAACATGCCACCAAGAAGAGCTGAAACTGGGTCAGCTGCCCCCGAGACACAAGGTGTTTGACCAGCTGTGCTCCCCTGCGGGAGGTGCACTGCCGTGGTTTGAAGCCACTACCTCAGCCCAGGGCTTTAAAACCCATTTTCATTCTTGTTTGTGGATATTACTGAAAATCACAGGTCAGCAGTGGCTCCCTGTTAACCCTGTCGTGTACCCATCTACATCCAGCTTTTTTCTCTGGCCTCATGGAGGGCTTGTGATCTCTCACCCAGCACAAATCTGCCCCATGGGAAGAGCAGAGCTGGAGGGAGAGGAACAGACTGATGTTTGTGGGTAACACCTCCAAAACCACCTGACTTCAACCTCAGAAGCCCTGTTCATTCGTCTTTTGGATACTGTAACTGCAACTTTAGGCACCTTCTCCAAGACTAATTTAGGTAATAGAGCTTCAGGTGAATTAAAATTCCGCGACTGACCTTGTTTTTTACAACTCTTTCCAAATCACTGGTCATCTATGTTGTCAAATGCTTCATGCCTGTCTTCAGCCAGCCTTGATGGCCAAGTACATCAGAGCCAGGTCACCACCACAGGGGACACAGCTTTTCCTCTTAGCCCACAGGCCTGCAGCAGCCAAGCTGTGTTTTGTGTTGATATCCACATCTATACAGATATCTAGATGTCTATAGTATTTGTACTGTATCTACCACCATGTGTGATCAGATCTGGAGACTGTCCTTGCTTGAGAACCTCCCTCTCCTCCCCCTCTATCTGCCACAGCTCTTTACACTGCTGCCAAAGCACAGTGGGTAACGTCTTCTTTCTTAAATGTTTTGTCTGCTTTAGTGACTCTGACACAGGGTCTGCTCCTTGCTGTGTTCATGTATGGCAGCTGTAACAACTAGGGTGAAAGCCTGGCAGGACTCCAGCTAGCATGTGTTACCAAAGTTATTCCCACCACCTCACCTGGTGCCCAAGCTAGCTCCATTTGGCCATTGTCTTCTCACAATATTTATCAGCCAAACATCCTTTTCATGTAGCTGGAACTTCTCACACAGGTCTCATTGGAGATGTAAAATTGGTATGAATTCCCTCTGAATGAGGCTTAGCTAATTTGCAGTGTCTCTTGGCATCAGAAAAGCATGGTTTCACCAATACAACCGCAGTTTGGCTTGTTTTCTTGGCAGCAATATTGAGAAACAAGAAAGTCTGAGTGACTTTGGAGTCTCTAGTTCCCAGGCTTCTGAGACTCACTAAAGCCTGGGGGTGTCTAAGTGTCAAAGGAGGCTACTACACACTTCTGGAAGTGCCTGCAAAATGTTTGCAGCCCAGCTGGGCACCTTATCCAGGTAGGCTTTTGAAGGACTTCTTATGACTCTAACGTGCTTATAAAATACTGCTGGGAAGGGAGCTGCACCTGTAAGTCCCCACAGCAATCAGAGAGCTGGTTGCTCTTCACTGCAGGAACAGAGGTGTCCTTGGGTGTTGTTTGAATCAGCCTCCTGTTGGGAAGGAGGCTTCAGTTTCAAACTTCGTATTTCTGAAAAGTGTACTTGCAGCTGGTGCCTTCAAGCCCTGTCTACAATGCTGGGGTATTAAATCCTTGGATTCATTACTACTATGCTTTTCCTGTCTGTTTAGAGGAAGATACGGTCTTTGCTAAACACACACACAGCACCAAGCACTCAGATCTTCGTGGGCGCTTCTGGCCACACCGCCCTCTTCTGGTCGAAGTTAACAGAGGGTTTTGCAGGTCTTCATGCAGTTTGAAGTTTTGCAACAAAATCATGGTGAACTGTATGATTTCATGTATCTAAACTTTGAAGATTTATCTAATAGAACAGAGTTACTTGGCAGCTTCAAGGTTTGGAGAAAGCATGTCGAAGTTAGGGAAATAAGTTATTTTGGCAGGCTGTTGAGAAGTATAAATTTTGGACCCATGGGGAATAATGGAACAACACATAGGTAAGGATGCAAAAACTCCTCTTTTTTTTTTTTAATTTAAAGGTTCCATAGAAGGCAACTTTGACAGTTCCTTTACCATACTCTGCTTATTTTCTTTGACATTTGCTGTTTGTTTATCTTCACTTCAGGCTTTATCCTCAATAACTTCATTTCCCTGTGTCTGCCTTTTTTCCTTTAAGACTCAAACCATGAAGGAATCAAGATAAAACCAAACCTCCTCATCTCAGAAACTTTCGCAGCCACGAATTTTGGAAAACATAACTCCTTAATACTCCTTTATAATTTTATAATAAAATTAAATAACATAACAAAAGAGTCCCATTTGTAGCTTGAAATTAAGTTAGAAAATTAAATGCCACTTTTTGGGCTAGGTTTTCAGCCAGTTTAAACTGCTCCATCAGAGTCAGAGATATGCTAATTAGCAGGAGCTAATAAAGCTGAAATGCTCTCTTTCTGCATAAAACCGTATAATACTCTTAGCTGATTTTTAAACTAACTTTGTATTTTTTGGTTTCATTGGCTAGAAATACATACATATATATGTACATATATACACAGAAAAAGAGGCTTTTTCAAGAGAATAAATTAATTTCTCTGTAGTCTTACTATACTCAAACAAAACCTGTGTATCCTAGGAGACAAGGAGATTGCTTCCTATGACTGGATTTTTACAAAACAGTATTCAGATGAATAGCCATTATTTTAAAGAGTAAAACCACTTAGCACAAGTGCATGCAAATAAAAAATGAGCATTTCAAAGTCCTCTGCAAGCGTGGGCTGATTTAGCTTTGGATTTGCAGCATCCAGGATATAAGGGTGCTCAGAAGGTACCTGCAGTTTTTGCCACAGAGCTGATGGCTGGAGACAGCTCTCCATGTGTCTGATACTAGATGGTTTACTCAAAATTCCCAGATCCCCACTATTATATAGCTGGTTTTAAGCTTCCTTATTTGTTTATTTTTCCTAAATAGTGATAACTTGGGATTCCTAAATGACCAGATCCAAACCCATAGGCAAAGTGATGTTTCTTATTTCTGTTAGATTGGCATGTGTTTCTCACAGGTGGGTGTGCATCAGAGCACCCATCTTTGGGTTTGGGGTTGACAGTATGAAGGTGAGCCACAAAAGGCAAGCAAGGGAGCTGAACCAGAGTGCAGTGGTTGCTATGCAGGGTTTTTCTCAGCAGGCCTGAGCTTGCTTTGGCCACGCTCAGCATGGCCTGATATGTGTTAGTGCCTCATCCAAATCGAGGCAACTGCATTTTGTGTTGGTGGCCAGAGTGTGAAACTGATACAAGACTCACTGAGGCTCTCTGGAGTCTTTAAAGGCACTGAGGTGCTTGTCCCAAGGTCAGGGTGCAGGCTGTGCCCTTGGTCCTACTCATCTCCGCTCCTTTTTTCCATCTATCTTCCTGTGAGCATGGCCCACAAAGCCTCCTCTTCCTCAGGCTGGAGGGTGGGAAGTACTACTTTGTCCTCCTCCCCAAATATGCTTCTCCCCACCTCAGTCTCACAGGAGGGAAGGCAGAGCAAGTGGACCCTGTTTGTCCTCCTTCCTGGGGTCAATGAGAGGTAGCAGGATCCCTTTCTGTATTGCTGTGCTTGAATGGCTCATGTAACCCAAGAACAGCAGGAAAAACCCAGGCCATGGGCTGTCTGGCTGAGTAGGACATATGACCATCTAAATACTGCTCAGTGGCAAATGGCTTTCCAGCTAAGTGTTTTTGTCCAAAAGAAAATAAATTGTGAAGAAACTTGTATTTAAAAAAAGAAACCTCTCAAAACCAAAGAAAACAAGGTATCATGGTTGATGCACACTTGCACGGAGCAAAGTATTTCTTGCCAGGCGCTTATATCCTACAGGTGTCATGGTCTGAGTTTGGCTATCCGAGCTCCATGCTGGTGCATTCAAAGCTTTCTTGCTGATGCAACTCACATCAGCAACAGTGGAAGAAATCAACAGCCACAAAAGAAGAAAGAAGAAACTGTATTCTGAAGAAAGGAACATGGTATAGAAGGAGGCAGGAGATGCTGATGTTTCAGGTCCTGCCTGTGTTTGAGCTTTCAAAATTCATAAGGACTCAGATGACACTCTACAAACAACGGTACATTTCCCTTCACTCAATTTTTAAATTCTCCAGAGGTAACAAATGTTGCAGACAGTTCTTGGTATTAGTTCTATTATACATGGTAAATGCATACCACACTCCCACACTCGTGCAGAAAAATGGAACAGTCAAAGCAGAATCTAGTTATACATTCCCAATATATCTACTGCTTAGTTCAATATGTTCATTACCTGGTATTGTTCCATAGCCTCTGTCATCAATAGACATGAACAGAGCAATAAAGGTAAATTGGTATTCATATGGTTATGTAGATTTGATATCTCTCTAAGCAAATTGTCAGTGGAAGTCCTCTGGAAGGGCTGAGTTTCCACATTTCTCAACCGACTGGGTGCAGATAGGGTCAGAGTACTGCAAAGGCTGCCCCATTTCCAGGAAAAGCTGGGAACCTGCTTTAGCTGTTGCACTGACTCACAGGTTTGGATCTAAAAAGTGTGGTTAGAAAAGAAGCCACTGACCTGCCCCATTCACTGTTCAGCCAGCTTGCCCCATGCATGGGTTTCAGTGCAAACCCAAGAAGAGCAGCCTTGCCCTAGGAGGTGTCACAGACTACCTGCAAACCAGTGTGCAAGAGGCTCCCACCCACACCGTAATGTGTTCAGCATCTTTGGTTCCACTGAGCCAGCCTGAGCAGCTCTCCCGGGCAATCCACACAGCTGGGAAGTCTCTTCTAGCCACTAGCCTTTGCTGCATTGCTGGACTTGAGCTGGGATGGAACAGAAGACCTAAATCTTGGGGAACCTCAAGTCTGGTGGGCTCCTGGAGAATAAACAATTAGCATGAGAGACTTGGTGCTTATAAAGAGCAGCACCTGGCTGGAGTTTAGTCATCAAAATTTTTTGCAAAGAGGTATATACTGAAGGAGCACCCAAATAGCTTGTTAGTGACACACGTGAGGAACTCCGGGAGAAGACAGCTGCCCCTGCCCAGTTTTGGCTGGAAAGTGTATGCGGGAATTGCGGGCTGGCTGGTGTTATGTGTTTCAAAGGTGGTATGTGGCCACAGCAACACCTTGATTGCATGGCAGAAGGTCATGTAGTAACTTTTGGTAGACTGCTGATAGGGGTGAGACAGACAAGCTGTTGGATGCATATTTGGCCTTTCCCAGGCCTAGAGCAGCAGCAGCAAGCTGTAAGCCAGGAGAGCTTGGGAACAATTGCTCTGAGTTTCTGCATCTCTGCAGTTTTGCCACCAGGAGCATCTCATTACACTTGTCTCATCCTGCCTCAGCATCCAGGGCCCGCCCCTGCCCCAAGCATCACTGAATGGACAGGCAGCCTTGTGCCTGGTACCTGTGCTAGGCTGGGAAGTGGCAGTAACTCCTGCACCTAGTCTTGGCCCAAATTTAGCCTCATGGGTATTACCTGCCTCTTGCAGGTTTTTTTTGCAAACTACAGCAGATGGGCAAGAAGCCTGGACTCTCAGGACTGGTGGTGATTGCTGCTCCTTCTTGTTTTAAAGGACCAAAGCCCAGAAGGTCAAAGGGCTCCTGAAAAAATCAGCTGGCTCAGGACTTAGCCAAATTTGGGCCACTTCTGCTGGGCAACCTGTATTCAGAAGCATATCTGTGGATCCATTGGCATAGCTCCCGCCTACCCTGCCTGCCTGCCATCTGTTGCCTAACTGTGCAGGGATGCTGCTGCACCCCCCATTTCTCATGGCTTTTCTTCAGGAACTGAAGACAAGGGGTGTCACAGGTTTGGAAATTCATGTCTCTGGAGGGATGTCTGACATGTGTCACTGTACCAGTGCTGCAGTGTTTGCTTTCCTCCCTGTTTAACTGAAGTTGAACAAGACAAGACAAGAGTATCAGCCCGATCCCAGGTTCTGGTGGCATCACAGGCTGGTACATGCCAAACTCATGTCAAAGTTCTGCAAATCCTGGTTGTGCATTTCAGTTTGCAGTGCTGGAGTAGGTTGTATTAGGCAATAGAGAGATCAAGGTTCCCTGGTGTTATTGGGAACTTTGGATACTTTCCAGGATGTTGAAAGGATCAAATGCCTTGTGGGGATGGTTGTGGGACAAAGGATGAAACCTGAATTACCTGAAATACAGTTATTGCTAGCCTCAGTGCAAGTGGACCGAGGAGCTGGTCCTGAAACCACCAATCCAGGACACAGAAAGCTTTTAGCAACTGTGGCTCTTCTGGAATAGACTGTGCCATGTGCATCCATGTCTATTAACAACCCTTCTCCTATAGCTGAAAAGGAGTTTGAGATCTTGCTTATGGCTAAAGGAGGATGGTGGCCTCAGACAGTGGCTGAGGCCTGGGGCTTTAATTACCTGTGCCGAGCTATGCCCACAGCGTGACAGAAGAAAGTCTTTCCCTGGGGAAGAGGCACCAGTGAGTGGTCAAGATGGAGGAAAACTTCACCATAGTTTTGGTTGTAGGTGGAAAGTTCTGGATCAGAGAGGAATTCTACATCTTCTGTACCACAGCACAGGTAACTGGCTGTGCAAGTGTTTTTCTTTGCTTAATTTTTCCTGGAAGAGTCTTAGGTTGGTCCCAAGTAGAGGCAGAATGTTAGACAAAGTTGCTCATTGAATGGGAATGATATAAAGAAATTGACTTGGCTATTAAAAGCCTGATTGGTCTAGAAGTTGAATTGTTTTTCTTTAGTGTTTGTGGTTTGTTTTTTGTTTTTTTAAGGAAGGGGATAAGGGGAGGGGCATGGATGATTTATCTTCTAGTTCCTAAAAAACGCATTGTAGCAGTCAAGACAGAATATGCATTTCTCCGGTACCTTTTTTTGAACATGGTGAATTCAAGCTGTTGATCAATAGTCCGCTAAGTTCAATAAACACCTTTGGTTTTTATCTGTTGACTCAAGAGCTAGATGCAAACTCCTGTCACTGGTGTTAGCACAATTAATGCACATAATCTGCTATCTACTATCTAATAACCTAGGCTATGTACTGTCTAATGATATATGCGAGAGTACAACCTGATGCGAAGTTACACATGACATAAGCACTATGAAGAAAAGTGATGTTCAAAGGAAAAGTAAGAAAGTATGAACAGCTTTTAATAGCTTGCAGGAGTAAAAAGGGGAAGTTCTGTATATATAATGCAAAAAAATAACATGGATTTTCTCCCTAAATTTCAGAAACTTCTGTCACAAGTTATGTCATATCAAAGTGCACATCTGCACCCCCTGTGCTGCACTCTTGTGGGTCCTGTTCACATTCAGTGATCAAGATGATGCAGCAGAGTGTATCCTCAGACAGCTAGCAGATGGCACAAAGCTGGGAGGAGAGGCTCATGCGGTGGAGGATTGTGCTGCCAACCAGAGGGACCTTAACAGGCTGGAGAAGTGGCTGAAAGGAACTTCTGCAGGTCAACAAGGGGAAGAGCAAAGTCCTGCACCTGGGGAGGATCAAGCCATTGAGGGGGCTTTCAGGGGCTTGATAGGAGCCCTCCTATGCTGGGGGACACCCAGCTGGAAAGCAGCTGTGCAGAAACTTGTACTCATGGTGGACCACAAGGTAACCAATTTGGAGCCAACAAAGTGCCCTTGGGGCAAAGAAGTTTAACTGCATCCCGGGCTGCAGTAGGGAAAAGCCCTGGCAGCAGATGGAGGGAGGTGGTCCTTCCCTTCTGCTGTGTCCTGCTCTGGGCTCCCCAGTGCAAGCCAGACATGACTAAAATCAGGACTGACTCCAGTGGATGGTGCCTTTCCTTATCTTATAGCAAGGTGGGATGGAAAGGTTTTCAGGCTCTCCCCGGGACAAGGAGAACAAGAGAAACAGAAAGAGAAAACAGGCCTGGGGAGAGGAGAGGGAAAGCTGCGCAGAACAGAAGAGGAGGAAGAGAGAAACCGATTCTGGGGATGGAGCACTGAAAAGATGCAGGAAGGTGCAGTGTGTCCGGAAGCCCAGGTGTGTACCAGGCTCTGCTGGCCATCCTCCCCAGCTCTGTACGCCGCCCTAAGCCAGTGCAACTCACTGGCAAGGGACTGCGAGGGATGGTGCTGCGCAGGGTTTGGAAAGGACTCCGTGGCAGCTCCTGCCGAGTTTTGCGTATCTCCTAGGAGCAGTGCCACGAGGTCAGGGTGAGGGTGAAGAGGCAGGCAGGGCGTGGTAGCCAGGAAGGGCTAAAGGTCCTTTTGTAGCTACCGTCAGCTGCAGCTCGCTGTCCCCTGCAGCCATTCTCCTTGCATACTGATTGTCAGGAAGTTTCTTCAGACCCCTCCACCAACTCTGGGCAATGGTAGAGATGAACTTCCACGCTGGGCGGTATAAATGTGTCAGCTGAGCCAAAAAGTTTGGAAGCGGCTCCAACAGCAGCTGGACTGCTGAGGCTTTCGTCCATCCCGATGTGATAGAGGGGTTTCCCGCACCATCACAGAGGAGGAAGGATGAGCGCTCTCACCGTCAGTAGGTAACTCTTTTGCTCATCGGTCGTTGTGCTTTAACCCTGGCTGGTGTCTGAGCACCACACACTGCCCGCCAGGGAGATGGTGGGGGAGAATCAGGAGGGTCAAATGGAGACAACTCATGGGTTCAGGTAAAGGCAGTTTTAAATGTAGAAGAAAAAAGAAGAAAACAACCCCAACAAACAAGAAAGAGAGAGGAAAATGAAACTCAAGAAAAACAAGCGATGGAAAGGAAAGCATGTTTCAGGACTTATTTTGCTCTGACTTCAAACTCTCCTGGCCTTCGTAGGCTCCTTGGGAGCAAGGAGCCAGATCTAGGGCAGTGCTCTGGCCACGGCTGTTGGAAGGCACATCCTCAGCCAAGCAACTGTTATCCTGCTTCTCCTGCAGGAGATGCTGGCTGTCCTGCAGCGGGAAGGGCCATCGACGGAGGGGATATTCCGCAGAGCTGCCAGCGGGCCGGAGCTTTGGAAGCTGCGGGAGGCCCTGGAACGCAGCGCACACGTCGACTTGGGAAGTCAGCCTGCGCTGCTGCTGGCCGTCCTCTTGAAGGTGAGTGCTTCTGACCTGCACTTGGAAGAGCTCCTGCCTGGTCTGAAGTGTTCAGAGGCTCAGCTGGAGGCCTTGGCGTTGCAGGACTTCCTCCGAAGCATCCCTGCCAAGCTCCTCGTGGCAGAGCTCTACGAGGACTGGATGGCAGCGATGCAGGAGGCCAGCAAGGAGGAGAAGATTGAAGAGCTGAAAGCATAAGTGTGGGCAGCAGCCTGCCTGTGCCTGTTGAGCAGGAGCCTGGACCGCTTGCTGAGAAGCCCTGGAAACCGGCGTAACAGAGCCGCTGGCTCCCGCCTGCCTTGGGCAAGGCTGGGGGATGGCTGTGGGCAACACGTGCTTCATGACCGTTGTGTTCCTGTCCCCGCAGGGTGGCTGAGAAGTTGCCTGCAGCCAACCTCCTCCTCCTGAAGCGGCTGCTGTCCCTCCTCCAGCACATTGGCCACAACGCAGCCACCAGCAGGATGAGCTGCAGCAACCTGGCCATCTGTGTTGGGCCAAACCTGCTGAGCCCACCCAATGAGGAGCTGCTCCCGCTGCAGGCCCTGCTGGCGGTGACTGAGAAGGTACGCTCTCTTGAGCAGCCAGCTGTGACCTCCCTGGCCCATCGGAGCTTGGCTGCTCAGAGGTCCCTGGCTGCCTCCTCTCTTGAGCAAATGAAGGTGGGGTGGCTGCCTGCAAGAGCAGCCCCACAGGCACAGCCTTCTGCGCAGAGGCAAGGCTCAGGAGTGGGAGAGGCCGCCTGGCCTCCTTTCAGGCAGCTGGCTTGAGGACAGGGGTGTCCTGTGTGCAGGTGAACGTGCTGGTGGAGTTCATGATTGACAACTGCAGGGAACTCTTTGGGGAGGAGACAACCGCCCTTTCCTGTCCAGCAGCCGAGGAGTCGCCAGTCCCCGCGGGGAGATCGAGAGGTAAGAGGAGGGACTGAGCCTGGGGCTTGGGACACCAGAAACTTCAGCATTGTTTCTGGCGGGGCTGGGCATCGAGCATTGTCCTCTGAGCCTCGCTTGTGCCGTCGCCTCTGTTTGGCCACTGCCTCTGGGGGCACGAACGGTTTGCTCTGCAAGAGGAGCTGAAGCCAGCAGACAGGGCATCCGAGGGCTGAAACCAGAAGTGGTGTAGGGCTTTGGGCGGGTTTTGCTTGAGCTGTTTTTTTCCTTCCAAGAAGTCACTTTGCTGCACATGCTTTTGCTTTCCAGAAGTGCCTTTGGAAGAGCCCAGCGTCCCTCCAGTCGCAGCAGGCACCGAGCATCAGGCAGCAGCCTTGTTGCATGTATGCCCCTCTCTGCTCGGTGTCCTCAGAGAGGCTGGGGGAGATATGGTGGGAGAGTCTGAAACAGGAGAGGTATGCCAGGTCCCCAAACGCTGTGACAGCATGCCTGGTGTAGTGGTGGAGTTTCTGATGGGGCCAAGTCACTGCTGTGCCTCTGGCTGGCAGTAGAGCTGGCGTGTGCCTGGGTTATTCCTCCACCCGCCAGGACAACACGTAGTAAGGAAAACTGTCAAGGCTGTTTCTCAAATGCACTAGGCGTGTGCTTAACCAAACACAATGCCTACAAAAAGACAGAAGGGAGAAGCTGTCAACTTCAGAGGGGTTTTGCCCAGGTCCTACTTTGTTTGGCAGAGCTTTATCAAGTCTGTTTGGAGGGGGAGGGGGGACTGCGCAAAATGTGGCTGATGCAAGCCAGCCAAAGGGATCTCCTCTGGAGAGCTAAGGTAGCAATTTGGCAAGCAGTCGCTTACTGCTCCAGGTCGTCTCTTGCCACCTGCTAACTCCGACCTTTCTGTCGTAGGCAGCTCCAGCTTTGCCTCCGACCACCCCTGAGAGTGCGGCAGAGTCCCTCGTACGCCCGGAAGAGCTGGCCAGCCTCGCCGAGCAAAGCAGGTAAGATGAGCTTGCTTTGGTTAAAATCAGGACTGACTCCAGTGGATGGTGCCTTTCCCTATCTAACAGCAAGGTGGGATGGAAAGGTTTTCAGGCTCTCCCCGGGACAAGGAGAACAAGAGAAACGGAAAGAGAAAACAGGCCTGGGGAGAGGAGAGGGAAAGCTGCGCAGAACAGAAGAGGAGGAAGAGAGAAGCCGATTCTGGGGATGGAGCACTGAAAAGATGCAGGAAGGTGCAGCGTGTCTGGAAGCCCAGGTGTGTACCAGGCTCTGCTGGCCATCCTCCCCAGCTCTGTACGCTGCCCTAAGCCAGTGCAACTCACTGGCAAGGGACGGCGGACGGCGAGGGATGGTGCCGCGCAGGGTTTGGAAAGGACTCCGTGGCAGCTCCCCAGTGGCTCCCCATCGAGCACTGCTGCGTGGCACAGGGGCACTGTGCATCTGCGCACACGCACAGGTCTCCAAGGGCATCACCCCTGGGGATAAGGTGCCAGAGCCATCCCATAGGCAATGCCAGCAACAGCTCTCTCTTCTGGGCCATGAACAACTGCTCGTAAACGGTGTTCCCCAAAGAAAGGGGAACCGACTCATGCCTGTTCCTGCCTTCATGGCTTTATCCGTGCTTTCTGACTATCGTTGTAGGTGCTGTTTTCCTGTTACTGGCTGATCCCCTGTGACTGCTGGGCGCCTCCTGCCCCCGCACCCTGCAGCTGATGTCTGCAATAAAATGATCTTTCCTCTCTTCTCATTCTGTCTGCCATGCCATATTCTGGACTGGGGAGATGGTGTTTGGTGAGGAATCCTAGGGGAGGAGTTTGGGATCATCCCTTGCCCCAGCATCCTTTCCAGTGGGCATCAGGGCTGAGTTCGGAGGCTTTAGGAGTCAAAGCACAGCACAAAAGTTTGGAAGTGGCTCCAACAGCATCTGGACTGCTGAGGCTTTCGTGCATCTCGATGTGATAGAGGGGTTTCCTGCACTGTGACGGAGGAGGAAGGATGATCGCTCTCGCTGTCAACTAGCTAACCGTTTTGCTCATTGGTCGTTGTGCTTTAACCCTGGCTGGCGCCTGAGCACCACACCACTGCTCGCTCGCTCCCCGCCAGGGGGATGGGGGGGCGAATCGGGAGGGTAAAAGTGAGGGAACTCATAGACTGTGATAAAGACATCTTCTTACTGCCTTCACGAAGAACGATCTTGCAAATTTAAGCCCCTCACAACTGAGGCAGTACTCCTGTTTCAGATTTTCTTTACTCAAGTTATTTACAAATTTCATCAAGGATATTACATGTAAGTCAAGAATGGTATGTAACATGCTACTGTTTCCCTACCTGACAGTAATAAATATTAGACATTATTTTTTTCCAAGGATGTGAGCTTATTTGTATTAGCAAAAACCTGTGAATTTCAATATACTTCCTTCCCCGCCACCCCCCCACTCCCCGCCATGTCCACTAACTTTCCTGCATCTTTCCAAATAGCTACATGCCAGTGGGCTATACAGGAAAATCACTGATGGGGACTTGATCATCTCAAAGTATAAGTGTTCTAATAACTATTACATCAACTATTGTTAACTGGATATGTGGATTTCTGATATTTTGACTGGTGAAGCATAAGCAGCCACCCGAAGACTCCACGATGTATGTTTCACGTCTACTTGTCTCAGCTATTTAACTATTACCTCGCTTTACTTGCTTCAGCAATGACAGGTAAGGACCTACACAGTAATTAAAATGACGGTTAAGGTAGATCACCGTACATTTCTGTATGAAATGTTAAGAACTCTGTGTTTCTCAGCTTTTACAAACAGTGCTTTATTTACATGCAACATATCTGAAATTTATTTTGACCGTGAAAAATGTATCCCTCACACAGAACAACACAAAGCATTGTGTGGGGCACGTTAAAACAAAGAGGTGTTCACCTAATTCTAAGGCCTTTATAGTTTAAAACTAATTTGCTAAAGAGCTATGAATGTTTTTGCTTGTGAATACAAGAGTTAGCTGCATTTTTCTCCTCAAAAGAAAGAAACAGGCCTGCCTGCCAGTTTCTTGGAACCTGCAGTTGGTATTTGAAGAAGCTTCCTCTTTCTTAATAGGAAAGAACTGATTCCAAATCTACAAGCAAGAGTACAGTAAGGGGGTACATACTAGCTACAGTCTATTGCAATGCCATCCGCAAGGTTTCACGTGGGACTGTTTTGTACAGAACTGAAATTAATAAACAAAAGTATCACGTACAACATCCACTTCTCCTCTAGACTTCTAACTGAGAAGGGGTACCTAACCTGGGATGCAGCAAACCATATACTGGAAATCAGGGTTGATAATCAAGCTCTCTTATGTTTGTCTCACAAAAGCAAGGCTTAAACTTCTTTGTTTGACAGACACCAGTTGGAATGAGCCCTGATTTTAACAGTAGTTCTGAAGAAAAAAACTCCAGGTAGTTGGGTGTTTGTATAGCAATCCTCACTCCAGATCAGCCTTTTTCTATTCATTGAGGAGCAGGTGCTGAGAGAGAAAGGAAGATGTCCTGCCTGGACTGGAACAAAAATATAACCCTTAGCAATGCTAAAACCAATTTACCTTTGTGAGTAAATTTACTTGTGTGGGTAAGTTCTATCTTGGCTGCGTAATGATTATGCAGGCAACTTCATGGGATTAGTCACGTAAAGAAGCGTTCACCAGAGTAACAGAGGGCTTCATGCTTTAAGTTCCTGTAACTTGTAACGCAACTAAGTTGCAAGCAGACATCAAGAAAAAAAAAAACCAACCCAACCCAACAAGTATGGGCTAACTTAACAGAGCACGCGGGGAGTAAAATTTCTTGTTCAGCATCATCCTGGCAAGATGGACATTCTGTAGGTTGAGCTAGCGTGAACTGTCTAAGGAATAACTGAAACAGCAGCGTGCGCTATTGCAGGAAGTCTGCTGCACACAGTTAATTCTTCCTGCTGGCAAACGCCAATTCTATGCCAAAACATGGTGTTTTCGTTTTTGTTTTGTTTTGTTTTGTTTTCCTGTATGTGTGTTAGTACCCATGTGTGTCATGGTTGTGTAAGTACTTTGCCAAAAAACGTGTACTCAGCAGTTTATCGTATTTAGCTCACATCCCACATTTCTCGTGCGGTTGTTGGAACTTAGGGGACTGATATTTACTCACAAAAGACTACTGAAAAGGGGTAAGTTGCCCTGCACACAGTAGTTGCTTCTACTTCTGAAGACAAGGTCCAAACAAAAAGGCAGAAATGCTCTTAACTGCAGAGAAAAAAAATACAGCTACCCCAGTGACTCCTTCTCTTGCTCCCGGTGCTGTGTACATTAATGGCAACATCTGTTGACATTAGCAAACAGGAATGTGGAACTAAACTTGCCATCAAGAAATCAGGTTTTTGCCTGATAAATAGGCGGTAGCGGTCTTGGACACTCCAGATTGTCTTGAACCATGCTGGAATGGACAAAGAACAGAAAGAAGTGTTGAAATGGCACCTTTTCTTATGGCAAATGACAGTATTATTTGCATGATTCTGAGTCTTCTTCCATGTGCTGCCCATGGTTTTTTTTGTGTGTGCGTGTCTGCTGCGGTGTAAGAATGTCTTCAAAGCACCTCAATAAAGGCCATGGTCAGGACTGCGCTTCTCTTAGATTCTGTGTTTGACTGCTTCTGCTGTGTTCCATAGCAGGTAAGTTCTCAAGGTTATACCCAAATTGCATCCCACCGGCCCAGAATAGTAGAACCACAGGTTACGGGAAGTCCTCTGGGAGAAGCATGGCGGGAACAGGCAGTGCCATGCTTGCCCTGCAGCTGCTCTCCACACGTTTTCTTGACACGCGTTTCTAACTGCAGCACCATGAGCACTTGGAAAGTCTCCTGCTTCTTTTGCTGGCTCCTAATAAGCCACTTCAAGGACTTAAGGCCTCTCTCGTCTGCTCAGATGCTAACCCATTGGATGGCCACCTGCTTGTACCTGTAACACACGCACACAGAAAAGGATTGAGAGGGCTATGCAAGTGGCACCAGCTACAGGTGAAATGACTTCTGTAAAGGGTTCTTCTCTCTGGAGAGATCATAAAAAATTAGTATTTGGGGCTATCAATAAAAATACAGTTGTGCGATAAAACAGGAAGTTTCAGGCTCCCTTCTTCCCTCCAAAGAGTGAGCAGCGACCGCTAGGCAGGAGCATGGGATGGTGTTGACCAGAGTCAGCATCGCATCGCATGGACCTGGTCTAAAATAGCTCTAACAAAACCCCAGCATCAGAGAAGAATGCAGAAGATAAAACCGGTGACTATAGCCAGACTGAGCTTATAAAGGCAGTGATTTGACCATTAAGACCCTGGCTTCGATGTCTGTCCTGAGGCCTTTTCAGGCTAGTTAGGTCATTGTTTTAGAAGTCTGAAGTTTATTCAGGAAGAGATCGATTCAAGAATGAAGCCTTTTTTTTTAGCTGGCCAAGAGAATACGTGGCACAAGGTTGCACCTGTCAGTGTGTGAGCCAGTGTCCACTGAAGACCATGGACAGCTTCACCAAGATCACCTTCCTCACGAGGCTGTTCTTCAACGCCCTTCAACTGCTCAAAAATGCACAGCCTATCCACTTAATGCCACAGTCCAGGAAAAGGTGTTTGTCCCAGGTAGTCTTTCATGCTGATTCCTTTCCAGCAGCTGAAGTGTTGTGACTCCTGGGCCCCTGCGGTTGCTGTCCACAATAAAATGACCTTTTCTCTCTTCTGACTGTGTCTGCCATGGGCTGTTCTGCAGTGGGGAGACACTGTTTTGTGAGTAAGACTCGAGGAGTTCGGGATCATCCCTTGACCCAGCATCCCTTCCAGTGGGCATCAGGGCTGAGTTGAGGTGCCTTAGGATGGAAAGCAAATCAGTCACGCAGGAGGGTGGAGGTTGTAACGCACGTGTGGAGGTCATCGGGACCGAACCCTCTGCTCAGGCAGGCTCACCTAGAGTATGTTGCCCAGGAGGGCAAGGGCAGCCCCTGCCATCCTCCACCTCCCAGTTTTGCTGCTGAGTGTGGCATGCTGTGGGATATCCGTCTGGTCAGTGGGGGTCAGGTGTCCCCACTGTGTCTCCTCCCAGCATCTTGTGCACCCCCAGCCTGCTTGCTGGCAGGGCGGTCTGAGTAGCAGAGAAGCCCTTGGTGCTGTGCAAGCCCTGCTCAGCAATACCCAACGTATCCCTGGCTTATCAAGGCCATTTCAGTACTGATGCAAGACAGAGCCCCATCCAAGCTACTGTGAAGGTCTTGGAGGGTAGCATCTGTGGCGAAAACACTCACACCAGCATAATCAACGGGGGATTAAGTCAGGCCAAACAGTGTGGTGATAAAGGTTTCTTAGTTGTCTCCCAAGATGTGAAATTGAAGAGTAAACACCTCAAGTGTATGTACACAAATGCACACAGTCTAGGTAACCAGCAGGAGGAACTGGAGCTTGGTGCCCAGTCAGAAGGGTATGACATCATAGGAGTAACAGAAACATGGTGGGACAACTCAAATGTCTGGGGGATCAGAATGGACGGTTACAAGTTCTTTTGTAAGGACAGGCAAGTAGAAGAGGTGGAGGAGTTGCACTCTACATCAAGGAATGCCTTGAATGTATTGAAGTCAACTATGGTGATTGCAACTGCTCTATCGAAGCCTCTGGTTTAAAGTCAAAGGGGTCATCTCCAAGCAGGACCTCACAGTGGGCATCTGCTATCGACCTCCTAACCACGATGACGAAGCCGACGAAGGGATATTTGGTGCACTAAAGCAAGCTTCCGGCCAAGAGAACCTGGTCCTGATGGGTGACTTCAACTACCCAGACATCTGCTGGAAGAACAATACAGCAGCTTGCATGTCATCCACCAAGTTTCTGGAATGTATAGAGGACTGTTTCCTCGTACAAATGTTAGATGTGCCAACCAGGAATGAGGCACTGCTGGACTTGCTATTCACAAACCAGGAAAGCCTGCTTTGTAATATCTCAGTTAGTGACAGCCTTGGCTGCAGTGACCACAATATTGTGGAGTTTGGGATCCTGCTGAGTGTGCTGAAGGTCAGCTCTAAGACAAGGATTCTGGCTTTTAGAAGAGCAAACTTCAGTGCACTCAGGGCTCAATTGGGAGGGATTCGATGGGAGGCTTCCATGGAATACAAAGGAGCTAGTGAGTGCTGGGAATTCTTCAAGAACTCTCTATTGGAAGCACAAAGCCAATTTATCCCCTACAAAGGAAAGGGAAGTAAGTGGAGCAAGAGGCCACCATGGCTCAGCCATGACCTCCTGGATCTACTCAAATCCAAAAGGGAAGCACACCAGAAACGGAGAAGTGGAGGATTATCCACCGAGAACTACAAGGGCATAGCCAGAGAGTGCAGAGACGCAGTTAGAAAAGCAAAAGCCCAATTTGAATTGAAACTGGCTGTAGACATAAAAAATAACAAGAAAGGGTTATTCAGACATGTCAACCACAAGCAGAAAAAGAAGGAAAATATAGACCCACTGTTAAACAGAAAAGGAGATTCAATCACCAGTGATGCAGAAAAGGCAGAGGTCCTCAACACCTTCTTCACCTTGGTCTTTACCAGCACTGTAGGGTCCCAGGCTTTGGGAACAAAATTGCAGATTGACCCAAACACCAACCCACTATCAGTGAAGGAAGAGTTAGTATATGAATTACTACAGGATCTTGACCCCCACAAATCAATGGGCCCTGACAACATCCACCCGAGGGTGTTCAGAGCGCTGGCTGACATCATTGCAAGGCCACTCTCCATAATCTTTGAGAAGTCATGGAGAACGGGGGATGTCCCAGAGGACTGGAGGAAGGCAAATGTTACCCCTGTCTACAAGAAAGGCTCGAGGGAGGATCTGGGTAACTATAGGCCCATCAGCCTTACTTCAATCCCTGGGAAAGTTATTGAACGAATCCTCCTGGGGGCCATCACAAGTCAATTGAAGCACGTGATTGGGAAAAGCCAACATGGCTTCACTAAAGGCAGATAATGCTTGACAAGCCTGGTGGCCTTCTATGACAAGGTGACTTGCCTGGCTGACATGGGGCAGGCAGGGGACATTGTCTACCTGGACTTCTCCAAGGCCTTTGATATGGACCCCCACAGTCTCCTCCTGGAGAAATTGATGCGTTATGGCCAAGACAAGTGGTCTGTGCAGTGGGTGGGGAACTGGCTGACAGGCTGCACCCAAAGGGTGGTGGCAAATAGCTCTTTCTCAGACTGGCAACCTGTCACTAGTGGGGTCCCCCAGGGATCGATACTGGGCCCAATGTTATTCAACATCTTCATAAGTGATCTGGACAACGACATCAAGTGTAGCCTGATGAAGTTTGCTGATGACACCAAGTTGAGTGGGGAAGTAGACATTCCAGAAGGGAGAGCTACTCTGCAGGGAGATCTGGATAGGCCGGAAGAGTGGGCCAGCAAGAACCTTATGAAGTTCAACAAGGAGAACTGTAAGATCATGCACCTGGGAAAATATAATCCAGGAGTGCAGGACAGACTGGGATCCACCTGGCTGGAGAGCAGCTCTGTGGAAAGCGACCTGTGGGTCCTGGTGGACAGAAAGCTCAACATGAGTGAACAGTGTGCTGCTGCGGCCCAGAAGGCCAACAGGATGCTGGGTTGCATCAAAAAGGGCATTGCCAGCAGAGATAAAGAAGGCATCATCCCACTCTACTTGGCGTTTGTCAGGCCACACCTGGAGCACTGTGTACAGTTCTGGTCCCCTCTATACAAAAAGGAAGTGGACAGGCTGGAAGGGGTCCAGAGAAGGGCCACCAAGATGATCAAAGGATTGGGAAGCCTGCCGTACAAGGATAGGCTGGGAGAACTGGGTTTGTTCAGCCTTAAGAAAAGGAGGCTCAGAGGGGATCTCATCACCATGTACCAGTACTTAAGGGGTAGCTACAAAAAAGATGGAGACTCCCTTTTTACACGGAGTCACATGGAGAGGACAAGGGGGAATGGACACAAATTGCTCTTGGGGATATTCCGATTGGACACCAGAGGGAAATTTTTCACATTGAGGATAGTCAACCATTGGAATAATCTCCCCAGGGAAGTAGTTGACTCAGCCATGTTGGACACCTTTAAGAGTCGTCTGGACAGGGTGTTGGGCCATTTTGTTTAGACTGTGCTCTTCTTAGAAAGGTTGGACTAGATGATCCCTGAGGACCCTTCCAACCTAAGATTCTGTGATTCTGTGATTCTGTAATGATTTGGGAGAACTGCCCGTCTCTCCCTGTGCAACATTTTTTTCTCCTCCAAGCTTGGCAGCTCATAGAACTGAAGACAGAAAATGGGCTCCTATTATAACGTGAACATTTTAATTTATGCATCTGATTGATATTATGCTGTAATTAAATTATATTCCCATGGTGCATATAACATCAGGGTTGTAGTAATATAAATAATTGGTAATTAACTCTAATCAGATCAGTTAGCAAGTGGCAGATTCCAGATTAATAAGATGGCCAATAGTGTGTGTGGTGAGGAAAGCCAAGGAGCAATGAAGAAAAGCTAATTTGTGCTGATGGGTAAGGGAAGAAGTAAAAATAACAGGAAAGTAATTTTCAAGAAAACTCCACTGCCAAAGAAAACAAGAGTGCAATCTTAAAATACCCTTTAGGCAATAGTCATCACCCTGCCCTGAGTCCCTCTGAAAAGCTTATGCCTCTTCTTAAGCTTTGCTGCTGAAGTAAATGAAGGACCAGTGCAGCAGCATGCACAGACTACGTTCAGCCAGAGGGAGCTTCCTAAGCTGCCTCCTAGCTGACAGTCCTTTGATGGTAAGCGATGACGGCACTTCAGTGCCTTCCTCAGTGTGCCAGCAGCACCTTGTATGGGAATTGGGAATGAGTTCCTTATCAGTGGCTCCCACTAGTCTCCAGGCAACTGCAGTGCTGCAGAGGCAACTTTGAGCTGCAGAAATGGCTGGAATAGGAAGGGCCAGGCATATGTGGTGGGAAGACCAGTCTGAAAATGTACCTGGGTATGGGACTCAGGAATGATTGCAGCACAGGTGCACAGAGCCCAACTTGAGCACACTAGAGTATGTTTCCCAAGGCTTCCACTCTAGCCAGCAGAGAATCACAGCCCTCCAACAAGTAAATAAAAGCATTAATCTCATGCTCTGCATTTCCCTCAGGATGCACTGATTTCCCTCTGTTAACTACTGCAGGAGTCAGCAGCAACTAGCCCTCCTGGGCTGAAGTTGATTGTCAGGAATTTCCTTGAATGAGTCCATCAGGAGTTCATGTTCTGCTGGGGTACAGGCCCCAGAGATACAAGCATGTCTCGTGGGAGCCTAGCAAATAGTCGCAAGTGTTTGGAGTTCAGGGTCTGGAAAGATCCCAAAGGCAGGAAAAATGCTGCTGCCTGTTGACCTTGCTGAGCCAGGTCAGCTGAGGGCATTGTGTCTAACCTTCAGAAGAAGATTGCTGTCAGGACTGGATGGGAGCCAGGGGCTTGGGCAGTGTGGGCTGCAAAGAGGAAGCGTGTGTCTTGGTGCCTGCAGCTTCTCTTCTGAGAATAGAACCCCCCACCAATGTGGGGCTGCTGCTTGGTGCCGTGAGGCCCCATGTCAGTCCAGTGCAAGCCCCATTGACTAGCACTGAGGTCTTGTTTCTCTGAGCTTTTGTTTTCACTCCAGATATGTGGGAGCAGCCTCTGTAAGGGATGACCAGGGAATGAGAAGGGTAGATGAGGAGAAGGACATAAGCAAAGGATTCAGCTTAGAGCCTTTTATCCATACAGATCACTCTCAGGCTCCAGCTTGCAGGGCTAGGTCCTCCTCTTCAAACCTGGGGAGTCTCTAGGGTAGGGGAAATTTGTGGAAGGTGTATGATAGCAAGCAAAGAGGCTGTGCCATTGCACACACTGGGGATTCTTTCCCAGGCAGAAGTAGATACTCCTGGAGACATAGGTAGCAGAGGCCGAATCCTGGCACAGGGAGCCTTCTCAGTGCTTCCCTCGCACTGTTGCTGAATGGGTCGGCTTATGATACCTCAAGAGGTGTTTTGGGTTCGAGGTAGCCTGATTCCCCCTTTACATCTTCAACTGACTGAGAAGCTCACCCCATTGCTCTTTCTTTCCCTCCCAAGTCCCTGCCTGTCTCTTCACCAGGTGCAGACTGAGCCTGGGCCTTGTGGCTTGGCCCCACTGCAAGCTGTGCTATCTTTGCTTCCCTTCTACAGTTTAATGCACAACACAAGGTGTTAGGAGACCATCCTGTGGTCTGCACCATGGTGGCACAAGGTGGGTAAAAGCAGCCAGGTCTGCCTTCACAGCTGGCCATAGCAGAAACCCAGCTTGACGTCTCTGCTGAACAGGGTCACACAGCACACCCAGGATCTGACATAGATGACTTGGGACATTCTGTTTTCTTCTTGCTGCAACCATATCTCTGTTGGTTCAACATGTTTTACCTGTCCTCTTTCTGCCTGACAATATCAGGGGGACATCTCTTCATTAGTCTGCTAAAGTGTCTAACCCTTCGGCTCCAGGATCATGATCTTCATTGCAGAAAAAGAGTATGTGCTTCCAAGTATAGATTACTCAATGCAGAGGGATTAGGACAGCTATTCTTCACGGGGCCAGGGAGAATTTCTCTGCAGACCAATGAAGTATAATAAATATGGGAATGGGACTTCCCATGCGATAAATAATACTACAATCTGTACACCAGTTTCAGGCTTGAAACAGAGCAAAATATTGCATTTTGGCAGTGCCCTCAAAAAAAGTAAACAAACAAAATATTTTTAACAATTTCACTTTGGATCTGTCAAAGAAAGTTTCAATTAAAACAAAGTTCAGGATATGCTCTTGCCAGATGGGCTGCAGTTTGATTGGTACCAAGTATTTTAGAGACAAATAATTTCAGAAGAAAATAGTTTGTGTTCCATCTTAAAAAGGTCAGTGTGAAATATTCTACCATTGTGAAAGGGTTTCACTTTTTATTTTCTCAATTATAAAATGTCCTTGAAACCAGCATCTTCCTGCAGCCCAGCGTTCCTTTTGATTAAATGGAATTTTCTGATGGAAAATGTTCTAAGCACACATAAAATTATTAGAAAATGTGACCAGCTGTAATCACTGCTCTGTGCCAAATGTATGCCAACAGGTCCTTTCTTGGGGGGCAGCAGGAAAAGGGAGGTTGCCCGGGCTTTTTTAATTTCATGATTCAAAAAAGTCACTAGCTGCTCAAAAGTTACTGTTAAGAGTTCACAGGCAAGGCTCCAGAAATGGTCAAATGAACTAATTAATCAAATGAAATAATAAAGGAAGGTGAGGACAGGTCATAATGGGTAGATTCATTTCAGTTTCTTTCCAGAATCCTACAAAAATATGAAAAAAAGGGAGAAACAGATATATTTGTGTGTAGCGTTTAGGGTGGGAGCAATGCTGTACAGGCCCATGTAACATAATAGACAGTGGTTTATTGAGGTGTTTGCCAACACTCCAGAATGGAAAGGAGCCTTGCAATAATGTGTATACATGCATCACTCTACCTGAACATGTAAAAGTTTATTAAGCAATTCGCTGAACCAAGGACTGCCTGCATTTTCATGTCTGCCTCCTTTCTTGGTTAGAGAGGGTCTCCACAGCTTTGGTGTGATAATGGAAGTTGGCATAACAAGAATTTGCAGTACCCCAGTCTGCTATCAGACTCAGTGTCAAGCATTGTTCTTGAGGCTCAGGTCACCTAATTACTTTCAGATATTACTTTTTCTGCAGATTCTATTTAACTGACTGTTTCCAGAAGTGCCACTCTTAGGTGTAATCTTAAAAGTTAGCATCTGTAGCTTGGGAACAGGAGGGAAATGAGCTTTTTACTGTGCCATGGGCCAAGCAATTTGCACTTTCCGCGACAGCAAGAGACCATTGCATACCTGGGGAACAGCCTGTGATCTGCAGCCAATAAAAATGAGGATGCAGCTAAAGAAGGAGGGACATGAAGAGGCAGATCTTCACTGTGAGAGACAAAAGGAGAATTTTCTACCAACCCCAAGGGACTCTACAGACCTTGCTGCAACACAGAAAGCTGTTGGATGGAGACCAAGAGAAAGGTCCTGCCCTACCTAAACATTGGGAATGGGAGTGATTTTTCTACAGACCATTTTATTTTAACTTCTCTTGTGAGATTTTCTTGTCTGAATATCCACCCTCTGCTAGTCACAGGTGGGGACACACCCAAACTGCTTGTTGTGGCCCAAGGAGGCGGTTGAGCACAACGCTGTGTGGCCATATCCATGCTTTAGAGAGCTCTGAGAGATATTCTTTGACACTCGGTTGCTTGCTGACTGTCCAGCAGTATTTTTGCATGCATGCTACTTCTTTCATGTCAGTGTAGCAGTTGTACTGATGTCCTTTCTGGTCTCCAGGATGTCTCAGTTCCTTGATGAGGCTGTTACTATGTCACGGCTGTTAGGTTGCTCATAACTGAAGCACTTTAGTTATAATACAAGCTGTTGATTCATGAATTTGTTTTTGAAGAAAATCTATATTACTTAGACTGCATATTGGATCATTTGAGCATTTATTTATTTATTGTGATCGGTCTTGCCTCTTGGGTATGTCTCAAATGAGTAGAAAATAATTAATATGCCAAGACTATAGTAGGTGTCCTTAAAATATAATGGATAAACCAATTCTAGGACAGAATGAAGAAATGTGGCCCCAGTTCTAAATCTGAGTCAATCATAATCCCCCTCGTGCTCAAGTTGACCTTCAGTTTGGGAGAAATTCAAAGAGAAGAGTTGCAACTTCTTCTGGAAGAGCACCTGCAAAAATGTTGGTCAGCCCACATGCTTTTTATCTTTTTTATTTCATTTGCACAGAGAAAAATGTAGTTTCTGTGGGCCTTGCAACAGGTTTGTGGAAGAGGCTGGGGGAGCAGGCAGTACACTGGAAGGCACGGCTGCCTTTCAGAGGGACCAGGACAGGCTGGAAAAATGGATTGATATGAACATCGTGAAGGTCAGTGAAATCAAATGTGAAGTCCTGCCTCTGGGATACAATGACCCAGTCTTGTGAGTTGTGTGAGGGAGTTAACCAGGGTTCAGTAGGTACCCCTGCACCACAGGAGGCCAACTGGTTATATCCACAAGAGTGCAGCCAGCAATGTGAAGGGAGTGATTATAGTAATTGTAGTGATAATAGTGATTGTAGTCCCTTCTAATTGGGACTGGTGGGATCCCACGCAGTCTAAGGCTCCCCAGTACAAGAGACAGGGGAACAAACTGGAGCGAGTCCAGTGGAGGCCACCAATCTGGTCGGGAGCTGTAGCACAGGACGTATGTGGAGAGGCTGAGGAAACTGATCTGTTCAGCCAGAGGAATAGCAGCTGAAGGGTAGGTCTTATCACTGCTTATGGCTACCTAGTGGAGCAGTGCTGAGGAGATGGAGCTAAACTCTTCTCAGAGGTGCACAGTGGAAGGACAAGATGCAAGAGAAACAACTTACATAAAGGAAATTTTGATTAGATGTAAGGAAAACATTTTTCACCATGGGGGTGGTCAAACAGTGTGGAATCTGTCCCTGGAAATATGTAAAATTCAACTGGACAACCTGATCTCTTCAGCCCTGCCTTGAGCAGGAGTCTGCAGTGGAGACTTTGGCAGTCCCTGACAGCCTGAGTTATTCTATATGCAGACTGCCATCACTAATTCCTAGAGATTTTAGATGACAGGATGAGTCCAGAGAGTTGGTAGACAGCTCAGGTGAGCTGCCAGTCTCTGGAGAGCAGTATAGACTCTATTAAGGCTTATCTAAACACATAGAGGATAGAGGAAATCCATGGCCAAGCTGGATTAAGACATGCCTTCCTAGGGGCTGTGTCCTTTCTGCTGCGAAACAGTGGGCAGCATGCTGCTAAGGATGTGTCAGTACCACTTCCAGGCATGACCATCAGCTTGCTGCCACCCAATGCTAGCAAAAGATGCATAGGGCAAAGGTGGCAGGGAGAAAAAAGCAGCAAACAGCTGACTTAAAAGCATATAGCAGGGAAGCAGCAAAGCCTAGCTGTCATGATCTGTTGTCCATTTTGTAGACGACTATTGACCAGTGTTGTTGGGGTTTTTTATCTGCTGAAATCCATTGCAGCATTCTCCTTGATGGAATACAAGTCAGTTGATTTCTCTGTGCCTTTCTGTTTGGCATCTCACATATAGATATATATGAGGTTGGTATATGTATATGTCTGTGTACATATACGTCTATATACTTATGTATACATATGTATACGCATGTATGTGTATGTATATGTATGTATGCATGCATACATATGTATAAATATATTATATATATCATGTGTACATATTGAGGGTGACAGAGCAGTGGAACAGGCTGCCCAGGGACATTGTGGAGTCTCCATCCCTGGAGACATTCAAAACTCACCTGGACGCGTTCCTGTGCCCCCTGCTCTAGGTGTGCCTGCTCAAGCAGGGGGGTTGGATGAGATGATCTCCAGAGGTCCCTTCCAACCCTACCATTCTGTGATTCTGTGATATATGGCAATGACTAAGAAAGGGCATGAGTCTGAAAGAGGGTGAACTTCTCTGATTTTCCTGGAAGGACAAATTGAACCTGAGAGGTATGCAAATACTTGACCTTGAGTTGGGAAGAGAAGGCTACTGTAACTGACCTGGTGCAACACTTCAGATGCTTTACCTTTGCAAAAGCAGTCTGTTGCTGGTCAGAAAAGTCTGTAGAGGGAGGCTTTTGACCACAGAAAAATAGGCCACTGTGGAATGGGCCAGCTCATCCAAGAGAAGGTGACTTTCTCCCCAGGCACAGGGCACTGTGGTTATGTGCAATCGTAGATTGGATGTAGCAAATTACAGACTGTCTCCTATCTACCACCTCATAAAATCTGTCTCCCAGAGCCCTTTCCCACCCCTCTGCCAAGTACCATTGAAAATAGTTACTAAATTAAAGTCACCAAGCCCACAGGGCACTCAGGTTAGAAACACCCTCTGGCCAGCCATCATTGTATGCACTGACGCAGGAAGAAATTACAGGGAGATTACAGAAGACCCACCAGTTGGCTGGCTGCTGGTGAATTTCCTTTGCAACTCACCAGATGGCATTTCCCAAGCTGTGGCTGGTACATAGCAGCCAGCCCAGAGAAGGTGGTTGCCACTGCCACAGGCAGGCAGGCTGCTGTCTGCCCCCCATCTGTTCCAGCCTCTGTGGACAGTGATGCTCCCAAGCAGCCTCTCTATGCCCTCTTGTTGCCTCAGCAGGGAGCTCTTGCAAGCTAGCCGTATGGTGGATGTTGTGCGGAAGATGGGAGAAATTGATTTCAGACTGACAGGGCTATAAAAATTGCTCAGGGCTAGCAAGATTCCCAAATAAAGGCACTGAGAATCAATGTAGGTATCAGGGGGTTATGAAATCCTGTCAAATGGGTAATTAGTAATTAGTCTCTGACCCAGCACATTATTTGCTGAGAGTGTCTCTGTTTCCTTGGGCTCTGACACTTTCACAGAGGATTTCTTTCTTCCCTCTCAGTGAGTCTCCAGCACTCCCCATGCATCTTTTGAGGTTAATCCACAATGACATCCTACATTATACGGTTCAGTTGGAGCCTTCCGACCCTGGACTTTACAGCTTGATATTTTTCCTTGTAGTAAATCTTAGCTATCACTACAGCTTGTCATCTGGTAGAGATATCAGTGCCATTTCTTTGATGCTTTCTGATTGAGCCAATATGGGATGAAGATCTCACTTCAGAAAGGGAGAAAAACAATGAAGAAGCTGTAGTCTTTGGGAGACTGGCTTCTCTCCACCCTCTCTGGGATGGCAGAGCTCTTTTGTAAACTAAACAGCTTCTCCCTGTGTCCAAATACAGGAGGGCACAGAACTCTCCCACCCCCAAAGTGATGTTTACTAAGAATAAAGTTGCCTTTAAGCCTGGAGAAAGCATAAAAGGAGCAATGGTTTCTGAATAACAGGTAAGTTTAGGGGGCAAGTTCAAGTTGAACTGGATGGCAACTCAGTTAACTTAGTTTCAAAAAGCTGCTTTGTAAAACGGAAGCACCCAGAGTCATTTTCTTGGTGTCCCTCTACAGATAAGTAAGCTTTCAAGGGTCTGTCTTTACCTGTCAGTACTTCCTCCTGACTTCTTCCAATTCATCATTCACAGCAGATGTAGGGTCCCTGTCTTCTCCTCCCTGGTCGCAAAACAATTCCTTTCCCAAAGGAGGGATTACAAACAGAGAATAACCATCAGCAACAAGCAGCCAACAATGAACAATGATTGCCTGCAGAGTGCTTTCTTAGTTCAACTATTGCTAGCTTTTCATAACCAGACTTTAATAGTATGACTAAACAGCAGGAGTAATTGTTACGGCAATTTATGAAGATATTCCTCTATCTGACTGTGATTTCCCAATTCATACACTGTGGCATCACTCAGAAATACCAACGTCATCTGGGTAAGGCAAATGCATATGCTGGTTTTTCTGCCAAATTTGCCTGAGTGCACAATAGGAAGTTCATGCCAGGTTTATTCTGGCTGGGAGAAGACAGGTGGGACCTGCTCTGACACAGAGCTTACATGCGGAAAGGTAACATGACAGCTTATTTTTTAAAGCATCTGAATCAGTGGAGCACTTGCCACCCCCGGGCCTCTAGCAGTCTGGAGCTGGTACTCAGAAAGCAAAAGCTGTTGATGTGGTTTCAGTTGCAGTGTTGGTCATACAGGCTGTTCTCTGTGAATAAAAGGACGAGTCTCACGTGGCTGCGCAGTTTCAGAGCTATGTTTCCAGCTTAAGCAACAGGGACTTGTGATTTCATTTGCACACAGACCCTCCTCCCTTCTGCTGCTGAAAAGACTAGAAATCCCCTCATGTATGTTTGAAAAGCTGTTTCCTGACTTTGCCAGCCTAAGGTTTTCATCAACATCAAACAATGTCACAGGCAGCACAAGGCATCATTTTTACCTTTGGTTCTTGCCATTCCTCTTGCTCTCAGATATCTTATGAGAGCCCAAACCATGTTTCTCTCAGCTCTTTCTAGCTGGGCTTATCAGGATGGCAGGACTTTACGCATCTCCCAGGTTGATGCAAAAAGAGGTGTTGATATGCAGTAGAAAAATTGATGTCCACAGCTGGCATCTTCCAGGAGTATCACTGCTGATAGTGAGATATATAGCACATCCACAATCAGGGTAAGACTCTCTTTCTTCAGAGAGGTCATGTACATATGCAAACCTGAAAGCGTTTGATGTTCCCTGTGTGTGTGAATATGCATTGATTTCTCGTGAAAACATACATCTTTGCAAGGACACCCCAGTCACCTGCTCTGCTCCTCAAGCTCTGAGAGGGTCAAGCCCCTCTCTGCCAGGATGGCCCCACTGGTGTGATGGCCTGAAGCTGCTGGCCCAGAACACACCACAATCTTACAAGAAAGTTTGTTTCAAGTGCACAGGTAAAGTAAGGCTAGATCCTGAAGTGTGTCTTTGCAATAGGTTCCTTCAGTGTCTTAGATGGGTGGTAGTTTATAGCTGCCTCCTCAGTCCACTGCAGTGAGGTGAAGTGGACAGCATTTTGAGAATGAATGTTTAGAAAGACAGCAGCTGAAATGCTGTATCAGCTCCTCACAGCCCACTGCAGACCGAGCAGAAGATACTCTTGCAGGAAAAGAACCCTCCAAGGCAAATGCATCCTCCTGCAAGCTGTGAGACAGCACCACCACACCCCATGTGGTCATTCTCACATGGTTCTTCTCCACCAGCTGCCCCTGCTCAGAGGCAGTTCCTCTGCTTCAGCCACATCACAGCATGTGGCAACCCCAAAGTCTGAGCTGAGGAAACCCTGAGTCAAATGCTACCTCTGCAGCATTTCCTTCAAATTTCTCCTTGCTTCATCAGAACCTTCCTGACATTGATGAGCAAATTTGTCCAACCCTGCTACAGAGGTCCTTGCTCAGCAGAAGCTCACACTTTAGCACTAGTGTCAGTGCCACTTTCTAGTCTTAATGCCATAGATTTTTCTTTAGAGGATTATATCCATTCTGCCAGCCAGAGATGCTGCAGCAGACCATGTCAACATCATTTACCTTAAGAAGAGACAGGTCCCTGTTTAGCTCCTGGCTGACCCACAACCCTGGGTAAATACCAATGCTGTACCGATGCTGCAGATTTTCAGCAAACTGGACTCATACTAAGGCATGAAAGCTATCAATGGGAGCTTTATCCCCACTTTGGGCTGCAGTGAGACCCAGGTCTACCTCCCCAGGATACAAGCCCCCTTTAGGTCCACTGCTCATCTCCCTGGACTACCATGCCAAATGCCAGCCCCATTTCACATGGTGGGTTGCTCCAGCATGTGCAGCACAGAGGCACATCCTCAGCTTTCAGTCAGGCGATGCTCTCAGGAGCACTCTTGCTAGGCAGGGGTTTCCTATAGTGCTGCTCCTGTTTACTGTCCCTTGGGGCTTCCTGGAGACACGCAAGCCTCCATCCCCTCCCAGTTTGGGACGCTCTTTTTAAGAGTGGATGCAAAGGCTACTAAGGCATTTTTCAGACTGCCCATCTGGGAAGGTTTCTTCTAGCTCCAGACCTGGATTTTGCTTCTCAGGTCAATATTCAGCCTGCACAACCAGCATCAAAAATCATAAGGCAGATCCCTCAACCACAAGATTGGTTTAAAAATGACATTATTATTACTGTTGGGCATGTGTATTGACCTTGGAGTCTCTGTATTTGCTTTTGAATTTTTTGAACTCCAGGTTAAATTCAGATCAGGGCTAGGAAATATTAGTTTATTTCTTTTTAAATGAACAATCTGAGTTTTTTCTTCGATACCATGTGCCCCAAAGTTCAAGCTCACTGGGCACCTCTGTGTTGCAGAAGCGGACATGTGTGCTCACAGGTCTTACAACATATCTCGCATGCTGTGGCATTCAGGGCCTTCACACAGGGGTAGGGTGGTGTCCTGGGAGTGCTAGCTTGAACCCCAATCATAATTTTCCTTTCTTGTGATGAACCACATTCAAACACACTTAAATCTGATTTATTTAGCAAACAGTTCGGTTGTTGACATATGGTGCTCAGCTTTGGGGTTTTGGTTGGGGCTTCTATGGCCCCCAGAGATTCACAAGGTTGTGATGGATGAACAGCAGCCTGTGCTCCCCTGGATGTCACCCATGGGCTGAGTGAGACGAGAGCTCTGCTGGCAAAGCATGGGGTTTTTCCTGCTAGTTGATCCCTCCCACTGATATGTAGTTCCCAAGGACCTCCAGCCACGCACATCACCTGCCCAGCTGTCTAGCACAGGAGTCACCATGTGGAAGGGCTGTGTCTCTGCCCTGTAACAGAGCCAGACCTTGGCCTGGTTGCTGAGGAGCATGAGGCAGAGGGAGATACCCACACCTGAATGCACAAGACCAGCCAGTTCTGCTGAAGCATTCAGGACTCTGAATGGCTCCTATGCTGTACCTCACATGAGACAGCCATGGCAGTACTGCTAGGAATGCAGTTGGGGGTGAGGTGCCCCATACTGCTGCACCTTCTTCCAGCCCCGCCCCCGTCTTCATGATTATTTTAGATTAAAAGCAAATGGGAAAAGGCGCAAATGGGAAAAGGCCCAAATGGAAATCTCTTAATTCAAATTAAATAAATAGTATTTCCAGGTTTTGTCTTTGCTTGTTGGATAAGGCCTTTCCTAGCCTTAGATAAGGGCTTTCCTAGCTTCAGACAAGGTTTTCTCTCAGCAAGGCATTACTACATTATGAACTGAGGCAAAATAAGATCTGGACTGAGATATATGTTTGACATAAGCCCAGGCTTAGTGTACATGACCTTGTTGTCATCCAAGTCTAGCAACACTTCACTCCACCCTTAAAAACAACCAAGAAAGACATTTCCTGTTCTTTCTTAATGGGAAGAATAATTTGAAATAGGGCAAATGTGAACCAAAATGGTCACAGCCACCTGATTTCCAGGGAGAAATGAGGCAAGGACTGCAACATACATCCCAGGTTGGTTTTTCAAGCCATGACACACTGCTTTGGAGAGCCTGCTGTAAGCACCATAGCTGGAAACCCTGTGCATCCTCCTGGAAGAATGAGGCAGAAAATTGTGCCCTTGTCCCTCACCTACCCAAACCCCCATACTGGCAACTGGGGCAAATACAGAATGGGGACTCTAACTTGCCCACTCACTACCACCTTGCTTCAAAGGGAAGGGGTCTACATGGCAGTTGGTAGAAAAAAAATGTTGAAGGGGAAGAACCACAGAATAGACTTTACTGTAATAGGGCAACCTGGCCAAAGATTTGCATTTACTGGGCCCTCAGCTTTAGCGGTGGATGACAACTGATGAAGATGACTACAAGTACATTGCTAGTCTCTAGGCTTAGTTTGAAGCCCAACAAATCAATGCAAAAGAAGAATTGTCAGTGGCTGCAATAGGCTTTTGGGTGCAGGTACAGTATAGGATGGTCCATATGGGTACTTCTCCAGGTAGTGGAGCTCAGGGTACTGGGGCAGTTTTCACTCAGTCTAATGCTTCACATCCATCCAAAGAAAGTGTCACACAAAGCACAGGCAGCTGTATACCATGTGTTTTAATAAACTGTATAACTAGCAGAAAAATAGTTTTGGATGTGTTTGTCCTCCTCCCCCCTAAAATAAAAAAACTCAAGTTAAAACCAAAATAGCGCCAACCCCAAAACAGAAGAAAAAAATTGTCCCACAGCAAAGCTGACACACAATACAGAGTTGGGAAAAAAGGTCTCTGATGACATTCTTGGGTAAAGAATTTATGTTTGTAAAACACAGGGTAGTAAATAATAAAATGCTTATTGTTTTGATCAGTTTCTCTCTCTTGTTGTATATATATGTATGTAGATACATATATATCTATGCTGATACGCCCTTGGTGGGATGAAACGGTACAACTGTAAGACAAAAAAAATAAAAGGGGGACTGTGGGGAAGGAGTAAAGAAGAAAATAAATATATAATTTCAGTCAGTGAAGTAAGGACAATGCACCATTCCCTTACAACATACCGTTGCACTGCTTTTTGAGGGACATGTTTGTCTCTCCATGGCTATGCTTTGTCCCTGGTCCACAGATGAGCGAATAGCTTGTAATCTGAGTGGTCTCTTTCACTGCTCTGTGTATGAGCAGTACCTCAGAAATGTTTGAAGCATTCGTTCCCCTGGTAAATTCCCATGCTTTACCATGATTTTTAATTTAAAATTGATTAGTATTTCAGTTTGCATTTTTACCCCAGGTTTCTTGCATTGACTGCTATGCAGGTCTCCACGGTAAGGTGGAGCAACCCAGACGAGCAATATGCCACAGGAATGTGCTGTTATCTTGATGTGACTGGATGGAGGAATTAATTTTACAACGGATCCCATGCTACTTCGACCTCACACTCAGTCTGCGGAGCCAAGTCATGCAGTAACGTCAGCTGTTCTGCATTGGGTGGGCCTGTGGATCACATTTTATTCCAAAAACAAGGATAGGAAAGAAAAAATATTTTTTATTTCCTTTTCTCCTTCCATGGAAACCTACCCACACAAGAAGAATAGGCAATACCATTCTACGCTGAGGTCTCTGCTTCACTCTTAGGCAAATGAGTCCTGCATTCAAAAAAAAAAAAGAAAACATATTCTTCCTCCTGTTGTTATATTGCTTTTTCAGAGAACCAGCCACTGTCCATGCTTGCCCAGATCTCAGTGCTGTGCTTAACAAGCAAACTAAGCACAAGCTCATGCTGGCTGCAAAGTTCAGGTGACCAAGAAGTTATTAAGAGAACAGCTCAGTTTGCCAGCTTCTTGTAAAGACCATATTGCAAAGAAGGCAAAGGCAAAGGCAAAGCACCCCTCTCCACACCTCCCCCAACTGCCTTCCTTCTGTTTTTTTTTTCTTTTTCTCTCTCTTTCTTTTCTTTTTCTTTCTGTCTTTCGCTTTTTCTCTCTTTCTTTCCTTCTTTCTTGTACAGGGGTTCATGAAGAGAAGCAAGACTTGTGCATCACAAATGATGGAACTATCCCCACCCCAGCCAGCTTCCCACCCTGCAATAATGCACAAGCCCATCTTATCCTGTACCTGCCCCCAGAAGGTGTTTGTCTCTTGATGTTTTTGGAAAATCATGCAGTCTGATCTGCTGGGGAGTTCTGCAGTGCAGGCGCCGGGTGGCTGGTTCTCCCCCTTTCCTGAGGCTCATAAATGATTGTTTTTTGACAGATAGGCAATAAGAGCCACAGCCACCCCAACGTAGATGCCAGTTCCAATTGTGATGGACAGGACAGCCAGGAAGAGTGCTCGCCGGGAGCTGGAGCTTGCATGGTGGAAGTCCCCCTTGGCTACTGCTTTGTTTGTCTGCAAGATATACAACAACAACAATGCAATATATTTAGTTGTCTCGTCTGGAAATGAAGATGTGATGTTCATTTCTTGGCTGAAACATGATCCTGGGATATGACAGTAAACTGGTTGGAAATAAATTTTTTTTTTAGTTGAATGAGGCTATTTGCACAATTAGGATAATGATGCCATCTCAAGTGGTACTTTTAAGTACCTTTAAGCTTAAACATATGCTAGGATTTGGTACTATGCATCATGATGACTCCTGAGACGGCTCAGCCTCCCCTGAGAACGTGGACAGATGGACTGTGAGCCAAGGGTCTGCCATGTCCCCTCCAGACACAGCTACAATCCTGCTTCTGTGAGGTGGCTGGATTCCAGCCTGGCTGTGAAAGGTAACAAGTGAAAAGTCCTTTAAATGTGCCACTTGCACAAAAATATTCTTCCAGGTCAGCTGAAATGGTCAATCTGTTCTTACCTGGACAAGGACAGGCAGGGCTGAATTTTCCCTTCTAGTGCAGTGCTTTTGAGCATACTGACTGGGTGGAATGACTGGCCCAGGTTCACCACCATAGAAAGGCCAGACGCCACCAGACACATCCACCTTAGGCCTGAGCTTTAGTCCAGGACAAACACCTGGGAAAACAGAGCTAGTAGACACTCTTTCAGCCTTGATTCAGATGGAGACATGCATACGAGCAGGGCAGTTGCCTTCATTATGAGAGGGATGATGCATGTGTTTAGTGGGGCCATTGGTGTTGGAGCCATAGCCTTCTCTCTTAGGGGTGGTGCTTTCAGCTGGATGGTGTTACACTGGCCTTCATGTCTCTTGCTGTTGTTCCCAATAGCTCAGACTAATCCAAAGCTCTGGTAATTGTATTACATCTTCTTTGTAGCTTTGAGTACCCAAGCAGGTGCCTTGAATTCAACCTAATCAGCAGGAGTTCCCAAAGTTATATGCAAGGCATTTAGGCTTGAGCACAATGATCCTCACAAAGTTACAGGTTTGTTAGTATAGACAGAAATAAGAATCGCAGCTGAGTAGGGGTTGTTTCCTGTGATGATCCCACAGTCACACTGACATCAACAGGATGGCCACTGCAGAAAGATACATGTGGTGTTTGAGAAGTATCCTAACACACCTTCCAGGCACCTTTGAGCCCAGGAACCAAGAAAAAGCAAAATTCCTGCTCAGAACAGGGAAAGGAAAGCTAAAATTGGACAGGACTTATCTACCCATTGACAAGACCTCCTAATGCCATTTCAGTGGGTCACAGTCTTGCAGTGGGACGTCATTTTTATAGACCACGGTGTGATATCAGCAGGGTCACCCAGCATCTAGTAACCGATCTGTCACCTACAAGAAAGGTCTTATAGAAGCATATGAGCTCCAGAACTTCTGAGACAGTCTTTGTTCCCTTGTTACAATGAGCGAGGAATTCATAATGCTTTAATTGTATTTCTCCACAAATGCTCGATTTCCTGGGACACTTTCTGCTTCAGTGTCATCTAATGCTCTATTTTTGTCTTTGTTTTACTACCTTGCTACTCAGAGCAATTTACAGCAGCCAAATGACAATCTTCCACGCTGAAAAAAAGGCTTCTGGCCTTTCTGTCAATTACTTTATTAGGAGAACTGTCTCCTCTCACTCATCAACCCAATTTTTTAAGCATAATGCCTTGTAAATATTTCAGGCAGAAACAATGTCAAACAATACATATGAAAAGAGAGAGAGACTAGGCTGCAGGCAGGACAAAAATTATCATTTCAAAACAGCAACATATAAACAACTCACAGGTTTACACCTAGTGTCATGTCCTTTAGTTTAGACAGGGAAGGCATCCTACTCACTTTGCAAGGGATGTCTGGCCAGAGCTCTCAGCAGGGTGATCAGGAATTTCATGAGCTTCTAGTCTGGGACTTCCAGACACTCAAAAGAAGATCCCTTTTCCAAAAAAATGCCAGGGGCTTTGGGGATCATTGAACTATTTCTCAGGGTCGCTTAAAAGTCTTGGCAAGGAAAGCAAAGAAAGCTTTAGAAAGAGTTGGTCATTCAGCTCTCATCAAAGATTTTCTTCAAGCATCTGCTACCCATCACAGCTTAAACAGGGAGGCTCTGAGGTAAACAGTTTCAACCCCCCAAAATGGAGGGAAAGTTTGAAAATGCTGGAGCATTTCAATTTGACATTTCTGAAATGTCATGTTATGTTATGGAAAATTCTGCAATATTTTGGGTTGACCTCTTTTAAATGAGACTTTGTACAGTTTCAAAACGTATTTTTTAACTTAAAAATAGATGGAAGTCAAAGGGAAAAGAAACCATATAGCAAAAATGTCAAATAATATGAAAACCTGACAGTATATCTTGACTGAATTCAATAAAAGAGGTTGGATCTACCCAAAATGGTGTGTTAAGCAATGCAAAGAGATTCGGAAGGCTGATTTGTTGAGCATTAATAGCCTTTTTTCTGATAGGATCTTCAACCTAGCAACAAACCTTGTGAGCACAAAGGACAGCTTTTTTTCTTGATGAGCTCTTTGAGGACAGCAGTGACCTTTGTGAAAGGATTGCACCTATGGTGAAAATCCAACTTCCCGTTAAAATTTTCAGCCCAGCCAAAGCCAGATGTCTTGTATTAGTCATGCGGTGCCATAGAGTTGCTGAATGTTGCAACTCCTGTCATTTATGATATAGCTTGATTTTGCCTGGGGAATAGGCATGCACTTTCACAGAAGTTCTAGCTTCCAACAAGTTACCTAATCAAAGTGGGTTTTTTTCTTTTAACCTAATGCATATTTTGTGACTTAGCAAAATCAAATCCCTCCTATATAAAACAATCCCATTACTCCCTGGCATCGCTACATGCAAATTACAGCATTTCTGTAGGTTTAAGCTAAACTGATCTGGAAAACAGTCATTACACAAAATGCAACTGAGGCCAGTTTTAATAGGTTAGAATCTAGCAACTCATAGGCAGTTTTTCTTGAACATTTTTAAAACATGGATCAGATCTTTGGTATCTCTGTGTGTTCTAAGGAACTCCCTTCATTTTGGTACCCACCCAACAGCTTATGACCCAGACCCTTTCATGCCTGACACAGAGAAGTGACACTCTGTTTGGGGACTTTCATGCCAGGGATGCCTGTGCTATAGCAAACTCCACGTAGGAAATCAGGACAAGAAATGTATCATGTAGATCAGAGAGCCCAGTCAGACCCAGCCTCACTAGCTTTTCCTTGTTGTGATAGAAAAGGTGAAAACAATAGTCATTAAACCTAAAAAGAAACCAAGACATCTAAATGTAGACAGTGGTCAGGCTGTTCACTTGTATTCACAGTGTCTGTATCTTGGGTATTGCTAGCTAAAACATAAAACTTGTCTACTTAGACAAGTCCAGTTCTCTACTTTGGACTGGCCACCTAAGCCCATGATCAAACACCACCGACAGAGAAGCAGATGCCGCGATTCAAGTATCCAGAGCCAAAACTGGTGCAAGTACAGAGAACGATATCTGTTGTGGACTCTTCTTGGTAATTGCTGCCACCCCCAACACTGGGACCACAGGCATCAAAACAAACTCAGCCTTGCTTTCTGATACATGTTTTTGGGTCAAACAATAAATGTTTTCACCATGCCACTGTGGTTAAAATTGCTCAGAAAAAGAAAAAAATCCATTTTAGCTAATTAATAAAATCCCAGATAAATATACTGAGTAAGGAAAATACCCCACCAAATTTTTGTTAAAAATGAGGTCACATTTATGGCACGCTAGTCTGCAAACTAGTGCAAGACAGGATGTGTTAGACTGATGCCATCTCGACTTTCACTAAACAGCCCCATCCTGGATGCCCACAGTGCCTGTGATGGACATGCTCTGTGCAGTCCTGGGTGCCACAGGTGCCCCAGTCTACTCAGAAGCCTGGCCTGAAATGACAAAGCCCTGCATCCATCCAGGTGTTTCTGCTCAGTTGGAGGTGGGAATGGGGTAATGTGTACCACCAGGGCCCTTGTCAAGCCCCTGGGGCTGATGTGCCAAATGGTACAAAGGCGCTGTTTGTCCAGCCATTCATACCCAGCCTGGAAATGGATTTCTGTGAGCTTCTCTTGGCAGACTCAGCTCTGGCCTCAGTGAAGCAATATTTGGTAGTGTTACTTCTTTCCCTTGAAAAGCAAAGCTCCATCTATGAATATTACTGTGGTGAATACTTAGCTGGTATTAATTGGCCCATCATGCTTGACTGTGAGGGTAATGCAGCCAGGACTGGTGCAAGAATGAAGATCCAAATGCTGTACTAACAAAGGGCTTGATTCACTAGAGCCTCTCCAAGCTAAGTGCCTTAATTTAAGTAGTAAGGAATACAAACAGCTATTCTAATGGGCTTAAAAGTGGCTGCAGAAGTAAACACTTTTCCTAATCAGAATTATATCATCTGTGGAGTTTACAGTAGCTATTTGTTTCTTCCCTTCCCTGGCAAGACTGTGGCTGGCAGCCAGACGATTGATGAACCAATTTAATACAGTCTTTGGGCAACAGTGGGACCAACAGGTTTGATAAACACAGCAGGGGATGAGTGCAAGACATGGGATGAATTATGAGTGGGAGATAATTCATCACATAGCACCAGGCAAGTTTCCTCGCTGCACAGCCAGAAGATGAGAAACTTTTCTTGCAAAGGGTTTGTATTGCTGGACTACCCCTGCCTCTCGGTTTTCCCTCGGTCTGTGTCCTCTAGATGCCCAGATATGACTGTCAACTTGCCAGCTACTGGCACAGGTTGCGATGAAGGCTGGGTACTCCAAAGCTGAAAAACAGGGGCTTGAGCAAATACCAGCCCCCAGTCAATCCTCTCTTAAAGGCTTTGGAAGTAAGCCAGGAAAGTGAGGAGGGCTGGGGGAAGAAGGGTTAAGGAGATCTGGATGGTTTATCTTACTTTGTGTAACTAACAAAATGAATGTCTTCTTGTTTAGAAACACTTTCAAGGAACTTCCCTGGAGTTTCCACTTGAGCTTCTGCAAAACATATTCATCATGTCTCTGGGCTGCATGTTTTATAGGCTGAGAGAAGATGAATACTGTACCTCCACAGCTGCAAGGCCAAAAAATTCTGCTGCATCCCATAGTGACTCATATATCATACTCACAAAATACCTTCTGGTACGCTGTATCTGGAAACAAGAAACACATTGATCACAATTATTAATCCTGCCTCATCTCCCTGAGGCTGGAGAGTGGGAGTGGCTCCATGTAGGAGTAGAAAAGGGTATCCTAATCCCTTTGGTCTGGTGATGGGGAGCATTTCTTTTCACTTCATGGGAAGAAAAGGCCAGCAGGGAGCAGAGATGCACAGTCTCTGTGCAGCCACTGGCCAGACCCTTGTTACTTCAAGTGTCATGCAAAAAAAAGACACAGAATGAGGAATAACTCATACAGAAAATGCTTCTGCTCCCATATCTTCTTCTACTTCTAGTCAAAAGCCCTGATTACTGTTTTCAACTTTGCCCAACTTGTGCTTCTGCTGGTCTCAAATTTCTGGGCAATATCTTCCACCTTCAGGCATACACCACTTATTTTCACTGGCAGTGAGAAAAACACTCCAGGGTCTTTGCTACGCATACAGACAGGAAAAGGGTGAAGTCAGGATTTGCCTTCGAAACATGAATGACAACAGGGAGGTGCCAGTCAGCAGGGGAAAGCATTGGGCTGGGAGACACCCAGTGTAGGGGTTGGGATGTGGCAGGAGGGTTTTCAGTCCTGAGGATAGCATCAAAGGGACTATGGAGTCCCATCAAACAGCTCCACAGGCAGAAAGGATGATCTAAATAAATGACAAATGGTTCTTTGTCAGGCATTTGCAAATTCCATTATGCCCATAGTATAACAGAAACTTCAGCCTGTGGCAACTTGCCTTTCAGGTACCATAAAGCTCTTCTGGAGGTTTTCATAATTTCTGTTGTGAAGTTGGCCCAGGAAATGGACACAAGTCTCAAGCAGCCATTCCCTGTCTGGAACTTACTGTGGAAACAGTGGGGAGCAGGTGTCACCTGAAATACAGGCACTTCTAAACAGATACAGAAACCTCCTAGGCTCATTGTTGGACTTAATCTCTACTGATGCTTAAGTTTCTTTTCCACTTCAAAGGAAGTCATCCAACCTAGTCTAATCTAGCCTTCAGCCTGCAGTGTCCAAAACCGATTGCTGGATCATCTTCAGGAAATTCCCATCCACACTCCAGTATTGACAGGTAAAGACTGGATAACTTGCTTGGGATTGATGTCTTTCCTTCAGTGAGGGATCAAGCCCACCCAGATCATGTAGAAGATAAAAACCATAAGATCTTGACCATAACCCTCTCTCTCACTGTCTGGTAGCACTGACATCAAGTTTGGATGGCTGACCTTGAGATAGTAAATGCCTAGCCCACATGGAACTTCCCCCGAGGCAATGCTGAGATACTATGAGTACTTGGGTAGCAGTGTCAGAAGGATGATACAGCAATGTCACCAGAGTTTCATCAACACATGGAGAGGGGATAAACTAGCACATGCAGCTGCTGTTGCTGCTTTGCTCAAGGCTTTGCCAGATGTCCTAAGTGCTCTGCTGCACCTCAGAGTGACAAAACAAAATCCAGTATGAAAACTTGGCCCTGAAGGATTTCTTTCAATAATGAATCTTCATTCTAATAAATAGGCTTGTGCCTTCAGTGGCCAGAGCATAGCACTGTGCAATGTGTGAGTGCATTACAGCAGACACTTGCTGCTTCCCTTCAGCAGCCCTTCTGACCTGTCTCACCCCCTTCCTTACCATGACTGTTCAGGAAGGCAATGAAACAAACAACAGGCTCATCACAACAGAGGCAGGAACAGCCACCTGTGCATGGGCAGTGAAAAGGATGGGCTGGTGGCCATCCTGTGTTTGGAGTAGCCTCTTGCGTTGCACTTCAGGGACAAGTGTAGTTTAACAAAATGTTTCTCCAGCAAGCCTTTCAAGAGACATTTCCTTCTTTGTGAGGATTACCTTCTTTGCTCTGTAACAGCATAGGAACTTTCAGCCTGGCCAAAAACCCACCAGACTTCTGAACGGTGATGGCACAGATGAAAACCAAGCGGCCTCAGTAAAGGGATTTCTACTGCTACCTAATTAAACGATCTTGTGCTGGTGGAAGGAGGTGTACTGAGAACAATATTTACTCCTGGAAACCTATGAAAGGCTCAGGAAAAGAGAGTGTGAATGGGGAGAAGAGGGTGTAAATGGAGACCAGCATTAATTTGCCTCTTCTGCATGATCAACTTCTATAACATCTGGGTCTGAGCCCTCAGATCATTTTGATATTAATGTTTTCTGCTGGAATTTGAAAATATGACGTAGATGAGGACATGATTCAGCCCCTGGCTGCTGCTGCCTGTGGTGTTTGATTGTGTATTCAAGTGCAGATAAAACTATAAATGTTCGAGTGAGATTTCGGCACTCAGAAAAACAAGAGCATAATAATGAGAACAGCAGGCGTAAAAGGCCTGAATGAGCAGAATGCAGAGAGATCTTTTTAGACAAGCTCCACAGCAACAGCAGTTCATTTGATTGCACTTGAGAGAATGAGACAGCCTGCAATACAAGGGCAATTCTGTTTTCTTGGCATATACAGGAATTTGGATGTTTATGGTAAAGAAGATGATTTTGCCCCTTTGCTTTGCTTCTAGCCCTCAAGCAGATGTTGCTGTTTTGTGTTGAAAGAGGAGAATAAAACTTGCGAAAGGTCACATGTGGTGAAGCCTAGTTTACATACACAGACATGTGCCCACACAGAGTTACACACAGCTGGCATGGGTTTGTGTCCATGCACTTAGATATATACGTGGTCTGCCTAGAGGTTGGATGCAGCTAAAGCACTTATGTTCATCAACCAATTATTAGTGGCCAATTCAGTCCCAAGGGTCTCATTAATTTTCCCATTTAGATGGCTGTTTGTTCCTTCTTTGTCTGAAGACACAGAGTTTAAAATGGGAGCATTACTCAGGAAGGGAACTCTGGAAGCAATTCCTAGTTTTCAGATTCCATTTTGTGAGTGGCAAGAAGTTGCTTTCAGCTCAGTGGACATCACAAGGTACATGTTGCCAGTGGTGCCCCTACCCCAGTCGCAAGATCTGGACTGGGACTGGCTGGACAGTGCCACAGATGAGTCTGCATTTCAGGACTGCCAGAGTCTCCTGGTAATGTGTTTGGTGCGTGGTCAGCAACAGAAGTCTCCAAGAGGCTGTGGAGTCTCAATTCTTGGAGATATTCAAAAGCCCACTAGACATGGCCCTGAGCAATCTGTTCTACCTGACCCTGCTTGAGCAGGGAGGATGGTCTAGATGACTTCCAGTGGTTACTTCCAACCTCAACCATTCTGTGATTTTGTGAATACTGATGGTTGTACAAAGTTGTGCAAGGTGTTATTAAACTGTCAATTTGTTTATACACAAATATGCCTGGAGAAATTCCTCTGTTTCACAGGCAAAAGCAGGGCTTTTAAAGCCCTGTCATTACTTTGTTAGGGCTCTGCTAAAAGACCTGCTGGAGATAGGTTTTGGAAAAAGCTGCATTCATATCTCTCGTCCTCTATCTTGTTATATAAGTTGTCGTAGAGAGTGGATTCCCTCTGTCCACATCCAACCCTACTGCTCTGTGACCCTCCAACTCCATTTGTATCAAGATGCAGTACATGGTCCCAACCTGGGTACTTGTGGATCTTAGACCTCACTGTGGGGACTTTTTCTGTCCATGAAGACAGCCACATGACCCCACACTAAGCCATGTGGGTATGTGCTTCCTATGGAGCAGCTGCGTCAACCCCCAGCTCCAAGTTGGAGGCTTATCATTTTGGCCCAACTTGCTATCCCTTGGGGTAGATGAGCAGGCCATTATGTGGTATTGTTGCAATTCAGAATGTCCACAGTACCACACAAGAAGAACATGGTGAGGCACCGGCTCCATGCCATTTGGTGTGACCTGTCTTTTTTTACTCCAGTGCCTTCTATCTGCCTCTGGTCTTCTTCCTCATTTGTGATGGGAGGAAGACCATGTTATCAGGCACTTTACATTCACTGCAGTGGCCCTGATCTCTCTTCCCTCCAACATGAGCCACAGAGCAGAGGAAAGGGTAGAAGATGCTGCCCAGTGTTGCCAGAGAGGATCTTAGCCCTGGACCCCCACCTGCTGCCCTGGGAAGAGACAAGAAAGGGATGGTGGAACAGAGAGGTGATGTGAGTTTCTGCCTTGGGCACCCTGAGCCACACACTTTGAGGAGGTCAATAATTGGGAGAGTCAGAGACACTACATGTTTGAAAGTGACTCTAGAGTGGTTTCATCTCCTCACAGATTTGACCAGAGAATGACTTCTGCTAGTTCTGAACTCCCAATTTTCTCACCTGCAGGTGTCCCTATTTGAGTTGAAACTAAATCTCTAGGTTTTAAGTGAATTATACAGTCTCCTATCTAACAGGTCATTCATGACTTTCTGAGGTAGGATTAAGAACGCTTGTGCTAATATTCACCCTTGTTTGTTGATAACTAGTGTTCTTAGCTTTGAATCACAATCACCCATGATTTCTCTATATGCAATCTGTGTTACACTGTTCTTTACCTCCTCCCAATTTCATGTGTTGCGGACATTCAGAGTAGCCCTTTCTGATCTATTGTTGGCAGAACCTAGCTCCCTTAGGATATTTTTTTTCCCAGCATGTGGGGTGGGTACCACATCAGTTATATGAAAGTGTTTCCCAAGGATTTTTCCTTGGGGTACCGTTTACCAGACCAGCCTGCAAACTCTGCAATCCTCTGACTCCCACCGGTGCTGTGGTGGCATCTTTCTAGGCAGGAGACCCAACCTAAGCTATTTCTGAGAACCATTTTGTTATTTGTTATTTTAACTAGTAGGGTAAGAAGTTATCAGGCTATGGACTCTGCAGCATCTGACAGTGAATGGGAGGTAACTTACTCCTCTTTCTTCAGGGACCACATTTACCTTGAATGAACTCAATTCTTTGAAAAGGTACTTCAGGCATGTCCATAGAGTCACCAGAGATCAAACGATGAAGACTACCTCTTTCTTGTGACAAGATACTTCCTCCCCTTTCCATTCCTTTTACTTTCTTGAAGCCCACAAGAAACACAGTATTGGGAACAAAATCCCAAAAATGTATTTTGTCTTCTAGCACTTCTTTGTTCTCTTAAACCTTAATGGTCTTTTCTTCCTCTCTCCTGGAGAGGCAACATAAGTGATGCAACTGGCTTTAGCAGACAGACACAAAGGACCGTGCGACCAGAGAGGTGATTAATACGGAGCAAGAACCCTGCTGCTCCAAGGTGCTCCACAGATTGTGTTGGGTGGGAATGAGGAAAATGCCTGACAAACACATTCTGGGAGAAAGCTCTTCTTGTGTTCCCAGCACAGAAAAAATCCTGGGTCAACTAGGGTCACAGGCTGCGTGTGTTTTAACATACCATCTCTTCAGTAAGTCAGGAAGTTCAGTGGATTTGCTTTATAAGTGGAGACAACAGCAAGTAATTAAGAGCCTGATGATCCTGCAGCACTCTTGCAAGGAGAATAACTTTAATGGGGATATACCACTCTTAAAGTGCAGTCTGAATAAAGCATCAGGGGTTTGCCTTTAATTTCCGTGTGGACAGGAATGAGGCCAAACTGAAAGAAAGTTTGCTGCCAGTGACAATAGGCCAGTTTCTCAGTCCTTTGGAGATGCTGGAAGGATTTGTGTTGATGCAATATGGCTACAGAGCAGGGCTCAAAATTACAGCATTTCTGAACTTGCAAGATCCTCTGGAGAGATTTCTGTGTCTTTTACATACTTCTCACTGGAAAATGCTGTTTTATCCCTAGGATGAAATGCCCACCAAGGTCAGCTCAGTAGGGCTGCTGTGACCTGTGCTGGCTGAGGATTTGCATCTCAGTCGGTAGATGGTAAGGCTTGATAGGAAGGACAGCCAGAAGTTTAGCCTTGCTTGTTCTGGGGCGTGCTCTGGATGAGCAGAGACAGAGCATACTGCTGCATGGAGCCTGAATCACTCACTGGCATTAAGCAATGGCTCTCCAACTGCTCCATTCCTAACTCTAGTCCCTTGGTTTGATTTAAATCAAAGAATAATGTCTTGTTTATATTCAGATTTTTAAATCAGCCAACCCACCGTCATGTAAAAACAGGGAAATGGAGGCAGGAAGGGAGAAGTGGGATGGTCCTGCAAGGAAAGGCAGAAACCTCAGCAAACTCAGGCTTCTGGAAGGTATCCAATGCCACTAAACTTCTTTTAACATCAGAAAGAAAGCTAACTAAATTGCAAAGGCTTCAGAGAGTGTCTGCACAGAATATTTGCTGGTTTAATTGTATTCCTTTAAGAGGCAAATCAATTTACGCTCCCAGAGTTTTTGTATCAGCCAACTCTGCAGTGTTAACTCCCAGAGTATAAACGAAAAGAGGCAAGGTGCTTTGTTTAGGAGCCCCCAGAGGAAAGTGAATTAATTAATTTGGGGTCTGTGGTTGAAGGGTGCATCTCACACAGCAGGAAACCCTGAAGGGACACCCCCTTGCAGCAATGCCAGATGGTTTGTATGTCTGCACAGCTTGGGTGGTGGGGGAGAGCTGCCCTGCGTGAGAAATGGGATGGGCTGAGCATCTCTTGCCTTCCCTCCTGCTTATCTGGACAACGAATGGACTTTATCACCTACAGGAGCCTTACTGTTCTGGTTACCTGATAAGCAAAATTGGCCAATGGATTGAAAAGTTATCAGTGAGAGCTGATGGACAGATAGATGGGCAGACAGACAATTGCAAAGGCCACAAAAAATTAATACAAGCTGCAAATTTCCCTAGCGTATTGGTTATGCATGTATGGTACCAGCAAGGAAATGCCTAGCCTCAATTTGCTATTGATTGCACCAGGAATGCCCTCACAGACAATAGAGCTGCAAGATAGCTAAATAGCAGCAAGCTGTAAATTCAATTCCTGCAAAGTGTTGATGGTCTGCTTTCCCAAGGGCAAGTAGGAGGTGCCAGGCACGGCCCTACAGAGACCAGGGGAAAAAAGCAGGACCCAAACCTCAGTCCCTTCTCTTTATACCCACCACTTTTCCCAGACACCAGCAGCAGCTCTCTACTCACACAGCACTTTCCTGTCTCCTGACTTTGGCTCCAAGCCCAGATGACAGCAGCAAACCCAGTGGGGTGTCATGCAAGTCTCGTTTCAGGTGCCTCAAAGCTCTGGGATCCCCTATAAGCAGTGACAGAGAACAGCCCTAGGCAAAATTAACTCTTTCTGGCAGATACATAGGTGTCTTGCTTTGATTTTAAGAATTTGATGTGTTACCTTTCTCTTCTGATTAAAATGATTAACACCTTCCTACATAAGCCAAATGTCTTGGTTTGGTCAAGTAAAACATTTAATTTAATTGCATATACTTTTTTTTTTTTTTTAATGCTTGATTCCCTGAAAAAAAACTTGAAGAAGAGCATAAAGGACTTTGTCATCTCCAAATACTGCTACCTCCGACACCAGGGATGTGAAACTGTACTTTTTCTTTTTTTGCCTTTTGAACTCAGCAGCAAAGTGTTTTCTTTCAAGGGACTGTCTCAAAGGGGAAATTCTAGTAGAACTTGCAGTTCTGAATTCATCACTGAAATTTTACCAATGCACATATCATGGATATTATTTGGAACCACATTGTGAAAGTATTACAGGAGTATATCCTTGCTCTGTTCTTAAAACCCTCTCTTCCTATCTGCTTATGGCACCACCAGAGACAGGTTATTGGGTTGGATGGGCCCCTGGTCTGACCCAGAATTTTCACCTGTTCTTAGGAGGGTTAAGCATTGTTGGTTTATAATGCAGGGTGATACGCTGAGTTAATCCATTATGTTAATATGCTATTCCTATATTTATTTAACAAAGGACTGTTGAATTTGCTGACATAAAAATTACACCTATTTAGTGTAAGAGCTAAAGTCAAATTTTGATTAAAAAAATCTGTTTGTTATGATTGAGGTACAAAAAAAAGCAATGTGAACTACTGACTCCCTTAAACTTTCTGCTCTGATTTCTGTTCCCATTTTTACCAGAAACTTCTGAGCTGGTAACAAGCATGGGAATAAGACAGTGGATTTTTGCCTTTCTGATAGACATACTTCTTTTAAAACAAAGTTTAATTATTTTTCCGCTCTCTGTTTCTCCTTGCCTGCATTTTCGTAAATGTTATCACTGCTTTTACAATAAGTTTTGTATTTACATGGCAAAAAAATATTGACCGAAGTCCCATGAGAAATACAACTGTGACATTCCAGAAGATAGAAACTCAGGAGGAAGGCTTTAGAAGCTCTAGAGGAGAAGAAGGAGGAGATGATCTTTTAATAATTTTAAAACAATTCAAAATGCATTCAAGATTAAACAGAGACAAAGGCAAAAGACTGAGCATGAAAAGCGACATTTCTTTCTGACCAAGGGCAGAAAACAGTGTCAAAAAAAGTGTTGAACACAATGTGTGCTATCAGAATTTTTTAAAAATAATGGAAATTATTTTAAGCACTTTATCTAGATAGTTTTGAAATATTCCACATTGCTTTTGGGGTATTCTTTGGTTTTTTCTTTATATATACGTTAACCAAACCTTTCAGATTAAAAATTTATTTCCAGTTGAAAAAAAAGGGATTTGTTTTGTTCTGCTTGAAAATGTGTTGATATGGGATCCTCCAACCTTTTCAAAATGTTTTTGAAAACCTCCTGAGATAAGAAATTTCTCCAAACTCTTTTCTGAAATACATATTCTCTCTTTCTCTCTCTCTTTCTCTGCATACAAAATCTTCACAAATCATCAAAAACCCAAAACTTTGGTGCATAAATTCTAATTTGGCTCCAATATTGGTCATTTTGCATTCAATTTTTAATTGCTTTTTAGTGACCCACACATGTTGCTTCTTCATAAATGTGACCCTTTCTGAAGAAGCTGCTCCTCTTGTCAGGGCTGGGATGACCTCAAGTGAACAAATTCCTGTCAAGTAGTGACCCTCTTGAGAAGAGATGCTCTGGACTTATGGGGTATTTTGCACCTGCTGCTGGATGCAGACTTGAAGCTACCTTGGAAAACACCTAGAAGGGGGATACTAAGGAAATTATTCCTGGCTAGGCTGCTTGTATTGTGGGAGAGACCTGGAAACTGCAGTTGGTAGCTGGTGTGATCACTGCAGTACAAAGAAGATACTCTCTGTCCTTTACGCCTAGACCCAAAACAGTCCTTGGCTGGGAAAAGAATGAATAAAGAGAAAAAAATGTGCTGTAAGGCAAGCATTCTACCCAGACACCCACCAGCATTGACTAATGCCAGAAACACCACTGCACAGGCTGAAGAAACTGGAGGGCATGCTCATCTCTTGTCTCAGTTCCATACGCAGTAGAGGAGGACTCAACAAGATCTCATTTTTCACTATGGGGAACGTTCATCAGCTGTCCTGGAACAGTTCATTTGTATTTGTCACCATTGGAAATGGAAGGTCTAACCTTGTATTAAGCTGTCAACACCCTGAAATGGCTGCTCCATCTTTCCTATGACTCAGTGTCCACAAGACAAGAATTCCATGTTCTCCAGCAATAATACATTGCAGTGTTGTCATGCCGGCAGATAGCAGCCCCTAATCTCTTGTGTACAAAAGTCCACTCTCCTACAGCTACAGTACTCCCAGGCAGATGGTCGTGTGTTTCAATGGTCAGGGCTTGCATGAGTGGGGAGCCTATGAAAGGGCTTTATTGCAGCCCTTGCTCTTCCCCTGTAGACTTCTTCCTCTTTGATGTCCTGTAACTCATTTCTGCTCCTCTTGCCATTCTGCTCCTAGTTCACCCTCTCTTCTATGCAAACAGCAACCCTGCCTTTGCATTTTGTGACCATTACCTCCACCCTCTAAAAGGGTGCAGGCTGTCTAAAGGGTGGAAGGTGTGGTATGTTGTGTTATTATGCTGAGTGTTTCAGCAGGAAAAGAGCTCTCCACAAAGCTGGGGCATGGGTGTATAAAAGCCATCCAGGAAGCAGCACCACCTTCCCAGAGGTGGGCAGCTGGAAGGAGCCCAGCACCAGTGAGCTGGAAATCTTTGCTCATCCTTCTGCTGCACAGTGAACAGAGCAGAAAGAGAGACCAGTGATGCTCTCCATAAAAGCTGCCACTGAGGAGTGAGTCACCTGCCAGAGCACTAACAGCTTCTCCCAACCAGTTTGTCTGCTGGCATCACAGAAAGACCAACGAGCCCCAACACCTGCAGTGCCTTAAGCAAAAAAGTGAGGGACCCCTGCAGGTCTTGCAGCACAGAGCTGCTGGTTTCTCCTCCTTGATGGCAAGAACATCCTGCTAATGTGCCTTCATCATGTCTGAGTCAGCTCTTATTCCGGCCCTCAGGAAGAAAGCAAACTGGCTTGAGACATGTTTCAGCAAGGATTCTCTAGCTCTGGTATTCTCTCTTCATCCAGAATCTTATTAATGCCTGCAATGACCACCTTATAATATTGTTTTCTTGCTGCAGGCTTGCTCCCTGAATCTGCTATTGCCATACTAAGAAAAAGGAGCAGGACAGAAGACAGCTGCAGCAATTCTTACATTGGTGTGCTGGGACGTTTTTATTTTTGATTCATGGGGGCCCCCAGTCAGAATATTTTCTGCTTTGATGATAGTTGGTAGAAGGAAGAGGCCATCCCAAAGGTCTCTTCTGCCTTTAACAAACTGCTCCACAGGGGCAGCGCTCTTCCTCAGTGGCAACCCATTAGCATGCAAACATGAGTTCTGATTGTCCAACAGGGAGAGCACAGATTGCTAATAAGGATCCTTCTTAGTGGGTCTGAGGAGCCATCAACAACCTGGCCAAGTTTTTTAATATTAAATTATTCCAGAGTGTACAAACAAGAACTGAAATCTGCTTCTTTTATCTTTCCCTCTCCTTCATTCTCTTGCAGACATACAGCAAATATCTCGCTCTGTGCGATTTAATTGGCATTGCTGTGTCTGCCAAAAGTAATGAAAAATGAAAATCAAAAGCTCCCCTCTCCAGCCAGTTGGCTTGTCTAGCAGCAGATGGGTCAAGACTGAACAGCGGTTGCTGTAGACGCCAGGTCCCTGTCAGCAGGAGGGTGGTATATCTGTTTGTGTGTCCCTGTCTGCCCATCCTGTGCTGAGCAGGACTGCTGTGGAGAGGCAAGGAATGCACAAACACATTCTCTGCAGGAGGATGCAACCAATATGTCACAGTCTTTCTGTGAAGGGGTATAAAAGCCTCGGCAGAACACCCTGGTTGAACAAAAGACTCTTTCTGTGAAATGCGAACCTCAGGAGTCAGAGCAGGCACCTGTTGATTTTAAAGGACTCTGCTTCTTGCTCTCCAGCCCCTTCCCTTTAAGGTACTGGGAGCAGAGTATGATACCCTGGGCATCTGGCAGGATGACAGCTGCTACGGAGAAAATCCTTTCACATCTAAGTCCCTTTAGTTTGGCCACCCCGTGTCCAAGACTACTCCATCACATACAGGCAGGCAGAGGAATGCTAGAAGCCTGCCTTTGCTTTTCCTGCAAAACCCAGATGAAAATCCTTCATGTCTGTTAAATCCAGGATGCCACTTTTCGTGGTAGGGATCAGCATGCCACACTACTACAGCACGAGTTGCCATCCATCAGCAGAGCTGCTGACAGTACACAAGCCAGTGCCTGCCCCAGCTTGCAATAACGAGGACATCGGGACAACAGCCTGCATTGCACCTCAGCCTGGGGCAGGCTAGGAACCAGTGTGCCTTGGGCTCTGACAGCTCATGGGCCACATAGCTTGAGTGACTCGTGCCAGGGTTTTCCCAAGAGCTCAGACAGCTGGGGACAGAGGGCAGGCAGTTCCAGACTGTTGTTAAAACCTGCCTCCTAGGTGGATCCCTGACTAAGATTTGCCTAGTGAAAAAGATCTGGTGTGCCCCAGGGGACCAAGCCTTCAAAACTCACTCAGAGCAATTCCAGCTAAGTGGTGAGGGGAGACGAGGAGCAACAGACCCATCTCATTCACACAGCTGCAGTTTTACACAAAAGGATACGGAAGAGGATGGGCAACATCCAGAGGCGGTAGCAGGTGAGAAAGATGAAACTCTGGATGCAGATATGAACTGGGTATATGCTTAAGCATCTTCCACACTGCAACAGTGGAGCTAGAAAAGGAGGGCTGCGTTACTGAGGCGAAAATTCTGTCCTGGTTTGATATCTCTGTGACATTTGTCCAACAGAAGATTTCAGCAGGAAGTTATTCACATGGGGAGGAGTTTGATAATTATTTCAGAGCTTACTCCCTCTCCTTTCCTCCTCCCCCTTCTCTCTCTCTCTTTCATCTCTCTGCCCCACTGAGCTAATACATGCTTCATGACTGAAATACATCCTTTCTGAAAATATTCATGAACAACTGTTTTCATTATTTGCTCAGTGCTAAATGACTTCGTGATAGCTATGCAGCCAAAGGTCTAAAGCAACTGTCTGCCATGGTGACCAGTGCTCCCCCACTGTCTCCTTCTGCTCCGTCTCTGTCTGTCTCTCACTTTTTCTGAGCTGTAAGCCCTTGAGGACAGACTCATGCACATTTTTTTTATAATTTCCAAGGTGTTAGCTTTGATTTGTAGAGCACCTAGCACAATAGGGGTCCTTGTCCTGGACAAGTGCTGGTGGCAGTAAAAAAGATACTTACGTTATCAAGAGCATCCTAACAACATTAAGTGAATTGTCCACACTTTTCTCCCCCACTAGAAAACAGCACAAGGCCAGGCTCTAACCCTTTTTGGAACAGGATACAAATGTTATTACAGGGTGCACTCAATTCAGAGATGAGGTTCTCATGGTAGCAAGGATGCTAACCACAAGAACACTCTGAGTATCAGAGTGCTAATATTTCTGTCTCCCACTACAGAAGAGCTGTCTGCTGATGGAGGAAATATTTCTTTCTAGTACAATTATAGGTGGAGCTATTCCGGCTCAGTGGAATTACCTTGTGATTCCTCATGCAAACAGCAGCACTATACGCAAAGCTTTCAGAGATGGGGAATCACTCTCACAGGGCACACCTCCACCGCTCCTGATGGGAGTGAGTGCTGCATAATTTTGCCCCTTAGCAAATGTCTCTGTGATGTTTCAAATCGCCAGCTGAGACAGATTTAAGATATGATCTGTGGTGTCTGCATGCCAGAAGGTGAACGGCAGTTGACAGGAGTGTCCCTTTGAAGGAACCCTTTCAGGGATGCGAGCAAATATGTCCCACAGGCTGGTACTGGGCAGAAAGAGGGACTTCAAGTGTCTGGAGACATCTGGGGTGATAGAGATGGACTGGAGTGCCAGGAAACAAGAGGTTTTGAAGCCAAGCCTCCTGAGATCTCTGGAAGGTGGTGTGGAACAGCCATAGCTGTCTGTGATTTTGGCAGCCTTGGGCAGCAGGACAGATTGCTAGTGATGTGCACACTCTAGAGGTGCCTTGGTCTGCGCTGGACTCTGGAGGGGGCTGGATGAGGCCCCTACCTTTCCACTGTGCTGCCTCCCCTGTTGGGCAGGACTGCAGACTGAAATTTCCTTTCTGTAGTTCAGTGTTAGGTAACATGACAAAGAGCCTTGGGCAGGGGAAAGGGGATGATGTGGAGACTGGTGACAGCAACCTTCAGAGAAAAATATTCTGTATAGCTGTCTCTTCTGTGCCTCACACAAGGGGGTCCTAAGCCCAGCAGTGAGATATCAGTAAGGTCAGGTCTCTACTGTCAGCAGATGACTTTCATGTGTCCATACTTAATCCAGATACTCAAGGATGGTGAGGGACCACTAGTTCATTTGATGGGAAATGAAAAATCACAAACAGGGGCTGTGCTGCTCACCCCTGAGGAGGAAGATATGTGTCTGCAAACACAGTTTCCCTGCACAGTGCAGGAGGAGCTGGGTAAAGGAGCACAGCATCGTGTTTTGGGGGACATATTTGCAAGAAAGGGAACTTGGTCTCTCTCCCAGTGCTGTGTCCTGACTCAGACGCGCCAAAACTCCTCACTCAAGTTCTGTGGTGCTTTTAACTCGGGCTAGCTGCTGGAGCTGCCAAACTATCCATGGGAGGCTGTTAACATTTCTATTTTTTTGTCTCCTGAGGAGGCCCAGGGGGAAAATATGTTCTGCTGGTGGGAAAGACATACCTGGAGGTTCACCTTAGTGGAGTACAAAGGACTCCAGGCTTCTGGGAATGCAGACAGGAGACTCAGCCCCAGACAAGGCGAGGGATGTAGCAATAGGCATGAGCAATCAAGGTTCATACAATAATGTCTTCTGCTGGATGAAAAACTGAATGAGATATTGGATTTCCAGGATCTTCATGGCGAATGAGAGAACATGTGCATGGTTTCCTGGATCAGCCAGGCAGCGAAGGTACGTTGCTAAGCTGTTCGCTGGGTGACAGGTCATGAACAGGGCATCTTTAACCCCACATATGTACCAAAGCAGGGAATCTGCTTTCTGGCACATCTAGGTGGGCGCTTCTCTGGCCATCACCATTTTTAGGCTGGATGGTGTGTAAACTGTGAACCAGCTGAGACACAGGCAGTGACATGGTTCCACAGAAAGAAAAACATCAATACTGGAAATAGAAGAAGCTGTGTCACCAGGCTGGAATGAGTCCCTTTTCAAATGAGCTCTTCACTAGGGAGAAAGAGTGGTTTTATTATCTGCAAGCAAAGCACTAGGTTACGACAGCAATCTGGAGTGTGTTTCAGTTGCCACTGCTGCTGTTGGAGCAATTAGGCTGAGTCACTTCAGTGCTGTTTAAAACTCATCTTGCTTTCTCTTTAACTTCATGTGAGAGAGAACTAAGGTTGTGGCCCTTGCCCGCAGTAAGGAAAGTAATGAAAGGGATGTCTACAGTAATTTGAGGCTACCTCACTCTCTGCTTTCAGATTCCTGGTGCTTTTGGAGAGTCTTAAATTATTTCCAGAGGAAAACACTGGCTTTCTGAAACACTGGTGTGCTAGTGCAAGGGCATATCTTCACAGACAGTTATTTGCTTTGTTTCTCCCTCTCTCTTTGATCCCTAAAGGTTTTGATTGTGCAGAAATGCCACTGAGGGGGGTAAAGCAAGGGAGCTGTGCTTATTTGAGTGGAACAAGGCTGATGTACATCCATCATTGAGTTGTCTCCCTGCCTTTCATGCAGCAGAATCTGCAATTGTGGCCCTGCACACAAGTTGGATGGACGGGTGTGAATTTACATGACCAGTCTCAGAGCCTTTGAGGGATGGTTGCTCTTTGCGACTTGCCAGCAACAGCGCTTGTGAAGTTTACTGACTGGCTCCAGGTGTGGTCCTGAGCTCAGGCCCTTTCCCCAAGATGTCCTGTTCAGTTCTGGCTTTTCTGGGGTCTGATCTGAAGCTAGGTAAAATGGATGTGACACTTCCCAGTGGCTTGAGAAACTTTGAACATGTTCCTTAGAGAAGTCCTTTAAATCTGATTCCTTAGAGAAGCCCTTTAGATCTTAATTCTTTTGTAGGTTTGTGCCCATTTTGGGGCCAGCTCTTCTGATATCTCCTAGCTTTGGTCTGGAAAATCACTGTTTAATCTGGCTGGGGTAGCAGAGAGGAGCTGGCTGAGTGTACATGATAATCCTCTTGAAGCTATCTATATGTGACTTCTTACAGTCTAGGATTCTATGCTGATGAGAAGTCCTAATGCTGATTTCTTCCTTCTTCAGTTCAGCTGCTCCTTTCTAACACTGGATTTCCTACTTCACCAGCTGCAAAGGCAGACTGACTAAGTCAATTACAGACAAGAGTAGCACTCATTTTTCCCCTTTCTACTGAAGAAGTGCTTTCCTTTCATCGTAGCAAGGGCAATGTGAAGCTTATCCATAATTGAGCCTTGCTGGAAAGGTTATTTCAACAGGATGTCAACCTCTTCATGTCATAAGAATATTCACCTAGGGATAGCATTTCTCATGCCCAACTTCTTTCTTTTCTTCCATTAACATTTTACTGTGATTTATTGTCGTGCTTGCAATATCCAATGACAATTGTGAAGTTTTCAGTGCCTTGTCCAAGGAACTGAGATATTTGGGTGAATAGGGGATGCTGGAGAAGGGGAACCTGACACCTCCACCTACTGAGTCCCAGTGAGCACTTTGGCAGATGAGGTGGGACATGCACGTGATATTGAAATGCATCTCATGAGACTGTGTGCCACCAGGTCCTGTTAGCACTTAGAAAACAAATATATATTTAAAAGTGAATGTAATAACTATAGAAAATTGGGCATAGGAATTGCTGAAATTATTGAAATCCAAGCAAACAAGGATATGAAGACATGTATAAACCCAAAAGAAGAAGGTGACAGTAGTAACCTTTATGGTCCAGGGTGTCCTGCCCCTGTCCTCTCTGTCTGCTGTCCATCCCCCGTCCCCTGTCCCTCCCTCTCCCCCCCTCCCCTCCCCGCCTCTGGCATCCCTGTCCCTCTTGCACTAAGTACTCTGCAGAGCGAAGAGATTTTCCCTCTATGTGATTTAAGTTAAATGGAGAAAACTTCTCTTATAAGAAAAGAAGCTACTCTCTCAGTGCTGCCATCCTAAACCAGAATGGCAAAACATAAATTTCACATGTTGGAGGATGGGGATGGACTTGGAAAAAACATCTGCACAATAGTTTACTGAAACATACTGAACAGCCAAAACATGGCGACTAATACCCTGCAATATTTAAACATATGTGGTTGTTTAACACCAGCCAGCAGCTAAGCGGAATATTTGCAACATCAGGACTTGTTTATGTGTTTTATTAACTGACTTACCACCATTCTGTGGCTGGCTGAAACACCATTTCTGCAGTTTTGACATACAAACTGATCACTGTGTAGAAACACCAGTTTTAAAAGCAGCATTTTTAAAGAAGATAAAAGAGCTCATGATTCAAATTAAGGTAAGTGGATGGATTTCAATAATTTATTTACTTTTTTCCCCCAATTTGTACAAAATATCTGTATTTATGTGGTCATGCCTTTCAAGGGTAGAAGGTATTTTTAACCAGTGCTGGCCTTCAAGTAGTAGGATAACTACATCTCATAGAGTATTGAATTCAGGCCAGCTACACACACGAATAATGTTAGGAATGTTCCTAGGTCTGTATCTTAATAAAGGGTCTGAGTTTTTATACTCACTTGCATTACATTGACATAAATAATGTGTCTATGGAACGAAGGAAGAGTTTAGATCCCTCTATAGGCAATGCCTGTCTGCAAGCGAGGGGATGAGTGACAGATACATCAGCAGTGTAAAACCATCATCACTGTAACTATTGCTCAATAGCTTTAATAATACAGTTGATTAATAATATATATTGGTTTCCTTCTTGAAAAGGATATAGTTATTTAAGTTGCAACTGCTGATAAAATTTTTAATTATTCTAATTGCCTTATTAATTCCAGGCAAGCTCTCTTCTAGCTTGTAAAAGGACAGAGCACAACATGTACTTTTCTTTATATGCTACAGGAGTGCAGGTGAGCAAGCAAGAAAGCTCTTGGAAGGGTTCCCCAGGGTCTAAGGATACACAATCTGCCAGCTTTGAACATTTCTTCTATTAAAAATAATGCTAAATTACCTGAGTAATAACATTTATTTTGCATGCCAGGTGCCAAGATTGCTGAGGAATATAAAGGAAATGGCATTTTTGGAAGATGCATGACCTCCTCCTCTCTCAGCAAGTCAGGCTTTTAATCAGCTTCTGAGATTAGGGCTGTACAATGGCTACAAAGTCATGCTTCAGCAACACAGCCTACCCATGTGGAGCCAGCCTGAGCATCTAGGACATATATCTGCAAACCAAAATCACGTGAAGGTCCTCCAAGGGAAGTCAGGGATGTATAGGCTAGAAATCAAGGCTGATATCCTGATGGGAGAAAGCAGAGCCTTTTTCAAATTGTACTTTTGAAATCAGATGGATGAGTTAATATGGTGGATGGGTGGTAGTTACTGCATTTGGGCTTGAACCCAAAGATTTTTAAAACTTGCTGCCTTACAGGCATGTGAAGATTTTTCTGCTGCATAGGGATACCTGACTAGCTCTAAAGCAGAAAGGTGGGTGACGGAAGAGCAGCCTATTCATGACAATGTGGAAAAGCTGCCAGACAGATCTCTTCATTGCCAGTCCCTGAGTGGATCTGTGTTTATCTGCCTCCGTGTGTCAAACCTGGATATCACTTCTTGCAAGTAAAGAGTAGAAAGGAGAGCTTGGAAGTCTTGCCGACAGACATCCCATGAAATTGTTCGTTGGCTTGTGCTGTTTACTCCACTCTTCTGGGACAAACAGGGACTGGAGCTGAGTCACTGGGAAGAGGAGAGCCACCAAGCAAGAGAAGTCAGGACGTTCCCTGAAGGCAAAGCCTGCATTAATATCAGTCATTCAGGAGGTCAATGATACTTCCCCTTTGCATGCAGATAGTTAGAATAGCACTGATATTTTCATTTTACATGTAGCTGCTTATCTGGGAGTTAAACAGCGTCAAATGCAAAGAGGACAGAGGTGGGTAATTGCTTATGCCAGGCAAGATTTTAGTGAAGGAGAGAGAAAGTGAAAGAGAAGGAGGGAGAGAGAGATATAAATCAGTTTACAAACTGATTGGAGAAGTACTCTGTAATTGCAAGAGGCTGACCAAAAAAAAAAAAAAAAAAAAAAAAGACAGAAAAGCCCTGCTGCAATTAAGGACCCAGAATAAATAGCAGGAGAGTGCAAGCAGCTCTCTTTAGTGCTCCTTAACTTCTCTGGAATTTGAAATTTATTGTAATTTGTATGTTATATCAAAAAATCTCCTACCAGAAAATTCAACAGAATGGGAAGGTCATCATACCATGTAAGGGGCTGGCAAGAGTGCTTTGATCCAGAAAAGCAATGAGCTTGGTCAACTCTGACTTCTACCCTGCCCTATGGCAATGTTCTCAAACCCATGGGAATGTCAGCACTTAGTCTGTCTCACCAGCACCAGTGGCCACTGGCAGGGGTGTCCTCCCCTTGTCTTGTTCCTCCTTCATTGATGCATGTTAAGGCAGAGAAAAGAAAAGAAGTCAGATGTGCAACTGGGTAAAAGCACACATACAAGCAGAGGGAATGCAGAGTGATGATGAACTGCTCGAAGAACTACCCTTTGAGCAGCAAGAGACTCAGGCACCATTGAAAAAGGGCAACAGCAGCCAGAAACCCAATAGTCTGCACCTGTAAGAGCACTAGAAAACCCTTGATAATGTTCTGGCACTGAAACTTGACTGTTCATACTTTTAGATAGTTAGAAAAGTCCTTGGTATGGTTTTGGTTGTGCCAGATATCAGTGTCCCAGATGATGCCTCTGCATGGTGAAGGAATTAGAGCAGAGCAGAACAATTCCCAATGTTCACCTTCAATGTGATGACCCTGATAGAAGGTAAAAGTGTAGAATGGCCATAAACCATTCCTTTAAGGCCAGAGAACAGCCCTTGGCACATTCAATTTATTAGCAAGGATGTAGTCAATGTGTTCTAACCCACTGGATCCCACTTCACTGGATCATGGACCACCACCCATTGTCAGAGTTTCTGGGAAAGTGCCATGCCAGACTCAACAATTTGGTCATCACTGGTTTCATGGGCAGAGAGATCTGGGATACCCAGGGCATGGCCTGCATGCCAGGTTCAGCAACTATGTCACAGCTTTAAGTGTGGATAATTCCCTTCACCTTTTCCTGTGCTTGACTCTTGAGACTGGTCCATGGGACATATCCAACCCTTGGTTGAATGAATTGCAAGGGGACATCTTGGGTGCATACAAACCTATGCACAGTTGGACACATGCGCACACACACATACATATAGATATATATAAAATAGATTATTTAAATAAAATCACTGTAAATCAGATGCCAGCTTTGAAAAGAGTTCAAAACCCTTCTGATCAAGTTTTGAGTGAGGATCATTCTTGTTTTTAGGGAAGACAATAATGTCTGTAAAGCTTTCCTTCCATTGTCAGCTGATCTCTGTGCCAAGCGGGGGTGGCATTCGTGTTTTGCAAATGGGCCTGGGCTATTTGCATGGAGCTGCAGCTCTTCTGTCTGTTGTTAAGCTTCCTTTGAAACTTTCTGAAACAGTTTTTTTACACCCGCCCACACAGAGAACGACACACTCCCAGGGCTGTTTGGGGAACTTAGCAACACACTTCTGATGGGAAGCCACACAGGCAGCAGCAGCCAGATCTGAGGCACTAGCTCATCCCCCCACCTTCCCTTAGACAACTGCAAGGACACTAAAGCTCCTTGTCAGGGGTCTTGACTCAAAGAAGAGTATCTATCTGTTGCATCAGTCATCTTAGAGTACACTGCACAGAGGGCAGGGAAAGCATAATCTCAGATCACACAGTAAAACCAAGAACAGCCTTAGGTCCCTTGGTCCCAGCCTTGAGCTGGAGTGGCCTGCTCTTGCTCTGGTTAGTGTTTTAGCATAAATGGGTGGAAATGGCAGCTCCTCAGAGCAAGGATACTTGGTGATGAGGCACAGCTGTGTCTGGGACAGGATACAAATGTGGTAAAGCACCAGGCTAAACTGCACTGGAGTCTAAGTCTTCAGTGCACTATGCTAACTCTGCTTGCAGCAGAGGCCTGTGGAGGGTTTCTCAAGCTCCCTCCATGCACACAGAGATCAGGGCAGGCTTCTGCATGCGGGAATGGGAGGTAGAGGGCTGGTGTGAGTCAAGTCTTTCAAGAGGTCTGGCAAAGTGTGACTCAAAAAAACTAAGATCCCCTATGCATTTAAGCAACATTGGCAGCCACATACAGGGGAGGTCCCTATCGTGGTCCCTGCTAAGGGAAAGAAATAGATGAGTCCTTGTGGGATAATAGAAAACCTACAAGACATTTGGGGAAGAGAGAGAGGCAGGACAGGCAGGCAGATTTTGAAGGTGCACCAACCATGACAAACCTCACTCTTTCCCCAGGCCTTGTCCCCAGGCTCTCCTCTGGCATCCCCTCACTGAGTCCGCACAGCTGGTAAAGTCAGTGCCTGCCTCTTTGAAGCAGCAGCCTCCCAGAGACCCTTGCCAGTGCTCCCCCCATTTCTCCAGTGGTACAACAGAGATGTGCCATCTGTGGGGCAGACCTCAGGTGGCCCAAGGACAGGACATCTCCAGGCAAGTTTGATTCTGTGGTTCCATCTTACAAAGCAAACCCCAAGTGGTTTTCAGGCTGCTTTTTTTTGTACCTGAGAACCCAAGTGAGCCCTGAATGTAGTGTTCTCATTTCATATGCTTTGATATGAATCCTTGAAAATGTCATCTCTAATGCTGCCAGGCTTGGAGGAGATACTGCTCTTTGAGAGCTCTCTTTGAGCTGGAGATTGATGCTTGCTCCATCAGCAGTACTGCTGTCCCTCAGCAAGTCTGAACTAGGAAAAACTAAGAGCTTGCACAACAAGAAAGAACAGACATAACAAGTGAGGCAAGGCTCCCCTATACCTGGTCTCCAGCAGTGGGAAACAAGTGATGCCCTGGGACATGTAAAAGGGCAGAATAAGGACATCATGCTATTTTCCCTAAACAGTCTTCTAGTCTTCAGGGAAGGTTGCCATGGAACAGGAGTGACTTAGATATCTCAGATCCCTTTGTTTGTTTTGTTCCTTTATTAACTTCTTTTTGCAGTGAAGATCTCAGCAGAAACATCAGCCTAATATAGTCACTAACAGATCTTAAATATTAATAAATATATCTGCCTTCTCTCATCTGAAGCAATGTTCCAGATAGGGATGCTGTGAAAGCAGCTGTTTGCTTGCATGATCTGGAAGAGGACGTGCATGTCAAAAGGGAGATGTGCAGAATGCAGAATTTGCAAAAGAGGGTGATGAAAATAGCTGTGACTGCTAGTGGAGTAAAAGTGCTCCTGCTTTAAGTGGATAAGTTGCAATGGAGGAAATAGCTGTCAGCTGGCATAGATATATATCCCCAACAGCCCAGAAAAACAGACCCCCAAGGGGGAATTTGTCATAGCCCTTTCATCACCAGTAAACTTGCAAGGCAGAAGCTTAGATTTACAGACACAAACAGCAGGGCCTGGCTAGGAATTTTGACTCAATGTGCTTCATGTTTGTTTGCCTGTATATGGAATTTGACAGAACATGACTGCTCTCTGTGAAGATTTTCCTGGGGATGTGTAAAAAATTGCCGAGAAAAGGAAAATACTTCCGTTCCAATACTCTGCTGCAGTGCTGCTCCAAGGCAGCTGCAGTTTGCCTGCCAAATGTCTCCCTCTCATCTGAGGACCAGTGTCCCCACTAGGACTGCCTCTCCACCATGATGGACCATAGCCAGGAAGCCCCATGATATTCCTGCAGGGAGTCCTGTCAACACTCAAGAGCATGAATATAAAGCAGGGTAGTAATTCTGTATGGAGACATGTAGCCTTTTGGCTGCAAACCTGAGTTTTCTTTTGTTTTGCTTTGCCTACTGCATTCTCACCAAAGTGTTTTTCTTATCATTAAACTCCCTTTTGCAGTGAGCTAAAGAAAAAAACTCTGCTTTAAAATGAGCTGTCAGACCCTTTTTGATGGCTGTATATATATCAACACAGCCTGCTGGTATGAATTGATAACTATTCCTAGTCATTCAGTATGGGTTTACTGAATATTAAGAAACCCACATGACAAAGAATTTTCCTCCTGCTGGAGGAAACTACCTTTTATTTTCAGAGTAAAGGGGGTTAATACAATAAAGCATCAAATATGTAAATGTTACTCCAAAAATACACAGTCTCGAACTCAGCAGTCCTGCAAAAGCAGTGAGCTCACCATCTAGGAAAGTCACCAAAATAGTACATTGTATACAGTTTCCGTATGACATCAGACCAAGCAAATCTGAGCAAGTTACAAATGTGACAGAGCTTGCTTGTCAGTTTTGTAAGATTACCTTCACCAATCAAAGGACACAAAACCTTCAGGAAGAAGTGAGGCATAGAGTACCCTGCGAAGATGAACACTATACCCGAAAGCAAAGGAATTGAACAAAGTCTGACTGTGTAGATGGCACAAAAAGCAGCTCGCAGATAAGAAGAATAATTCAGAAGGAACCAGCCCAGAGTTCTGATCTGTTCCATTACTCAGAAACAGAGTATAGAACTTAACTTGAAAATTAAACCCTAGAGTCTTAAAAATACCCCTTTTTATAGCAAACGGAGAACTGTCACCTGGTAAGGCAGGGTCTCCAGATCTGCATATTGGTTTTTAATCATCAGACCACCTCTTTTCCATCTCTTCATGAAAAGCATAGAAAGTTCAGAACTGAAATTTCATCCTAAGGCAAACTTTTGAACTCTGGAAAGACTTCTCAGAATGGAAAATCATTTTTTTGCTCCAGTTGATGGAGAAACTAATGATGGGAGGAAAGAGGCACCAGGCCTTTACTGCAAACTGTACCCTGGTCCTTGAAGAAATGAGATACTTTTCAGTCCCATCCACCTGCGCCGTGGCTTGAAAGAGTGCTGGCATTATGCTTTCTAACAAAGTTGAGTGGTAGTATACAGGAGAGCAAATAGCTACCCACTCCAAGATTTGAAAATAGACTAGTTTGGAAAAGGCTGCAAATGCACCAGTTACCAAGTAGCCAGCAAACTAATTCAAGACTGAGACAGATCACTGCTGTGTGAAATTAAACATTATTATGCTGGGTTTTTTTGCTGAAATTAGTTACAGAGCGCAGAGCAGAGGCATGCTAATAAATCAGTTCCAGTGTATATATAACTGGCGTCAGAGACAATTTTAGCAAAACCAGTGATAAGCTTGTAAAAAAATTTAAGCTCTGGCTATAGAAGCTGCAAAGCCATTTCTGACTGTTTATCTAAACTGTTTGCCATCCTCTGCCCAGGTAAAGTGATATTGCATTTCCCCCTCTTTACCTCTAGAAAGCTTTTTTTCTAAAGCTGAATCTAGACCCATCTCACTGCAATCTAGGGCTGAGGTTTTTTAGGCATCCTGGATTGGATGTGGAGAAGGGTTTATTCCTTCCTTGCCTGTATCTGCCTTTCACATACTTGGAGAGTGTTCCTGATTTCCCCTTGTTCATCTCTTCTCCAGACTTTTTCTCTGCTCTGATCTACAGCAGCAAGCAGTCTTAGCTGGCATTCAGGAGCTGATAACACTGCCACACACTGAAAATGCAGGCAACAGCAAGAAGGCAGGGCTGGCACAGGCAGAGATAATAATATGTATTATGCTGAATTTTATGTCAGGACCAGAAGGCTCTTTATTACATGATTTTCTTCTTTATAGCTCCCAACAGAGCAGCAAATGCACATATTAGGCTGTAAACCTCTACAATGCAATCTATGTAAATCACAAATATAAAGCCATGAAATGTTCCCTCATGGTGATCCAACATCAGCATCATCAGCACTGTCAAAGACAAGGGGGACCCACTATTGCCTCAGCTGGCATGTCTTCACTAGCAGAGATTACAGAAGGACTTCTTTGCTTGGGTTGTACCCCCCAACTCAGCCTAGACAGCCACTGCTGGCTAAGGGACCAGCTGTTGCAGAGTCACTGGAATGAAAGATGACCCATAGGGGCTGAGTAAACAAAGCCCTGCAAAGTCATCCCAAAAAGTTCCTCTGTTGTCTCCTACCTGGGAGCTGGAGGCTGAGCTAAGCCTTGGAGGGCAGGGATACCTCCCTAATGCTCATATAATGGCTAGTCAGTGGTAACTGCTTGAAAGTTCCTTGTGGTCAGGAGAAACTGAAAGGAATTCAGTGAACAGGGTTTTCTGAGGATGGGACGTAGCTAGTGGAAGGGGCAAGAGGTATCTCTAGGCACAGCCATTCCCAATATAAAGGAGACTTACTCAAGAAATTTTAGAAGGCAAACAAAGGAAATGCCAAGACAAGTGTTACCCTGGACTTGAGGGAGAATCAAGCCATGACAAAATGAGTTTAGTGGTCCCATGGACTTGCCTTTTTTCCTAGCTGGGGTTTTGCACCAGAAATGAATTCCCTGCTCCTGAACTGTAAGTAAACTGGCCAGCACTGCTGTGTCCACACCACCATGGAGCAGCAGCTGCTGGAGTTTGTCACTGCACCATTGGCTTCCCCTCTGAGGTGGTAGGTCACTGTAACCCCATCTTAGAGTTTTGGGGACCCTAAACTGGCCTTTAGCCCATTTCTCGCCCATTTTCCCACCTGGGGCTCGAAAGGAGGTGTGAAGGAGGCAAAACAGAGGTACAACTATCCTTGCATGGGAATGCCTGCAATTCAGGACACAGGTGGCATTTTTCCGGTGTTGGGGATGTTTGTATCTCTTGCAGCACCTGCAGGGAAACTGCTCACAGGCAGCTTTTCGTCTCACGCTCGCCTCTGAGGAAGCGGATTCACTTGCTGTGAAAGATGCTGTTTGAAGACATTTCACTAGAGGAAAACTGGTTTGTGAACCAATCAGGAGCCCTGGCTGCTGAAATGATCAGTGGCACATAATTTCATGTTAAGAGGCATTTGCCTCCTGAGGGCCCTGTTAATGGAGTCCAACTGGGTGTTGATTAGGTTATCCTTCACTACTAGGTGTTCAGATATCATTTTCCACAGGCAGGCAGGCTGCAGGTTAATGATCCTTCCTTGCAGGGGCTCTGAGGCAGCAAGCTCTCACAGAGATCCCTGCCACAGACTGCTAATCAGAGAAGTCAGGGCTTCCCCATGGGGGAGGCTCAGTGGGAGGGTGGCTGTCCCAGTCACTCGTGCTACAGAGGGAATGCTTAGCCCATGTGCACATGCTGCTGAGGTAACAGCAAAAGTGACCCTGGGAATTGAGGAGTATCCTGAGAGCAGAATAGGTGCAGGTCATCAGAAATGTATTAGGTTTTCACATGTTTCCAGTGGTTTCTTATGATGTTAGAGAACACATGTGGCCAGAAAACAAGTTGAAAAGGTAACTATCCAAATGGATGTGCTGGCATTTGCTGATGCAAGGTTATATTGCCAGGTCCTGAAAAAATGCTCTCAGGACAGTGGCCAGAGGACCTAGGCTTGCAGTCGGTAGTGACAGCGGAGATGGCAGAACAGCAGTGATGAGTGAGTGTGGAGGAGAGGCAGGGAGTATGACCGGCTTGTGTGTAATTTCAGCTCCTAACTGAGAGGCACTGGTGCAATGCACCTGCTGAATAAACCTACCACTTGCCTGTACTGCACTTAGGAGCCCCAGATGTGAGTTGGTATGTCACAACCCCGTAGACCTGAAGGATGGTCCCTGCCCCACAGAAAGGCAGTGATTTGACATGCGTCCCTCAGTCTTGTATCAGGGGCATTAGGGTCCAGGTATGCCAGGTTCAGTACAAAGGTGAGATAACAGACCCTTTCTGCTTCACCAGCCTTTGTTTCAAGGCCTGCCTCTAATAACCTGGATTTCCAGTAGATCACCTTTCTTTCTAGCAGCTATATTTTTGAGTGTTCAGCCTGAGGCATTTCTAGTCACAGATGCCCCCCATCAGAGATGCTCTAGGGGTTTATTGTTTCTACTGAGTTCGACCAGTGGTTCATGAAAACCAGTAGCTCTGAAAAGTAATCCACTAAATCTAAAAGGAAGTCACCAAAAGTGACATATGACAAAGCAGTTGTGGGAAGTGATGTAAACAAGAAAAAATGGGGGGTTACGGGTAGGGATGGAAACAAACTCTTTCCCTGTGGAAAGACTCTTTCATGCCAGAAAGGTGAGATCTGTTTCAGCATCATTTGACACCATGTGGCGTTGACTTCAGTCGCATTGACTTCACAGCCCTGGTCTCAGAACCAGGGTGATATACACAAATGACTAAAGAATATCTTAGTACTACTTTAAGAGAACATTGTGCCTGTCTCCAATGCAGTTTTCTTGTTTACCATCCTAAATAACAACCTGGTGGTGGCAGACAGATGGGCAAGATGAACTTAAAGGTCTTTGCCATGCCTAATGTCTATGATTTTATGAGTCATTTCAGTCAGAAAAAGAGGAGATGAGATGTTTGAATGAAGCTAAAAAGACATGACATCATGGTTCTGTTTCCTTTCTTTGGAATTAGTAATAAACTGAATTATGCTCATCCACTTATCATTAACAAAAAATCTTTAACTTGCTTTCTCCAAAATATGTTTCCCCTCTCTCCTAAATCAATTCACCAGAGAAGAGTAAGAGGCTTTCTTTTGTGTACGCAAAGCAGAACAATTTGGTCTTTGAGCATGTAATAGAATTTCAGGCATCACAAACAAATCAGCAATGTCTCGGCCCTACGTACATCTAAACAGCAACTAAAATACTTAACTGCAGCCTTTAGCAGCACTTTCATTCTGGCTGCTTAGTTGAACATGTCCTGCTGGGCTGTCTAAAATGACCTGGTGAGATCCCCTTGGCATGGTTGTTTATGCCTTTCAGAGTACTGCTCTCACTAGCTTATTTCATTTTAAGGTGAGAAGTCAGGATTTTCCTCAGTGAGCTTTATGGCACAGTGAAACTTACAGTGGCACATAATTTCACATGAAATGGTATTCACCTGCAAAGAGGCCTGAGCTGGCTCACAGACTCCACATAATTCAAGAGCCTTTCATGGACAGAGGCTCGCTCCCTCCCAGCACATGCCTCTCATTTCTTCATTGCCTTGGAGCACAGGAGTCCTTCATCCCAGCACATGCCTCTCATTTCTTCATTGCCTTGGAGCACAGGAGTCCTTCCTCCCAGCACAGCCTGCTCCTTCCTGACACCTCCTGACCTCAGCCCTGCTCCAGGTCTTTGCTGCAGAAAAGGAGGATCACAACCTGCCAAGAGTGACAGAAGGAAGGGCATTGCCCATCTTCTGATTCTCCCTGCTCTAACACTGGTCAAAGCCCTGCCTGGTTACAAGAAGGGGTTTGAGACAAAGACACAACAGCAGATGACGGCAACCAGCTATGAGCTGTGGTTTCATCTGTAAATGCTTGCTGTGACAGTAGGGGGATATTGGAGTATAACTCACCTCCTCTTGAAAGCCTACCCCTTCACTTCTGACAGCTCAGTGTCCCTTGAGGCTTTACGTGTGGAGAGAGGAGATGGAGCCTCCCACAGGTTGCGTTAGTTGACTTGCCCTTTTTATAGTGTTTAAAATGCTGGCAATGGGGAAAGAGCCTCCCAACTCATGCCAAGGTTGCTGCTCTGATTTTTCTTTCCTGCTTGTCTCCCAAAACAGACTCCATGGTTCTGCTAAGTACATGGTGCAGAGAATAAATAAAAATAGTTACTATATGTAATACAGTATTTGCTTCTGTAGCTGCAGGGCTGTAAAACCAATGCCAAAGATGTCATACCTAAACATAATATCCTCCCTGCATTGCCAGAGCTTCCTAATCAAAACGGACAGAAATCCTTCCCTCACACATGGTCAGATTTTCCTTTTTCTCCTTAGAGAAGTCTCCCTTTGTCCTTGTTGCTTTGCACCGCACACACCATCACCCTTCACACCCTTCCAGCACTGTCCCTGGTCCATTAGTTGTTGCATGGCCTACAGGTTTTTCTACCACAAACTCTCCCACTCAAACTAAAAGAGCAATTTGTTTTCAGGTGTTCACAAGAACGGGCTGAAAGTAAAAAGCAGACACCAGACACCAAACTCTACAAGGCATCATCTTAATCTACCTCCATGACCAAGTATAAGGATATGCTAAAATGGCAATATAGCAAGCAGGTGTCCTGTTTAAAGGAGTAGATGGCCATTTGCTCCTGCTGCTGAATAACTGAACTATTCATGGCCAGGTAGGTTTCAAATCTTATGATATGTGTCAGCTTGTAAATGTCCAGACATTATGACTCACCTTATCTGTACCCCCTACATACAGGAATGCCTTCCCAAAGAAGTGATCCATGTCTCCAGGAGACCTCATGCTCCAAATATAATTTCACCAGTCCCTGCAAAGGTAGAGGGGTAGGCACCTGTTGTCAGGGTTTTGAGTATAGCAATGGGCTCTACAATCAGGTGCTGTGGAACTGCTCCCTGTGACGATGCCTAACTGTCACCCTGGCTCCCTGTTCCCCTTCCCTTGTGCGGTGATCCTGATCTTGTTGCTCCCTGATGCTTCTGAGCAAGAGGGATCACCAAGAAACTTTTTTCATGGAATTAAAGGAAATTTCTGTGGAAAAAAGGTATTATACAGCCTACCAAAATGTGTCAAGAGAAGGGCAACGAAGCTGGTGAAGGGTATGGAGAACAAGTCTTACAAGAAGCTGGTGAGGGAGCTGAGGTTGTTAAGTCTGCAGAAGAGGATGAGGGGAGACCTTATCGCTCTTTACAACTACCTGAAAGGAGGTTGTAGTGAGGTGGGGTTGGTCTCTTCTGAGGACAAGAGGAAATGGCCTCAAGTTGCATCAGGGGAGGTTTAGATTGGATATCAGGAAAAATTTCTTCACTGAAAGAGTGATCAGACATTAGAAAAGGCTGCCCAGAGAGGTGGTGGAGTCATCATACCTGGAGGTGTTCAAAAAACATGTAGACATGGCACTTTGGGACGTGGTTTAGGAGGCATGGTGGTGTTGGGTTGGTAGTTGGACTTGATGATCTTAGAGGTCTTTTCCAACCTTATAATGATTATATGATTCGATTGTGGCATCAATTTGAGGTTATTCTGAGTATTTATGTTAGTATAATTCCCTGCTCCATCTGGTCACCCTAAAATGGAAGGTCTAGGATCCCTAACCTGGATGCCTGAGAAAGACATGAACTAGACATCTCCATCTCCATTCAGCAAAAGAAATACCAGGCAGGGTGTCTAGTTGTCACCACTTGTAGTAGCACCACTGCCTTCTACCTCCCAATTCTCTCCTGATTAATGATGCAGTCAGAGAGTGCAAAAGCAGTTGTTCCTAGCAACCCATGGAGTGGTACAGAACCACAGCACTGCAGGAGCAGGGAAAGCACGCATCCTTCTAACTGTTACAGCAAATGTCCCCAGACTGGACACCTAATAGTATAAGCAGCTCACATATTTGCCAGGGTTTACAAATGGTGGCATTTCTACATTTTAGCCTTGATCCTCAACATAGCAATTCCTAGGAAGAATGATCTCACTTGCTTTGCTAACAGATGCGAGCACATATGGTGAAGACTCCAGGTTGGTGAGGTATGGGCTGGTAGATTAAAAGAGAAGCTGAACATACTGGAGTGGTGATTTAATGCCGACAATACCGTCACCACCCTATGCTCATACTGGAGATAGCAGATGATGCACATTCTGCTGAAGAGATTTCACAGAGGCTGTGATTTTCCCTTGCACAGAGCTATGACAGCAATCTCTCAGCTTAATTAGCTATTTGCCAAAATATGTCACACTTGGTAGGAGGTAAATTATTTTGGCCTTATCAAATAATTTTCAAACATGCTGTTTCCTTTGTGGTCACAAAAACATTACAGCCTCAAATCCGCAAGGGAGCTGTTATAGAGGGGGGAAAAAAAGTTCTTGTGATAATAGCAGGGCTCTGTAACAAAACAGTGAATGCAGGGAAACAGGATTCTCTGTTCCAGTTTTCACTGTGACATTGCTCACTGTGAGATTGTTCAGGTCTGGCTGACTTCCCAAAATGAGTGGAAGCAGATATTTCTCCCAAATTACATTATGGCAAACAGCAAGCCAACATAATCTTCACACATATCCTATTTCAAAAGCAAAACAGACCCCTCCCAGCTCCAACTGGAGCTGCAAGTCTGATCTGCAATGTTAAGAGAAGTTCAGATTCCCACTGCTTGACCCTTTTTTTCCTAAAGACAATGTGAATTTATAGGCTTGATGTGAAACCGTGACATCTTTAACATCTAAAGCTAAAGCTAGAAACCTCAGATATGACTCTGATGCCTGCATCAGCAAACTTGGCCAGTACAGAGGAGATGGCTGTCTCTCTCCCTTCCCACCATTCACCCCCTTGCCTTTTTTAAGATCTAGCTTGGTCTTTTGGTTGTTGCACTCCCACGAAAGGCCTGTTCAAATGCCTTGATTGCCTTTCCTGTGCAGAAATCTTCCTGAAGCCTTACTGAATCACTACTGACTGACTCTTTCCTCCCTCTTTTCTAGGGGCCTCACTCTGATGTACCAGGTGACCAGAGATAACAAAAGTCTCTCATTTTCTGTGGGTTTGCTTTTCACACTTTTTGCCTGTGAAGTGGCTAAAGAATACATGGTTGCTTTTTCAGTGCTGATCAATTAACTCAGAAGCTTGGATCCCACTGGCTTTCAAGCTGATCTGTGTTCCTGTGCTTCTCTGGGGTTTAAAGATAAGCAGGAAGGTCCCTGGCATCAAATGACAGGCACTAGTCTCAGCACTGCAAGTGGCACGCTTCCATTGACATTCGCTGCCATGCTTGCTCCTCACAGGGCTCCTCAGCTCCATGGGCCTGGTCCGCTCATTTCCCCTGAGAAAAATGTCTGCTGTGTACAACACAACATGAAAGGCAGATTTATTTCCCCTCTAACACAGCCACACTCCTGTGTCCCTATTTCGTCTCTTCCAGCACTGTCATTTATATGGTTCTCACTCACCACCCCAGCAGCATTTAGGATGGCACAAGAGGAAAGTAAGTTCAACCTACAGATTGGCAGTCGTATGATGCACCCAGCAGGACACTGTCTTCTCTTTCAAGCTAATTGTAGCACAGCGTGCCAGAATATTTCTGCTTCCTGCAGGACAGATTACTCCCCTCTAAATTCTCTTGTATCTGGGAAGATCTTTTCTGGTATAAAGGACATAGAAACTAAGCCTGCATTACAGGGATGGGCTGCCTGAAGGATGCTGCTTTAATTAAAACAGTATAACTTCTGTTTGTGATTAATCCCTAATGGGTTTTGAAGATTGGATCGTTCATTTATCCTGGGCCACAGTAAGTGGGAAATCTCCAATTCAAGGAGTGCTGGACCCAAGGGGCAGAGAGAACAACACCAAAGTGTTCAGAGCCTGACTGCAAGGATAGTAACACAGGAAAAGCAAGGCTGTACCATGGCCAGAGTGTCTTAGTCATGGTTCCCTTCCAAAGCCATCCTGTAAATGCCCCTCCTTTTGTCCTCTGCAAATGAAGAGGAAGCAATACTCAGGCTCAGCCCCTTCTGAGGCAAAGCTGTACCACAAGCCACCTCCATGCCAAATCCAGCAGAGGCACAGGCAGCCTTCAGATGTACTGACAGATAAAAGAAACCCAACTGAAACCTGTGCCATTATTGAATGCATTAGAGGTTGAATTACCATATAGGTTCAGGAGAGTACAGGTACTTCCAAGAGCAAGCAAGTGCTGTTATTGCAGTATGTCTTCCACAGCTTGTTCCTGCTACCAGGAGGAGCAATGTCCCCTCTCAGCGTATTGGCAAAACTGCTTGATACGGTAAAGAACTTCCAGTAATAATGAACATTGCAGAAATTCGTTGTTTTCACTCAGCCTCCTTTTCCTGAATACCGGAGGTGGTCATCTGCTCAAGCATGGGGTGTCCTGGGTACCCAGTGGTTATGGATGCAAGGGATCTTAGAGAAAGGCATCATCCACAGAGAGCTGCATCATCAGGAGATGCAGGTATGCTCTTATAAACTTTCCAAGATGAAGGTCTTTCTGCTCCCGAGACCCTGGTTCCCTCAATGAAGCAGAGCCACTGTTAAGCCCCATTTAAACATAGTGTGTAGGAAGCAAGGGCTGAGTTGGGTCTCATGTTCACAGAGGAAATCAAGAACCATAAACAAAGACACTCATCTCATTCCACAACAAAAAGTTTCTCCTTGAGCTTACTTTGAATTTTGCGTAAATGTCACTTCATTCTTCTGTTTTCAGCATTTCTGCTAAGTAACTTTAAGAAATGTGCAGAGAACATAAACCTCCACTTGCAGTTGATGACCAAAAACCAAGCAAATAACGTTACCAATTCCCCACAATGAACATGACGCCATGAAATACTTCGAGATTCCTTGCTGTTAATGAAGAAATGAAGGGGAACTAATGCTGCTCATTTCTTTTCCAGCCAGAGCGCATACCTGTGCTGGAAACGTCTATGATGACCTGTTTTCCAATCAGCAGATATATAAAGTGTGTATTATGGTTTTGTTGTTATTATACAACACCGAAGTTATTAGAAATGGGGAAGGGAGTCATAAGGCAGTGCTTCTATGACACAATTAGAACCAGAATAACTGAAGGCTTGAAATAAGATTGACGGGGAAAAATGCTAAAGTGTTGACTGAACAAAGTGATATACAGAAATTCTTCTGCTAATACCCATGTGATTTAAATATTCATTATCATTATAGAATCATAGAATCATTAAGGTTGGAAAAGACCCTTAAGATCATCAAGTCCAACCATTAATCTATCACTGCCAAGTCCACCACTAAACCATATCCTCAAGCACCACATCTACCCTTCTTTTAAATACCTCCAGGGATGGAGACTCAACCACCTCCCTGGGCAGCCTGGTCCAATGCCTGAAAACCCTTTCGGTGAAGAAGTTTTTTCTAATATTCATCCCAAACTTCCCCTGGTACAGCTTGAGGCCATTTCCTCTCCTCCTATCGCTTGTTACTAGGGAGAAGAGACTGACCCCCACCTAGCTGCAACCTCCTTTCAGGTAGTTGTACAGAGCACCAAGGTCTCCCCTCAGCCTCCTCTTCTCCAGGCTAAACAATCCCAGCTCCCTCTGCCGCTCCTCATAAGGCTTGTTCTCTAGACCCTTCACCAGCTTTGTTGCCCTTCTTTGGACACGCTCCAGCACCCCAATGTCGTTCTCGTAGTGAGGGGCCTAAAAGTGAGCACAGTACTCAAGGTGCGGTCTCACCAGTGCCGAGTACAGGAGCACTGTCACCTCCCTGGTCCTGCTGGCCACACTATTCCTGATAGAAGCCAGGATGCCATTGGCCTTCTTGGCCACCTGAGCACACTGCTGGCTCATGTTCAGCCAGCTGTCAACCAACACACCCAGGTCCTTTTCCTCCAGGCAGCTCTCCAGCCACTCCTCCCCAAGCCTGTAGCGTTGCATGGGGTTGTTGTGACAGAAGGGCAGGACCTGGCACTTGGCCTTGTTGAATCTCATACCATTGGCTCTGGCCCAACGATCCAGCCTGTCCAGGTCCCTCTGTAGGGCCTTCCTACCCTCCAGCAGATTGACACTTCCACCCAGCTTGGTGTCATCTGCAAACTTACTGAGGGTGCACTCAATCCCCTCCTCCAGATCATCAATGAAGATATTGAACAGGGCTGGCCCCAACACTGAGCCCTGGGGAACACCACTCGTGACCGGATGCCAACTGGATTTGACTCCATTCACCACCACTCTCTGGTCTTGGCCATCCAGCCAGTTTTTAACCCAGCGGAGAGTGCACTTGTCCAAGCCATGAGCAGCCAGCTTCTCCAGGAGAATGCTGTGGGAGACAGTGTCAAAGGCCTTACTAAAGTCCAAGTAGACAACGTCCACAGCCTCCCCCTCATCCACTAAGTGGGTCACCTTATCATAGAAGGAGACCAGGTTAGTGAGGCAGGACCTCCCTTTCATAAACCCGTGCTGGCTGGACCCGATCCCCTGGTTGTCCCGCATGTGCTGTGTAACGGCATTCAAGATGATCTGCTCCATGACCTTTTCCGGCACCGAGGTCAGGCTGACAGGCCTGTAGTTCCCCGGATCCTCCTTCCGACCCTTCCTGTAGAGGGGCGTCACATTTGCTAGTTTCCAGTCATCTGGGACCTCCCCGGATGACCAGGACTGTGATAAATGATGGAGAGTGGCTTGGCGAGCTCCTCTGCCAGCTCCCTCAGTATCCTCGGGTGGATCCCATCCGGCCCCATGGACTTGTGAACATCCAGGTGAAGGAGAAGGTTGGTGACTGCCACCTCTTCAACAACTGGGACTTCATTCTGCATACTATCTCTATTTCCCAGCACAGGGGCCCGACAAGCCCAAGGATGACCAGTCTGACTATTAAAGGCTGAGGCAAGGAAAGCATTAAGTACCTCAGCCTTCTCCTCATCTTTCCTGGCGAGGTCACCTTCCGCATCCAACAAAGGAGGGAGGTTCTCCCTGGCCCTCCTTTTGTCACTGACGTATTTATAAAAACATTTTTTGTTATCTTTAATGGTGGTGGCCAGTTTAAGTTCCAGCTGGGCCTTTGCCTTCCTGATCTTTTCCCTGCATAACCTCACGATAGCCTTGCAGTCCTCCTGAGTCACCGGCCCCTTCTTCCAAAGGCGGTAAGCTCTCCTTTTTTTCATGAGTTCCAGCCAAAACTCCCTATTCAGCCGAGCCAGTCTTCTCCCCCGCCTGCTCGACATACGGCACACGGGGACGGCCTGCTCCTGCACCTTTGAGACTTCCTTCTTTAATAACATCCAGCCTTCCTGGACTCCTTTGCCCTGTGGGTCTGCCTCCCAAGGGACTCTGTTAACCAGACTCCTTAAAAATCCAAAGTGTGCCCTTCTGAAGTTCAGGGTAGTGGTTTTGCTGACCCCCTTCCTTACTTCTCCAAGAATCAAGAACTCTATCATGTCATGGTCGCTGAGCCCAAGACAGCCTCCAAACACCACATCACCCACCAGGCCTTCTCTGTTTGTAAACAGCAGGTCCAGTGGGGCACCTCCCCTGGTTGGCTTGCTTACCAGCTGCATCAGGAAGTTACCTCCCACACACTCCAGGAACCTCCGAGACTGCTTTCTTTCTGCTGTGTTGTATTCCCCACAGATATCTGGTAAGTTGAAGTCTTCCACGAGACCAAGGGCTAGAGATTGTGAGACTTCAGCCAACTGCTTGTAGAGTACTTCCTCTGTCTCCTCATCCTGATTGGGTGGTCTATAATGGACTCCCACCAGGATATCTGCCTTATTAGCCTTCCCCCTGATCCTTATTATGAGAATACCAAAAGCCCTAGGGAAACAAGAAATTTGTGTTCACCACAATTTAGGAATAGCCACCAAAATTCACAGGACACGGGGAAATGAGCACAAATTGGAACACCTGAATATGAGGAAAAACTACTCTGATGGTGACAGAGCACTGGAACAGGCTGCCCAGAGAGGTTGTGGAGTCTCCTTCCCTGGAAATATTCAAAATGCACCTGGATGTGGTCCTCTGCCCCCTCCTCTAGGTGTACCTGCTCAAGCAGGGGGGTTGGATGAGATGATCTCCAGAGGTCCCTTCCAACCCCTGCCATTCTGTGATCCTGTGATTCTGTGGTCTTCCCCAGGAAGGAAGGAAAACTTTCATATATAAGTGAGGCATCCTGAATACACATCGGGAAAGGCTCAGATGATGCTCAGGGTGGGTCCAGCTTAAGCTGAGCCAACCTGTCACAGCTGTGGTTCAAACTGAGACTAGGTGGTGGCACTTAAACTTTAACAAAGACAATCTGGACAATCTTTGGACCAATGCTGTAGCAAGGTCCCATAAGGTCACGGAATTTATTGCTTTACAATAGCTCCTGTGTAAGTGCAAGCTCCTAATTAATTGCTTAATTAGTTGTAGTCTGTAGAAACCTGCTTAGAACAATGCCATCTGTGTGACAAGGTCAAGGAATGAGGACACAAGCAGCACAATTACTGAGTATAGTGTCTTGAATCTAATCCAGAAATACCAGTCTGGGACAATTACTATTTAAATTAGTTCAAAGCCCCACATGTCTCTGGACACTGAATCCCATTTCCTGGGTTATCACACCTGGGAAGATTTGGAAGTTACTGTCTGCCATTATCAGCCCAAGGACCACCTTCAGCTTTTGTAGCATGTCCTTGCCAGAGTGAAGGGAAGTGCTGGGAGCAGCTACTAGGCTCTGAACCTTGGACAGGGAATTCTCCACCAACTTTTGGTCCCCATTATGAAGAGAGGACATGATTGCTTCCAGAGATCCACCATCAGATGACTGAGCAACAAAAAGTCCAAACCCCAGCCAGAGGTGGCTCCCTGAACAGACCTGGGAAGAAAATATTTGGTCTTTCCTGCTCCCACCATCATATTTCTGCACCTCTGGCTAGAGAAAGAAGCCATAAGCCCTCATGGTGATACATCTCATGATGCTGGGATGGACACTAACATCCATTGGCCATCTTCAGGACGGGGGCTTGGGAATTCTGCGTAACAGCTGGTTTGAATTGCATCCTTTCTCCTGGACTTCATGATGGCAAAGTACTCACTCCAAGGAGGGCAGGATGAGGAATGTGTTGAGCAGGGATTGACAATTCCATCTCTCCGGGTCAATGCTGTGACCTCTCTTCCCTTATCCCTGGCCTTGCTTACCCTCTTGGAGGAAGCTGAGTCCCTCTGTGAACAGGCATGGACTTGCATTCACCCAAGCAACCATGACTCTTTCACACTTCTTGGAAATAATACAAGAACTGCCAAGATGTGGAAATATAGTTCATAACTCATTGCTCTTTGTGCCCCATAATGAGTGTATTTTAATACTAAACTGGCACGGGGGCAGGGAGAAGAAAGATTTTCACAATATGAAAAGGTTGGTGTTTTTTCCCCCCAAGGACATCAAATACTACATTAGTTTTAATACCAACAGTACATTAAAATCATGTATCTTGATAGGTGCCTTTTAATGTCCTGCCTACCTCTGTGGATACAGCTGGAGGCAAAGCAGCCAGTGAATGCTATTGTTTAGATTAGGAAGCAGTGTTTGGGGACAATGCAATATTAGATAATTAACTAATCTTTCACTTCTTAGAGAAAGATTTCAAACATTTTAGGCACAAATGAAACACGGGCTGGAAACAGGGTACACGGCACTGGTAAGAGGTAGGGTAAAGACTGTAATGGATCAAGGCCGGAGCTACTGAAGGAGGAGAGTACTTGTATATCTGTATGCCCCTGGCAGTCCAAATTTCTAGCTGCTGCCTCAGGGAAGCTGTTTCTGCTGAGCTCAATATTTTGTCCAGAGTCATAGGAACAAAGTGCAATCTCTCCATCTACTTCAATGGAACACATTTATTTGTTGTTGGTCTTGTTGGCTCTCAAGCTTTTTGGCTGGCACACAGCCTAACTTTACAGAGGTTCTCCCTGGACACTGCCACTAGCAAGAGAAATCTGTCTTTTACTAGGCTGTCTTCCAGGGTCCCACGATATGAATTCTTTATATGTTTTAGTTTTCACTTGAAAAAACCCTTGCACTCAGTGAGAAAGTCTGCAGGCTCACTGCTGGGGCAGCCATAGCAACCATTTGCCCTGAAGGAAAACCTCAGTGCATAACCACCAGGGAGGTGCATGCTGCTCACTCATAACAGCTGAAAACGGAGAGTCTTCTCCCTTCCTATCATCCCAGATATTGTATCAATTTATACAACAGTTGCATTTCTCTCCCAGGATGTGCCTTGCAGTGCATCCTGAGATGAATCTATTTTGATACAACAGGTAATCCAGTATTTATTTTAGGCTGAAAAGCATAGTCATTACTCATGAAAATGCAGTGTCCAGTTTTAGATACAAACTGCACAGCTGCAGGTAGGTCATAGTCCCTTCCTTTTCAGCTGGTTCTTGTAGTTCTTCCCAAAACAAAGATATAAAAACTTTATTTCTTTTCTGCTACTGGCAAGTCAGTCAATTCAATGAGGAGTTACAACTGTCTGGCAGGCATCTTTGGGTGCCTAGATCACTACAGTCAAGTCTTCAAGAGGTTTTTCTACAGGCCATTTGAAAGAGATATGTAGATTGTAATCAGAAATGATCAATTCACTTTGCTGTGCATCCAGAAAAAATAGTAGTTCAGTAGCCCTCCCCAGAACAGCTGCTGAGAGATAGCAAGCTGTACAGTCAGGAAGAGGGTATAGCCCTGGGTTTCTGGTACATGATGTTCATCTTTGAGAAGAAGAAAAAAAACCCTGAGTATTCTGCAGACCAGTAAAAGGTTAACCTTAAGTCTTTGCTGTTGAAAACATCCATTCATTTACTGCTGCATGCATTAAACTTCAGATATGTGTGCCTCCTTTCATTTGTTTTTGTGTTGGAAAAGGGTGCTGTCACAGCGCGACATGAAAGGAAGGTCTATTATGTAAACAGCACCCAAAGAACTACTCTAGGCCCACACTCTGTTCTCCTTGCCACAGGAGAATTCAAGAAATAACATTTACCACCTTGGATGTGAGGAACTTCATCACATCACCAGGCTTCAGAAGCAGCCACTGAAGCAGCATCCAAAGCTCTTTGGCTTTTCTGACAATGGAAGCAGACACTGGTATGGCCAGAACAGGGGGACCACATCCTATTCCCAGATCTGCAACGGGTCTCTTCTTTTCTCATGCCTCTTTCAGCAGAGCGACCTACTAGGGAAGTGCAAAATCATGTGCCCTGTTTTTGCCTTTGGACTGGGAGTATGCTTCTTCTGTGTCCTGTCCTGGAATATAATCTGTCTTGGATGCTGTACCTTTGCAGATGTGGAAAAAACCAAGTATTTAGCTGGCACGTGTGAGGATTACTTACAAAAGCCCTACATGTCCCTGCTAACAATTCTGTCCCTTGCTGTCTAAGCTAAAAAACACCAAAACACCACTGTCTAGGACAAAAAAAGTTGTTTAAACTTAATGAGAATTGCCTAAATATCAGGGGACCTGAACCCCCTGATCAACTCCTGTGGAAGATTTATTACCCTACTCTTCAGGTGCCTACACCAGACATGATTTTGTGAACACTACAGGCACACCAAGCTTTGTGGCAGGTGTGCAAGTAAGTTGTTGGAGGTGCATTATTCTGCACTGAAACAAACCTCACTGTCTCATAAGCCTGTGAAATAATGAGCCAATAGATGAGCAACAAAAAGTAATAGCAGGATGAAAAGAGGATGCCAGGAGGGAATAATGTTTTATACCCTTAAAGCATGACTATATTGATATGTCTTTGGGCTCTGGCTATCTCAGCATAATGTGTGAGGCATAAATGTCTGGCACAGAACAATTCATATACAAAGTTTGCCATTATGCAGGAAGTTCTTGCTAATAAAAGAGACCCCTCATCTCAAACATTTCAACCTGGTCTCTCTTCTGTTCCAAAATTCCTTGTAATTAAACACCTGCATATTGAATTAAACTCTCCAGGGAATGTTATTTGCAATCTACCTTTCCAATTATTTAAAATTAGCTTAAGGGCTAAAGCCATCAGGCCATTCATTAATCTAATCCCTTTTTGTAGCTGTAGTTCGTGACTTGGAATTGTGACCACAAGAGCAAAAGGACAACAAGAAATGAAGAGAAAATTATACAAGACACTTATTAAGTTCCCTGGCCCAAGACCTCACCCACAGCACACTGAAATCAGCAGCTGCTGACACACAACGGACTCTAAAATGCCATTTTGTTGTGTGCACAAACATCTCTCTTCTCGGAAGACGTCTACACCGAAGGGAGACGACAGCATGAGCAAAGCCTACCCACGCTTAGACCACTGCCTAGGAGCCAGCTTCTGCCTGGAAAGCAGAGAATTAGAAGTTCTGGTAATTAATAAACCCCGCTTCAGAGTGACTTGTCACGGTCTGAGGCAGACTGGGGGGAATCAAAGAGCCATGAGACATCCTCTGCCACTCCTTCCATGACTAGGCTTTCCCTCTCCTCTGAAAGGAGCAGAAGTTGCAAACCTTGAATGTACTGAACCATGTGATGAGCGTTTTGCAAAGCCAAGGGATGTCACCCAAATGTCCCTAATGAAAGGCCAGGGACATCCATTTCAGAGCTGCTCTTCCAAGAACAAGAGACCCAGCACTCTCACACAGCAACATATGTTCCTGGCTGTCTCAGCAGGTAGTTTCTCTGTTTCACAGTTGAGAACAGCAGCCATGTTATTTTATGCTGGCACAGGCTGTGCTGTTCGGTATTCACTACCATCCTCTACCCAGCAAATCTGCCATCTGCCTGATGGCAGCAAGGGAAGGTGTGTACACAGGCAGCCAGTAGTGACCTTCTGCAGACCAGCCCTTGTGAATACAGCCTTGTCCATGCCCTGGCCATGCACATGCCCTGTACGCCCCGTGAGCTCTGCTTGCCTAGGGCATTATCCTCCAGGCATTTGCCTTTCACTCTGAGCCTGCACAGAGACACTAGGTGTCAAGGGAAAGCTCTAGCCCCACACAAAGCTGTCATACTTAGGACAGAGATTATCATATCAATCTATTTAGTGCCCATAGCTGCAACCACCTGCCTCATGAACATGCACATTAATGAGCCACAGTGGCAGAGAAAGCCCCTTGCAATATTCAGGCAATCTTATATTTAGTCCTTAACAGGGGAATTCTCTTAACCTGCCTTTCTTCAAGCAAGACCTACCCGGAAGAGTAAGCTGACCCTACCCAAGCTATTGCATCCCATCCCATGCTCATAAACTAACTCTGCTCATCACAGCCACTGTCCCACTTTCAGTTTCCCCATCCAACACAGCATATTTCGTGCTCCTTCATGCCCTTTATTCCTGCTCAGAAAGGCTGAGGGATCCTCAGTCTCACTACTGGGCAAACTGGGTGCTTGAGCCCAGGTACTGCGGGGATCCACACTGCACAGATGTGTATATATATGTGTGTGTAGGTATAGATAGATTCTCACTAGTGGACCTCCATCCTGCTTAGGCAGAGGAGCAGGATGAGACTGCTCATGCTGTCTGCATTTGTTGAGTGCTCTGAGTGTCTTTCTGTGATCTGTGTGGCCAGCCATGTATATATGCAAATAGATGGTGTAAACAGTGTATATGTGTGCTCTCTGTGTGGCTGCCTTCTGAGTGTGCATCTTCAGCCTTGCTGCTGGTCAGACCTGTGGGCGTGGGGTGGCAGCATCTTCGCCCCCTTGGGCTGCTGGATCTGGCATGACATATTTGCCTCTAACAGATGCTGCCTCTGTGTCTAATGAATACGCATCGTCAGCAGTATACTGGGTTTGTGTCTGTTGCTCAAGGACTGACTTGTGGTGCTCAGCCTGGAGAGATCGGTGTGTACAGCGCTGCTCCCTCTCCCAGGGGCAGACCCACCTCCAGGTTAGTATCAGTCATGTCTACAGACCTGCCAAGGGCAGGATGCTTCTGTCATATGCAGGCAGCCCCTGCCCAAATCCCTGAGTGTGCAAGGTAGACAAGGGGTGAAAGCCATCAGCTAAAAGTGATCAGCATAGACCATGCTCCTCAGAGCTAGGCTCAAGTATAGATGCAAGTCAAAGCACAAGACATGTATGTCTGAAGAGCCATATGCAAGTACAAGACAGCTGTCTGTGGTAGCTAAAATTATGGTGTCATTTGATGATCTTTAAATGATTATGCTTGCAAGTACTGTGTTTTAACAGGAGTGCACACACATGCACTTATACAGAGAGGCAGTTTGCAAGCAGAGCTGTATGAGCAGTTTGCAAGCAATGTTCACCCCATATTTTTTCATATAAAACTTTGTTTTCAGTGGTTTCAATCTCTTGCCAAACTTCAGGCCTGAAATCTAGCATGCCAGTCCTCCACAGCTATTCCTGTATTATGAATGGGGCTGGAAGAACTCAGCTCTTTCTTAAGGTAATCACTGAGGAAAAGTCCCAGAGCACACAGCTAAGACCCATGACACAAGGGTCTGAGAGCCATAGGCACCTAGAGGTAAAGCCATGAAGGCACGGACTGCTCCAGCATCAGTCGTGCAGCCTGACCCTCTGTGTGAGTCCCTGGCTTTGTCCCCTCCTCAGTAAGAAGAGCTGTCAAAGCCAGATCTTCAACAGAGAAGTGACCAGAGAGGGGGTGATTTCCAACAGCTGAAGAGTTGGTATGTGAAGAAATAATATTAACTAAACAGAATCTATATGCATCAGCTATTAAAATTGAAGCAGGCTCAGAGGAACCTATAAGTCAGTGTGGCTGCCATCCACCTTGCAACTGGGACACAGTCCAGTGAGCAGTGGACCTCCCAGGGCCGGGGCTGTCATGCAAGCAAAGCAGCCATACCATCAGCCCTTGGCCACCTCAGCGAGACACTGGCACAGAGCTCTGCTGGGATGATTTCTGCCACAGAAGTCCTTAGCAGCTCCATGTGAGGAAGAACTCATTTTGACTTATTTTGGCTCATTCTTGACACAAGAGTGTTTAATTGTCTGGAGACTTTATTCATAACCTTTTTCAGCTCAAAGACTACAAAACTTCATCAGAAGGCTGCCTGCATGTGCCTTCACTCACACACACACACAGACAGATCAAGAATGGAGAGATTTGGTTTTTGAGTGATCGGCACAGACAGCTGAAAGCTTTTCATGACCAACAGCAGAGACACGGCTGGGTAGCCCCAGAACACAGCTGGTACCCTACATTCAAGCTGTGTGGCCCCAAGCAACAGCCCAGCTTCAACTCAGGGATTGTGTGATTTGGTATCCTGGTCCAAGACACCAAAAAAAGGACTTTTTCATATTATATTTAAGGAGGTTAAAGCTCATCTTCTTTTGACAGTCAGCTCTTTTGTACAAGGGCTACTTAGTCTGAGAAAAGATGCAGTGCTGAAAAATCAACAATCTCTCTTGAAAATGCAAAAGCCTCCTGTTTGCTTTGCTAGCGTTGCTTCAGCAATGCTGACCGGCATGTCCTGCAAACACACAGCTCGGCCTGTTAATGCACACATCACTAGTAAAGAAAAATACTCCAAGTTTTTGTTTTTGCCTGTGCTGTTTCATCTCAGATAAGAGGGGATGCAGCATCACCAGTACAAACATATGCTCTTGGCTGTGGATGTCAACTTCTTTATAATCTATTATATTCTGTTTTCTGATAGAGAAAAGTGGGGCAGAGAAGAAAAAAAAACAGGGTGGGATGGTAGAGCATGGAACAGCACCGCCAGTCATGTCACACCACTGTCCTGTCTGATGGTTTTCCCTGTTGAGATGGGGACTATGAGCAACATTTCTAATGAATAAACAACAGATAACACCTGGCTGTTATTTTCCCATCCTTTTCAGCAGTGGCTAGATGTCAAAATCTGATGCAGAAAAGCAAGGAAAGTTAAATACATTCATGTGTGCTGAGCATCTAATCTCTGGATTCTGATAAATGTTAAGTTCATACTATCTTTTCTCTCCTAGTGGGGACATGAACATTACTTCTTTCTTCTCCCCAGTGACCAAAGAAACATGTCAAAATACAGTTTTTTTCAAAGCCTCTACCCCTGAAAACTGGATAGAAAGTAACCAAATGGTTCAGAAGTTATCATGAAGAAAGACAACTACTCCTTTGCCTGATCACGTATGCCTTGTGTCTGTATGAAAACTGGAGAAAATTCCTTTACCCAGTGCACCGTCCCTACTTTTCTTTAAAGACACTCCAAGCGATGATATTTGGAGCAGTGCTCACTCAAGCAGTCTCTGGGCTGGGGAAATAATTACAGAGCCGTACATCCCTCGATCACCGTGTGAGGGAGGCAATTATGGTGCCGAATAAGCGCAACAGACGGGAAGCGATTGCTCTCATGCGCTTGGATTGCAGTCTGCTGCCTGGCAGGTCTCATGTGCTGCCAGGGAGGAAAGTGGGTTTGGAGGCTACTTGAACACCTGAGCATACTGCGAACTGTCCAGTGGGATTTTTCAGGTGTATGTCTATGCCAGCCTGACACAGCTCCGTGGAGGTTGCACAGAAGCTGGATAGAGGTGTTGTACATGCTCTTATTTCTGTCTGGCCTGGCTGGCATCTCTGGGATGCTTTGGTGGGGTGTTAGTGGGGTGAAGTGCTCCACATGACCACCCATGTCCCACAAGACAGCAGGTACAAAGTGAAGCTCATTCAAACAAGCACAGACTTAGGTCTCTAAAAAGGAATTTCTTTTTACAGGATGGAAAGAAATGTGTGCCAAGGTATTGCTTTCTTTCCTAAAAATAAATGATGGGAGAAAGAGAGGATTCACACAAAAAGATCTTGCAGGATTATCAACCATCACCAAGCAGAAATCCTGACAGGCCCCGATAAATTGTCTGACAGGTTTAAAGGTAAATTTGACAAGACAGAAAGACCTTGTTTTAACTTCTTTCTCTGACTAATGAAGCTTCAGACTTGCCTACAATCTACAAAGCTAAAAACTTCTGTAAAAATGAAAATGGGTACCTGCATGACCAGAGGGTGGAGAGTTATGAAAAAATAAACATAACGAGCTTTTTTTGATCAGACACTGTTTGTGGCGTAGAGTTTTAAGGTGGAAGGCATACGGCATTTATATTTTCCTCTGCAGTGTCTTCCCTGCAAACTGCACAAAAACCCCTCTGACTGAGCACTTCTGATTCAGCTATAAACTGTTAGGAAAGCAGCTAATCCAAAAAATTGCAGGCATAAAAACCTCATATGCCCCATTTGTAGAAAAGTGGAAAATTAGCCAATATTGCCTACTATTAAAACCCAGAGTATTCAGAGATGTTATCCCTCTTGAGATGTTACCTTAAAGCAGTGGCCCCTGGACAAGTCACCTGAGTGGCTCATGTGCGCAAAGCCCCTGTAGCTTAGCTGTGACGGCTCAGGCGAGGGGGGACCAGGGCATCACTTAACGTGATGCCAGCGTGACCAGGAGGGCGCCTTCTGCCTGTGAGGCAATGGGAGTCACATCTCGATCTCATGGTCTGAAGAAGTAAGCATGGTGGAAGACAGGATACATGGGAAGAAAATGGACTGGTCCCGATGGTGATTTACTGGTAGCTGAGACAGAGAGAAGGACTGGGCAGCCACAACCAGTGGGTGTGAGTCTCTTGTGGGAAGGAAAACACAGATCAAAACAGGAGCAAGTAAATGAGCAAGTATATAACATACTGATAGCTTCAGGCTCTCTGTTTTACTGCGGGAAGGTGAAAAGCAGTGACTCTCAGGGTTGCTTGGAACAGGAAGATTACCAGGTGATGCCCAACATGGGAAAATCAAATATTCCAATGGAAAGGAACTGCTTTTTCTTTCCTGGAGTACATTTCTGAATCCACTGCTCCTCCCTGCTGGCTCAGCTAAACCTGACTCACATCTTCTTTTCCACCATGCAGTAGCTGTGTTGTTCAATACAGATGGCCTACATGAAGCCCTAAGTCAGCAGCACATTGGCAAGACCCTTAGTGGAAAAGCTAAGTTCCACACAGAGCAGAAATAGTCCCTGCAAGGAGGCACATTGCTTTTGTGGAACACAAGGGAAAATAATCTATTTGTACAGAGCACCTCTGAAACCTTATAACATTGATCCTTGTATAATTCTTTTGTACTATGATGTAGACATACACAGCGTAAAGGTACTTCCAGGTGCTGCAAGAATAAAATGAGAGCACCTGTTCATTTAGACTGAGCTACACTGCACATATATCTTCTGCAAATCAGGCCTTCATCTGTAAATGCATTGCACACCTAAAGGAGACCAGGCTTTTAAAAATTTAGCACCAAGTGCTAAATTCTGGTACAAAGAATCCATCCACCAGCTTGAAGTTCCTGTGTGTGACAATTTTTTCCCAGACTGGTCCTTTCTAGTAGAACTACCCAGAAGACTTTTGAAAACATGAAATTTTCAAGAGCTCAAGCAACTGCAAAAAAGGATTTTAATGCAAGTGCCAAGTTTTGATCTTTAGTTATAGTTATAACTTTTGATAATGTTTTACTACCTCACATATAAAACATCATTCTGAATGGTTTATGCTCCAAAGTATGAGTTGATACCACTGTCAGTATTAGCTTAGCTAGGTGCAGGATTTCAGTGGTTTATACCAGCTATTTTAGCCAGTTCTCAGCCATAGAAGGTTTTGGCTTTAATTTGAGCTTAATTTTCCACCGGAAAATGCAAATTTGTTGGACATGGGGTTTTGCAGAAGTGCCAGTTTCAGTGAAGGCTGATGGTTTCTCAGAACTGTGATGGACATGCTGGAGGGGAAGGCAGGCAGCAAGGGTACCTGCTGGGGAACTCAAGGAGCAGTCAGACTGACGTGCCTGTGCCGGGCTGGGATGAGCAGGGACTTGAACATCTTTCTGTGAGAGATTTAGGAAAGGTGTTCTCAGCTGATTCAGCTGTTGGAGGGAGATAAGAGGAGAGATGGGAAGAAAGGAGCATGCAGGGGTGGCATTATTATTACCATTTTTTAGCAGGGAGAGAAGAAACAAGAAGCAGAAGTCAAAATTCCTCAGAAACACAGTCCTTCCTCCAGCTGGATTTAGCCACAACTCGCCTTAGTGAATCTAAGGGGCCAGTTAACAAAGATTAATTTACTGTCTCTCAACCTAACAAAAGCAAAGCACCTGCATGACCTTTCTTGCTGAGAGCTCCAAGTTTTAGGCAAGTCACATTCAGCAGTTCCCCATGACTATGCTAAACCAAGCCAACACCCAAGCTTCCATTTTCCAGGAGCTAAATCCTTCAACACAATATCATCTTTCGCTGCCTTTGTGTGAACTTGTCCACCTTCCTTATCCTCCTATTGAGGTAATAGGGTCTTATGGATTCATG